>NC_046358.1:25089836-25399674 GCF_004027225.2 Strigops habroptila
TGGAAGATTCATGTGTGTTGTGTACATGGAAGTGTAGGTGGGCTGGCAGAAAGTCAGAAATAATCTTAGATTGTGTTAATGTTAAAGCTTATTAAGCTTGGTGCAGTATTCGGAGAAGGAGTTGGTCCTAAGTTCTTTAATAGTTCTTTAACAGATTATTTTTTTTCCCCTTTAGATGAACTTTAAAGAAAAATGATAATGTAAGCACTGCTAGTTACTCTAGGTTGGGATTTAAGATTACAGCATTTAGTAAGATTACACATTTGATGAACAAGTCGAGGTGGTGTGTGTCAGCCTTTGAAGGGGTTACCTCGCTTAGGAAGTGAGTATTAACAGCATCTCAGCCCTACCAAGATTAATGTCAGTGGAATCAAAACTGGCATTAGCAGAGCACTGTTGTCAGGAAGCTCACGACAGTTCAACCACTTTAACACACTGGGTAGATTTCAGCATGTGTGTCAAAGACTAGTACTGCTTAAAAAGGCATGTGGCAAGTAGGCAGTTTTAATATAAAGATCATAAAAGATTTGAATACCAAGTGTACAAGTGTTGAGTATTACTTGTGGGTATTTGAAAAAAACAACAACTTTTTTATCTTTTTTTTTTTTTTCCCTGGTCCCCCCCCCGCTTTTTGGTTTGTTTTAGATGGGGATTCCCATCCATGAAGAATTAGTACAGGGGTCTGATGCAACCTGTGCATCTAATTTCTCACGTATATATATAGCTGTCAATGAACTTAATGAGGAAACATGGTTTGTTAGCTAATGGTAATAGCGAAACAGTATGTAAAAGAGGGATGAAAACTGCTTTTGATGGGCTTGTTAAACATGATGCTGTACGTCTTGGGTTTGATTTTCACTTTTATGTTTTATGCCACATTTTCTGTGGCACTATTAAGGAGTTCTATAAAAGCACTATAAAAAAAACCCAACTGTAAATGTCCCTTTGCAAAATATAAAGGCCCTTCACTAATTTCTGAAGCCAGGGAAGCACTGATGAAAGCCGGTGATAAGTGTATAAATGTGTTTTTAGGGGCACTTAAGGAATTACACGAGGGCCGTCCTCCTTCCCACCCGCTTTCCCGAAAGAAGAAACACCACGAGCCCACCCTTCCCCTTCCTAGGTGCATAGAGGCCGGTGCCATCCCACGAGGGGCGCGGGGCCGTGCGGGCCTGGGGGGCCGCGGCGGGGCCGTGTGGGACGGTGGATGGGCGGTGGAAGCGGAGCTGGGTGAGAGCTGCCGGCTCTGCCCGGCCCCGCGCCCTGCCCTGCCTCGGGGGATGGAAAACTGGAACGGGGATTTGTTTTTGAAGCGTCTGAGAAGCGGCTCTACTCTGCTCTCCTCTCCTCTCGCCCAGCCCATCCGAGAGCGGGGATTTTCTGGTTTCAGGAGTGATGTAAACTAGAACTATTTTATTTTTCGGCTTGCTTTGTCAGACCTTTCGAGCGGAAAGCAAAAGGCTGTGCTCTGTGGAACGGCTCCCCTCAGCCCCGGTTAATGTACGCGTGCACTGTCTGCTGTTCTTATTCTGAGTTGGGAGCTGCAGTTCGACACAAACAGTACTGCTTCTTGGGAGGAATTTGGGATTCATTTCTAGAAAAGAGATAGCAGTTTAATTACAGGTCAAATATAGATATTACGTTGTGCCACGTATTTGTCAGAGTGATAAGTTTGGGGATGTTTGTGTGTTTCAGAGCGGAAGAAAAAGATGTATTCATTCAGAGAAGAAGATTAATTTGTCTAACTAAAATATGAAATCTTAGAAAACTAAACCGAAATGATAAAAGAGTATAGTGTGCTTGTTTGCCTCTGGTATAGGCTTTCCATAAATAAAGGAATTTGGCTGCAAATGATCTGAAGTAATATTTTAGCACAAGCCTTAAACCACACACTATTATTATCTATTCCCATGCTTCTCTCTATATATTGCTACAGATATTTTTGCTGTCCTTGCCATTGTGGAAGCGCATGCCTTCTCACAATTTTCTCTTTTATAAGTTACTAGGATTTGAAAACCTAAATCTGACTTCTGGTCTGCCCTGATTTTTTAATAGCTGCCTCTGCTCTGTAGTTTGCTACTGAAAATCCAGAACTACTGGGAAGGAAAAATAAATAAATTAAAAAAAAAAAAAAAATTATTTGCTTTAAATGTGTGAAGTGTTCCAATAATTTTAAACAGTTTAATTTAAATTTTAAACTGCAAATCTTCAACCTCTAATCACTTCTAAACTGAAGTGGTTTTAACCAAATGTGAAGTGCTGCAGAGTTTGAAATGATTATGCCTGGAGTAGATGACTGTAAACTTTGGAGAGGTTTGAAAACTGCCTCTTTTTTTTTTTCCTTTCCTTTTTTTTTTTCCTAAAAATAACCCCAAAACCAAGCACTTACACAGCATTAAACTATTTCTGCTGAAGAAGGCGAGGGGCTGAGAGGGAAGCTCTATTAATACTGCAAGACCAAAACCGTGAAAGGATCAAAGCATTTGAGAGTTTTCAGAGGCACAGAGTCCAGCGCCTGGCTGAGGCAAATGTACAAAGCCCTTCCCAGCCTGAGAGCCCGGGTAGGGCTGGGGGGGTGCTGGGCTGCGGGTGCAAGGCAGGGGGGGTGCTGGGGGATCCATGGTCCCCGGGCTCCTGCGCTGCGGGAGGGCGAGCCTCGACAAGGCTCTGTGGAGAGGAAGGTACGTGTGCAGCAGGGGGATGGTTAACACTTCCAAATTTGCAGCTATGTTTTTAGGACTCTTTCCAGCATTAGCTTCTCTTCAACATTTTTATTTTAGGGCTTTCAGTCTTTGCATTATGTGTTTTTCCTGTTTGAGGGAAAGAGTAAGAAACTTAAACTAGAATTCAGAAGCTGGTCCAGGACTCGGCTCCAGCTGGAAAAACACATGTGCTGGCATTCAGCTCCTGTAAGCTCCTTTCTGACTATTTTGAATGCTGGCATTGTTACAATAGGCAGGGGAACAGCCATGATAGCCCAGGGTGACAAATTGCTCAGTCTTGTGCATATATGTTTTTGCCTGGCTGATTTTTATTAGCATGTAAGCATCATCTGCGGACTGCGCATTCTTTCCCTTTCATTTTCATGACCCCGTCCAGTTCAGACGACTGACAGATTCACTATGTGATTTCCAGCTTTTGATGATTAACTTTTTGACAGCGGTCCTTATCTTTTGTTTAATATTATTATGATGATTATAACAAAGGGCTGCACATCGGGCAGTGTGGAAATCAGACCGGGTGCTGCCTCCTAAATGCTGGTGATAACTTTGTGTTGTTTTAACAACAAAACAGAACACAACTTCATGGATTAAATGAGGGAAAAGGGGGACAACTGCCGAATCTGATTATTTGGATTACTGCAAAAGGTAGCTATTTTATGTCAATAGGTATGCCCTGCTCCTTCAAGGACTTTGGTACTTATTTAACTTTCCTCAGGCGAGTAATCCCATTGATTTAAGCAGGACTACCCATATGTGTGTAAGGGCCAGGACCTTATTATGCAGAGAGGATGTAAATAAACAACTTTTTCCCCTTTGGTTAAAAGGAGACTCTTGTAAATGAATGAAACCAAATGAACAAACAGAAAACAGATGAAAGAGAAAACATCCCTTCTTCCTGAAAGAAAAAACGTTACATGCACCACTTCAGATTTGGCAGCCTCTTGTCTCTTACAGACTCTGTTTTTGTTTGCTTAGAGATGGCTGAATTACTATTTTTGATACCACTTAGGATCATGTGCTAGGAAAGGGTTCTCGTCAAAGCCTCCCAGTGGGGCTGGACAAGATCTCTCCAGCACGAACCCCGCTCTCCAGCAGGGACAATGAGGGGAAAGTGGTGACGGGTAATTTTTGCTGTGCAGCCCCTCTTTTGCATAGGAATTTGAATGAAAAATATAAACACACTTAGTGTGTGCAAATCAGAAATAGCTACTTGCTGGGCATGTGCTGAGGAGAAAGGCTTTGGCTTCTCAGCTTGCTTTCACTGCCAGTCAAAGAGCTTAAACCTCTCATCCTCCAAGTTTATTGCTCTGATTTTTGTTCAGTTTTGCTGTCCTTCCTAAGGGTAGAGGCTGGTAGAGGACACTAGATACAGAAGACTGATTTCTTTTATACTCCAGTACCCGTTTGGTAGAAAACTGACTCTTGAATTTCCTAGTCGTCCTTTCCCCGTGTGAGTTAGATGCTACTTTGTTGTTTTGATTTGAAACAGCTGCTAAGGGAATCTTTGCCACTGAAGTTTTGGTGACAAAATGGAGATTATATCCTGAAACACCCTCCCATACATGTCTCCTTCCTTCTCTGCCTTGCAGGGAAGGAGGTGAGTTTGGTATTAGAAAATGTCTCTGGGGGTTTCATGCTAGTAGAAAATATTCCTTTGCTTTGGGAAATCAGTACTGGCAAGCAATGGAGACATGATAACCCCTTTTCAATTCTGCAGTGGAGTGAAGGGATTGAGTCAGGGCAGAATCCTGTATCTGTGTTTAGCAGATGTTCCTCTTTCATGCATTGAGGTTTTCCAATCAATACATCCCATGGTTGGATTCAAGCAGTGCAAGATAAAATCAGTCCTTTCAGTGGGTGGAAAACCAGTCATGAATGTGTGAAAACTGTCTGGGAACATCCACACTCTTCATTAAGGTCTTTGTGTGTACCGAAGCTGGTGGAAAACCTCCTGCCATCTTCTCTGAACTTTGGATTAGGTTTATACATGGATTTCAGTGACCAGCAGAGGTCTTGTAACAGGTTGCTGTCTCGGCTAAATGGTGGGGGTTGACATCTAAAGGTACAAAGTATGTGCTGTGACAGCACAAATGAAGAAACTGGGCTTTTATTTTTCTGGCTAAATCAGATTCTCATATCCTGTAGATTGACTGCTGAGGAGGACATTTAGCAGACTGTGCTCCTCTGTGAATCTGGTCAAAGCTTTTGTGCTGAAATGTTCATTCTGTTAAAAACACACTTGTTTGCTGGCACTGAGACATTTCAAAAGAACAGGCCTGTTCTAACACAACTTCCAAAAGATTTCAAAACTGGACAGTGAAGCAGATTTCCACCAAAACCAGCCTGGCTCCTCACTGCTCCCTCTCTGCTGTCTACCCTCTGGGCTGTCTGGGCTGGGGTGGTCACAGACGTCACCTCTACTGCTCATGTGGCCCTCCTGCAGTCCCATGGTGCCCTTGCAACCACCAGTGCCAGGCACACCTCTGTTCTCAGGTTCTGGGGCTCTTGGACACCCTGCTCTCTTTGTAGGGCCATAGCTGAGCTGGAGGTGCCTGTGCTTGGGCTCCTTTGCACTCAGTGCTTCTAACCAAAGCATTTCAATCATTTACAGTATCTTGAATTTTCCTTTCCGTACCCAGCTTTGAAGCTTTCACTCTGATGTGGATTTTTTGTTCTTTCAAATCTGCAAAGTTTCCTTCAGATCACCCTGGAAGCTAGTGGCCTTAGAAGGTAAAATGATAGAAATGTGTGAGAACACGAACTGGTAAATAGAGGGGTTTTCTCTGGTGTCTGAAAATAGGTAAATAATGCCTCACTCTGCAAACACTTATCATCAGTGCTTATTTTGGGGGGCAGTCTGAACACCTAAATGAGACTGTGCCCTGGGAATAATGTGGAACTTTGGACCACCAATTTTCCTAAGGCAATATTGCTCCCTTCGGGTAAACAGAGTAATGAACTTCACTTGTGGCGGATCTGCCTCTTTTTTTGTGGGAGGCTTTTGTGGAATGTGGCTTTCACTGAGGTTTTGTCCCTTCTCTAGGGGCTGCACCAACAGTGCACCATCTCCTCCTGGCTCCTGCCCAGCCAAAAAACTGGATGTCCCCCATCACTGGTTTCACTGGGGCTGAGGGAGCTGGTGTTAGAGACACACTGTGGGCACAGACAGCTCTCCGAAGCATGGCGAACAGTTAGGCGCTTTTCATCACTACACTGTTCTGTCAGGGAGGTTGAGTTTAATTTGCTGGCTAATCTCTGGTGGTAAAATTCATTTCTGCTCTGTCTGTTTAGACTGTTGTGACACCCACCCGAGCCAGTGTCAGCTGCATCCTTTAGGTGCCAGGGGCTCTGGGTGGAGTGGAGCGAGGAGGGGTGCTGGCTGCTAGTAGCTGCTCCCCTCGTGTTTGGCCTTGATACAATGTAAAGAGACATACCTGGTTCCCATGCAGAGCCCTAGTAAACTCATCACAGTGCAAGCGTCCATAACACTGGAGGTCTGAGGCCACCTGAGTTTCATCCTATCCTTTGTGGGTTTTAGCGCATAAATCAATGTGATTGTCCCAGTTCCTCTCCTTTGTTTGTTTTGTTGTTTTATTTTTCATCATATGATTTTCTCACATTGGATAGGGCAGGAATACAAACAGAAGAATAGAAGGAAAAGGTGAACGCCTTCTGATCCTGCTCACATGAGACATTTCAAAACTTCTACATCTCTCTCGGTATTTTGGCTCTGGTTTTAATAACTTTTAATCACTTTCCTCGTTAGCCTGATTGTTCATTTTTCAATATGCTCCTTTAACTACTTATATACCTCACAAAGAATACTGCAGAGAAAGCAAACTAATTTATTAGAAAAGCAGAACCACATGGCATTCCATATTGGGCAGATTTGTGATGAGCAATTAATTATTTCTATTTTTTCCCTCCCCAGTTTAAATACAGTTTAAGTTGTTGATGTTAATATTATCAAACCAACATTTTTATATCATTTGCCAGGCTTGACAGAATTAAGTGGATTTCTTTAAGTGATAATAGACATAATTAATTTGGTGTATAAGTTGCTTTGTCGCCTTTGAAGTAAAGTAAAAAATGAGATGTTAAGACTGAATTAATGCTATTTAATTGGAAACCATTATAAAAAATAAACTACATACACGGTAGTTCCATGAAATAGAAAAGAGAAAGTGTACGTATAACTGTAGAAATTAACAATTTGTAGTTGAGTGTTTTGGTTTAATAGCTGTAAGAGTGGCAGCAGTGATTGCAAATACAATGGAGAGAAGGCAGAGCAACACAGAAAGGGCAGGGCTGAGCTGTTTGAACATGATTGACAAGAATAGTTACGTGCAATTTCTTTATAGGTCACACAAACAGACAGAATGAAACCATTGCTCTTGGAGATAGTGCAAGTGTTTCATTTTCTTTATTTCATCTTTTGACTCCTATAATAAATAGTGGTTATATGCAACGTTAATAGCTTGCAAAGGGTGTTAGGCTCTGCCATGTGCCTCTGCACCTGGCTTAGTAGATATTTGGAAGATAGGAGAAGATGTTAGCATGTTTAATGGCTTTTAACATACAGCTCTACTTATCAGGAGACCATTACGAAAAATGACAAGCCAGAGACCTGGCATTCTCCTGTGCATCAACTGGACAGCCTTAAAAATCTGATCTGTGATACCAGTATTATAAATTAGATATTAGTCTCAGATATTATCAACTGATTATCAGCTCCATCCTGTGTAAAGTAAAATTTGGCTGTTTATTAAAATGAGGAGGTTTCTGGCCTCCCTTTTCTCTCAAGAATAGCCTAATTTAAGTCTTCAGCTGTTAGAAGAAAGTTCTGGTTTTATTTTCACCCATGAAGTCAAGATAGCTGCGGAAGAGAAGTATGTGGAAGGAGGGGAGAAAGCATGGAGTTGACTTTCCTTAAGTGGAGGGCAGCCTAGTAAAACCAGTAATTCCTCCCAATAATAGTGGTTTAGGCAAGGTAAAAAATGGGTGCTATATACCATTGTGGTGAACTGGAAGCTCTCGTTTGTATTGGATGCCAGTTAGATAAAGCTGGATGTGTAAGTGAAGAGATTACAGCGGTGCCTACAAAAGGATGAGAACTAAAGCTTTTATTCCTGAATTTGCAAGGAAATTGTGTGGATTATAATACCAAGATTCCTTTTCCCCCTCCTACACCTTTGTTGGCAATGGAAACACCACACCAGGTTCATTCTTGGTCAAGTATGTGCCCACAGACCTCTCCAATCTGGGTGGAAAAAAGCGGGGGTGCTGTTGAGGAGTAAACAGAAGATGCCTGTGGTCACCTTTAAATTACTGTTATGGTGAAAGGTACTAATAGCTGCCATCAAGTGAGCCTTTGATCCAAAGACAATAATAGATCTCATTAAAATCAGTGGGTTTGCCAAACACTCCTTTTCAGGCTCTGAAGAAGCAGCAACTGAGCCTCTTTAAATAGAAGAAACAATGAAGGGATTTCAGACAGCACATGCCAGGTCAGAGCTGAGCATGTAGGCAGGGGGATTTCCTTGGTGGCACACGGGGGATGGGATTTTTGGTTTGTAGTTTCTGAGCATCCAGAAACTACAGTGGCAGCAGAGCCGTGTGAAATCAGGAGTAGCAGTTGTGAGCAGGACTGGGGTGGTAGCAGTGGGACCGAGGGTCTCAGGTGCAGAGCGTGGTGGAGCTGGATGGTGAATTCTTGTACAGAAACGGGATAGTGAAACCTCCTCCATGTTCAGGGAAACATACCTCTGGTTTGTCAAAAAAAGGAAAAGTAAAAACACAACCTAGAGAAGATCACTGTACTGTGTCACTGTTTTCTCATCTAGAGTGGTCCTAGGGGGAACTGGGCGCTGTCTAGCTGCTAAGACCAAAGGAGCAACAGTGATACACTTGAAAAACAGTGAAGTCTGTGGAAGACTCCTATTGCCTTTTGCGAGCTCTGGTTCAGGTCAGGGTTGCCAAGAGTTTGAGAGTGCTAAGATGATTATCTCAAGAGGATGTTTCTGAGGGAACTGTACAGTGGGGGAGACAATACTTGCTTTGCCTGGTTTTGACAGTATGTCATATTCGATGGATGCTCTCTTCACTTTCCAGCTTTTGACAGGCTGTAAGAGCTAATTAAACAAAACTACTAAGGAGCACACATTTATCCTGCAAATAGTTAATACCTACTATCATGGGTATGTAACTAGTCAGTGTGCTATAACACATATTGCAGAGCCTACTGAAGGCAGATATTGCCAATTAACACATGATATTACCAATCAGCATTCGTGCCATTTATAGAACACGTCATCTTGCTGCTACTGGAGCTTCAAGACCCACAACAGTATGAAATAATTTTTAAAGTAGGATTTTATATCAGAGAGGGAAAAAGCTTGATTTTATTGAAGAGGTGGAAGAGTAACAAAGGGCTGAACTACAGGGAAAGGAGCATCACTTTACAAACACACACAAAAAGACAAAGTCTCTGCCCTGAGGGTCTTACAGTGTCAGGCCAAGGAAATTCTGTGTATAAGACATCAGAAGATGGCAGTGGGAGGGAGGAGGGAAGGAGACAAGGTGGTGTACACAGGTGTGTACCCTAGAGAGCAGCTCTTTTGTATTGTGCTTTGTCAGCAGATTGTGAAGGCAGGGAAGTCTTCCATCTCATGGGCAGCATCGACCAGAAGCAGAGAAACATAGCTTGAAGCAGATATTTAAGAATGGGTAAAAGGCCACTTTCTACTTCCCCAGTTTTGGGCTGCCTGGAGAAAAAACAATTCTCCAGGCAATAACAAGCAGCTCTGTGTTGCTGTAAATTATGCCAGCCTGGAAAATACTTCGATGTGGGCATTTGCTGGAGTATTTTTTATTCCTCCCCACTCAAGAAAATCCTGCCTCCTTACCTTTTCTTCTTGTCCATTTGCTGTCACAGCTGTCCAGAAGGGCTTCCATGAACTCCTATCAGTACTTGGGTCCAGAGTCTGGTATTATCTCTTTCCCCAAAGTGTACTCAGGAGCAGAGAGATTCCTCAGTTTGAGGGACTGAGAGTGGCAGCCCAGGGGTTAATGAGAGAGATGGAGAGGCTCGTCAGTGAGGAGACACAGGACAGAAATACACACATAGCTATGTATCATCTTTTAGATACAGATATATAAACTAACGAGAAAATAAAAGCATTACAGAGAAAGAACACTCCCTAAAAGTGGTTTGATATAGATTTCTCATGAGGCATTAATATATGCTGTCTCTAATGATGCAGTTTGTAAATCAGGAGTAAAAGTGAGCCAACACCTTAGGCTGAAGCAGAACTAACCAGGCTTGGAAAGTCTGAGTATATCATCCTTCACTGTACATTTCTTCTCTTTCCTTTTCATTGAGGAAGAGATGTTGGTACCTCTTGCTGCAGCCCAGGTGTTGGTATCAGCTGGTATTAGTATCTCATGAGGGATGTATTTCTTTAATGTGGTATTTTTTTCAGCTGAGGTGCTGTAGTATTATGCTTTGTATTCTCCTGATGCTAAATAATCACATTGTTCTCACTCAGCTTGTCAGGAGGTTGCACTGGAGCCTCTGAGGTGACTGGACTTGGAAAGTTGCTAAAAAGAAAGATAGGTGAATAATTGCTAGGGGTATTTTAGAGGTGTTTCTGCCTCCTCTGTAATTAAGAAAGCACAGCTTGGGGTTTATATAGATGTTTGCACAATTTTTTTTCTCATCTCATTTATTTTTAACAAGAGAAGTCTGAGTAGTGCTCCCTTCCTTCATCTCATTCTCTATTTCTAAATGCTAGGGGAAAAAACAAAACAGAAAGGAATTAGCAAAGTCACCTCTGAAAATGTGCCTCTCCCCTCCATACACTGATGGGAAATGAATACAGAAGGTAACTAATGCTGTGTTTCTCATTAGTCCTAGATTCAAAAAGAAAATGAGGGGAAACCTGAAGGTTTGTAGTGCAGGTGTCTTTTCTTCCTAATGCTGGTTTTTAGTAGTCACTTCAGCCTTGAGTGTTTTACATTAAAATCATACTGTTCAATTACCTAATTTAATTCCTCTATAAGACTCCACTGGTCTCCAAGTACTCATCTTTCCAATCATCTCTAGTAGTTTGCAAGAGCTGGTGAACTTTCTCAACAAGCATTTTCCGTTTCTTGAGGCCAGACATTGTGTTTCTTCTTCATGGCCACAATGGAAATTGTCAGGTGATTTCTGTGAGTTGAAGCAGATTCTGAGGATGGCTTCAGTGAAGATGATTTCTTCACAACGTCGTTCTTGAAAAAATTTAACTACACAACCATGCAACTCAGATGGGCATTTTCTCCCATAGTACCTACAATAAAAAAAAAACAGATCACAAAAAATTCTTTACCAAATAATATAGCACTATGGTAGGGCTCCACAGTTTTCTTTCGTTGCTGGTGAATGTAAATGCTGACCTAACAGCATGTAAAAATTTGTTATGGAAGTACAGAGAGAAACATTCATAGAAATTTGATTTTTCTTTCAGGTAGTTTCTTCTTAAGAGAAAAATCAGAATTGCAAGGTAGCTTTCCTTTCTAAGTTTTATGTGAGTTCTGATTAAAATAACTAGATCTTTTTTAAGTAATAAGTTGTTTGTTTTACCAAAATTCACAAAAGCAACAATTTTTTTCATAACCTACAAGAACACAAGAAATTTTGAATATTGTCTCTACCCCTAAATAGCCTGGGAAAAATGACAGACATTTGGTTAGCTTTACTGAGCTCAAAATGTGCTGTTTGGCCTTCAATGCGATGTTTCAAGGTATTTGGATCCAAAATACCTCTCTCAGTTATACTGAATGTTTTATCTTCAGTGTAGCACTCCCATTTATGGGAGTAGGAGCTGTGATATTGATCATTAGAAATTGCATATTGCTAATGATTTAGCCATAAACTTATTATAAAACCTAAAAAATAAAATTCAGCATCTTCCCTGGAGTGGATTGAAATGCATATATTACAGATGCCTGATGAAATTTCTGAAGTTGCATGAGGTTTCTTTTCAAACCTGAATAAAAGGTTCTCTCTGTTAATTTATGAACTGTTTTACTTTCATTTGTGCCTGCCATTTAAAGAATAAAGCATGGCTGAGGTGCACCTTGGTGTTTGTTTTTTTTTTTCCACAAACCCTCCCAAAGTGCAGAAATCCAGTCAATCACTTTCACACACCCACAAAAAAATAATGGCTTGACCTGCTCGTGGCCAGATCTGACATGCCCTGCTGTGGTGGGAAAATTAATTCACCTCACTACATTGCAGTCACCCTCAGCTGAGTCCTGCAATTATTTCATTATGATCTAACTAAGGCTGATAACAGATCTCATTTGATACTGCGGATGGCTGGGGGGGGCAGCAAGGGGGTGGGAAGTGGGTGCCCTCACATGTCAAGCCCTTGCATCTAACCAACCGAGCTTTGTGAAGCTTTTTTGCCTGATGGAAACGGGGGTGATTAAAGACATGTTGTGCCCGTCTGTGTAGCTTCCACTGATTTTTTCTCCCCTAGACGCTGTACTGTGCATTTAGCATATTTGAAAACCTAGAGGCTTTTCATCTTCTGCAGGGGGAGGGAGGGATGTTTTTGATGGACTGGCTGGAGGAGCACACTCAAGAGTCCAGTGTTTTCTGGAGAAAGGATCCATTATCATCTTTTCTTTCTTCCCTTTTTTTTTTTTGTTTTTTTTTTTTTTTTTTTTTTTTTTTGGTTTTTTGTTTTTTTGTTTTTTCACCTGTGCTGTGACAGATGGACGAAGGAAGCCCTGGAAAAGTGTTAATTGCTCTTTTTTTTTCATTCAAGTGGTTCCGAGGTTCAGGAGACCCTCTAATTAAAGAATCTGTGAGTGATCGAGCTGGGCATCTGGCCTCTGCCATTTTAATCAAACTTGTAATATGAGGAGAGGGCAATGGTTGTCCAATTACTTGACAGCTTGAAGAGGTATATATAGTAAACAAATACATTTGCTCAGAAGATGCCAAATTGTCATAACAACAAAATGCCTGCTATCTATTTTATGTTTATAATTCTTTTAAAAAATGGATAAACATGTACCGCATCCCCATGCACTGAATGGATCTGTGTGGGTTATATGATTCTTCTGCACGATTTAGCATCTGCAACACGATTGGTATGCAGAAGTTTCATAATATATGCAAGTATCATTATATTGAGTCAGAGAACAGTTTCTCTGATATGAGAAAAGTACTGAAGTTCTTTATTTCAGTCAGCTGTGAAATATCTAATTTCACCCATTTGCCTACAGAGCGCTGTCATTCATTAAACTAAAGAACATAGCTACCTTTTTCCTGTTTTTCAAAGGATCCAAATCCTAGCTCACACACCTGGAATTTATCACAGAGTATATCAAGACTCCTTCATATTAGTGAACATTATGTTGAGTATGAAACGATGAGTGCTGTTTTCATGAATCTGATGACAACCTGGAATAATTGCTGAGCAATATGAATTTTAAAATTCTTCCTAAATGCTGCTAGCTCTCTAATGTAAAGATGAATTTTCAAATACCATCACTGTTACCTAAATATACAGGATCTTGTTGAATCAGCTGAATTCACATTATTTCACTGTTTATCATTTTAAGGGAAACAGCTCATAAAATGTCTCTCTTGTTGTCACCAACTACATCCCATATTCCTCAAGGTGAGACTCTAGTGTCAAAGTAAACAAGGCAGATGCCTCTTTAATAACTGTATAATTCAGATTTATATTTAATTAGTTAAAATGTCAGCACAAAGATACTGAAGGAAGATGCTGCAGACTTCAGAGTTTGCTGCAGAATCCAAAGGACCTTGCTGCAAATGTAAGTCTTGTATCATACATATTTATTGAAATGTGGATGGCTCAGGTGCTGGCATTTGGTCAGTGGAGATTTTCTTCTGTTGGTTTTTGAATCAAAGTTGAGCAGTGCATAACAATAGATGGTACTTTTAATTTCTACAAACCAGTCAGACCTATCACATCTAAACCTCATCTTCATAACTCCCAGCTGTATTGGAAATCTCAACAGAAAGCCAAGATAGAATGGATTGTTAGAGTCAGCATAGGCTCTTCTGGAACCAAAGTTAGGAGTCTCTGGCTGCAAAGAGTAATGTCTCTTCAACCCTCCTGTGGTACTCCAGTTATACGTTTCTAGTTCTGTGAAAAGAGATAGCTCTCCACTTCGTATTATTTACATATCTTTATCATTAGTCCTGAGCTTTATTTTAAAATTTCCTCCACCAAGGAAGATCTCTATCCACTTCTCCCTTGCACAAAACATAGAACGCTGGCAACTATAGGTACTTTTATAGCTGGCCGCCAAACCATTAATTTGAATGAACAAAGCAGACTATTTTCTCGTACTTATAAGACCTACATTTATAGTATTCACATGCTGGGGTAATTACTGCTAAATAATTTAATACCGTAAAAACTGACATATCCATTTAGGTGTATGCCTGTTATATTGTTAAACTGTATTGGGGTTCTGACCTCTATTAGACAGCAAATAATCCTACTAAAGACTGGTCATTCTCTCTCTCTCTTGCTTTCATGGTGAATTTTATTCATAAAGCTTATGGTTTTGCAGCTATTCTTATTATTGTGAGATTAGTAAGTACACACTTGTGACAGCACTAAAAATTCGGTGCAATCACAATCATGTTTGATTACCAATTCAGAAGGATCTAACTATCTAGCTGCAAGGATAATTTTGCTCACTGTAAACAGCTTGGAGAATTGTGTGCGATCATGTTGTGTGACCAAAAAAAAAATCGAATTAGATTATTTGCTAAATGCCAAGGCACATTAAATATTTTTGACAACAATGAAGATTCTTTGTAAATTGTAATTAGACTGGAAATTATTGCACAGAGCCTGCTTCTCTATAATCCTTTTAAATCAGAGGACTTGTAATTGGCCTTAGAGACTCAAACTGTTTCGTGTTTTATTTTCTAGAAGTTCTGCTTCTGCCTATGTAATAACAGAATCCTTTGTGGATAGGGTACAATAGATGCGTGTGTAGGGTTATTTTAGTTTATTTGTTTTGGTAGTGAGTCAGATAACCAGAGAAAAGAATATAGAAAAGAAAATATGCTGAATGCTCCTGGATATTAATGGTACTTACATGAAAAAAAAAAAAAAGCATAGAAATCATAATGGGCCAGATGAGGCTGAGAGAAGCAGCATAGTCCTGCAGGTTAAGTCCTGCATATTCACTGAGGATCTGGACCTATATTTTGCCCATGGTACTGCCAGAAGCTTCAGGAAACCTAATGATTTGGGTTTTCCTGAGCACCAACCCATGGATTTTTTTGCAAGTTCCAGTGTCCTTAAAGCTTCCCCTTCACATTTGCAGGGTTTTTTTTTAGTTCTGGTTTTAGGTTTACAGAAATGGAGAGCCTGTGGGAAAGGATGAATTCAGCTGCATCCATTCTACCTCAAAAGAAGGCCCTCTTCAGCGAAAGATCCTTATGCTATGGCACTAGAGCACGAGCATGTCTGTGTGTTTGTATAAATAATAGCTGTGGGAATGGGAGGGAGCGGTGGCAGATAGTCAAGAAGTTAAGTGGAAGTAAAAATTAAGTGGGAATTTTGAGGCTTATTTGATGTAACACTTGGCTTTGAGGATGGAGGAAGTTGGACTTGAAGCAAACCTGCAAATTACAGCCCAGCCTCATTAGAAATTAGCTGGTAGTAATCAGAGAGCCTTAACCGAGTGTATAAGTATCTTTAATTTAGAGATGTGGGATTCTGTTGGGTGACTATTGCTCATTCTCTTAGAGGCTGAATTAGCTAACAAAACCAAATCTGTCAATACATCCAATATAAATTTTCAGCCCACCTCTACTGAGCTTTGATTCATCACCAATATGCAAAATGAAGGAAAGTTTGTCTTGGAACAGTTTACACAGGACTAGCACTCTTGTAATTTTGACTTTCCCTGAAATGAGTATAACTGCTAGTCTGTACATGTGATGAGAAAATAATGTATATAGAGCCACTTCATCTACTTCATCTGTGGAAGTTACAACCACAATCTCCAGTGAGACTCAATCTAAAACTGGAAATTTTAGATCTATTGAATTACTTTAGCTTTTCCTTGATCTAACTGAGGCTAAATATTGGCCTACATATGACCTTTTTATATTTTTAGTCTTAAGTTTACACCCATCACTCAGAATTATAAAGCTCATCTGCTAATGCAGGTTTATTAAAAATTGCTGGAGTCCAAGGATGAGATTTTGGTTGCATTAGTAGAGTAAATGGCAAAATCCACACAAAGGGACTAGAGTTTTATTGTACAAACATAAATTTCAGAAGACTGAAAATATAAATATCTGCCTTAAGTATTTCAAAGTGATGAGAGCTGCATGGATGAAGTCCATCCAAACCAGTGAAAAAAATCCTATTATCTTCAATGGGTTTTGTGTCAGATACTCTGAAAAAATAGCTCCATCAATATTATCATCATTGATAATTTCTATTTAAATGCATTTTTTCCAGATCAAGGTTTTTTTCTTCCCCCTCCCAATAAACTAGAAGTTTCTATCCAGGGGAGAAATTTCTAAACCAAAGTCTCATCCTAGGCACCACGTTATCTTCATAGAATTATAGAATAGTTTGGGTTGGAAAGGACCTTCAAATGTCATAGAATAGAATCATAGAATCATAGAATAGTTAGGGTTGGAAAAGACCTTAAGTCATCTAGTTCAACCTCCCTGCAATGAGCAGGGACATCTTCTGCTAGATCAGGTTGCCCAGAACTACAGCCAGCCTGGCCCTGAATGTCTCCAAGTATGATGCATCCACTACCTCTCTGGGCAACCTGTGCCAGTGTCTCACCACCCTCACTGTAAAAAATTTCTTCCTCATATCCAGCCTGATTCTCCCCTTTTTTAGTTTAAAACATTTACCCCTTGTCCTATCGCAACTTATGCTTTTTTCCTTTACACAATACAGACATTTTCTTTCAATACATTCAGATGGGGCATTGACAGAGGCATCTGACCCATGTCACATTGTACGACAAAGTGTGTATCTCTGAAGAGCTAAAATAGCTTTAAAAAACAGTGAAGTCCCAGTGATTTCTACAAGCTGGAAGAGGAGCCCTTGGACAGCTTGTTAGTGTGGGAGAGTGGGGACGCTGTCCCAGCCCATGGCCCATTGCTGGTGTGGCTGCTGGTAGGGATGGTACTGGGCAGGTGTGAGCACTGCCTTGAAGCCTCCGGCCAGTGAGAAATGGCTGATTCATGAGGTGTTCCTGGGGCTTCTGCATTACACCCTGCTGGCCCAGCACCAAAATGTAAGAATCTTTGCCATCTGCATCCTCGTGTCACCACACTTCAGTGGCCAAATCCCACAGGCTTTGTTTAAGCCTTACTCAGGTGAACCACCCATTGAATCAGTAGAAACCTTTTCCAAGCAGTGCTTGAATAAGGAAGTTAGAGAACCGGCTCATGCTCACTGTGGGGTCATACTCCTCTCCAGTCCTGCTCCTCTTAGTCCTGTGGCTGCTCCCTTTCCAGTGTGGAAAAGGCCTTTGTAACAGGACCCTACATGTTGAAGCGAGCAGAGTTTTGCTATGAAGAATGCTAGATTTTACAATATATATATGTGTGTAAGTATATACAAAAAGAGGGAGAAAGAGACTTTATATGTACACACATGCATGCACATATTTATTTACAAAGACTGAACCTTTTAAAGTAGTTTATAAAAACAGCAGTGAGATGGAGTCAAACTTCCGGGTGTAGCACTTGAGCTCTGGTCTCAGGCATCATGTTTCTTGGTAGCCTCAGTATTTGCATTTGAAAAGTCGTTTATATTTATATTATTACCAGACAGCTATGAGTCCATAGCTGTGATGTAGAGGTTAATTAGCTACAAAGTTTGGAAGCTAATGGAAGATGAAGAGTGCTGTAGTGTGTTGTTGCTACGGTGCTGATTATTTCTATGCCGGCTGAATGTCTGCTGTGTACCACTGTGTGCTGGCGCAAGTGCAGGGCTCTGATGCACGTTGCCCCTGTGCTCTCCAGTTCAAAAGTACTGGGGTACTGGTGAATAATCAAAGGGATTTGGTAATAGTACCTTAAAGAACTGGTGGGGACCACAAAACTGCTAAGTTGCTGTGGGTAATATCCTCTTGGTTTTCCTTGATTTGCCAGACATATGTGCTGACCAGGCACGTGCTCCTGCCAGCTGCATGGTAAGGCAGTGCAAAGCAGGATCTCCTCAGATCTCCTTTTCAGTTTGTTTTCTGGAGGAGAGATAACTCCCTTTCCTCCTCCCCCCACTTCTCTGCGCTTGCTGCTCCTCTGGTCAGGACAATTGGCGTAGGCGATGCGTCCCCCTCAGCACCGTGAGAAACTCTCTGACTTCCTCCCCTGGAGCCCAGATGTCTCCTTTGATTTTCCTGATGCCTGTCACCCTGCCACTGCCAATGTCCCCAGTGCCAGGAATGCTGCACATGCAGGAGGGCTTCATGAGGCGTGAGGGTCAGAGAGAGCCTCACACAAGCCTGCACTCACCACTGCTCTCCACAGCCCCAGCACATGGAGACCAGTGGTGGAGGGTTGAAGCTCAGCCAGTGGTGGCTCTGCCCTAGTTAACTCTCTCTATGCAGTGGCTGCCCCCCCAGCTGCTGGCCTGATGCTTCTAAATATATGACTGCCTCCATCTTGTCACCCTACCACAGCTCACCCTCTCACTGATGTGAACGGGTACTATATTTACCCAGGAGAGTCATGAAAATTGCCATGACAATGACTGTGGTTGCTTGGGAATGCGAAGAGCTAATTTTGCCTGAATAATAAGGCACAGTCATCTGTCTCCCTTGGTAAAGCAATGAGGAGTTTATGCAGGTGAGAACAGGTAGTCTTTGTGAGGACATAATTGCAAAATATGAAAATGTTCCCATATCAGTTCAGACTGGTGACTAATAAATAGCTCTAATGTGCTAATGGCTGAAGTTTGATGCATTCGGTCATTGTGCTGAAGATCTGTAGAAGAACGGAGCATCCCTGCCCCCTCGTTTCACTGCCAAAGAGAAAAAAACATCCTATGAAAAAAAAAAACCCCACAAACTTTAGCCTGAAAATAACTCTCTACTGTACATCTTTGCCTAGGGCAAATTTTTCACTGCTGAGTAACAGCATTTTCATAATCCACCTTTTATATTTATTGCTCCAATGCTATGTAGTATGCCAAAGTTCATTTAAAGGAGACTACAGCTTTTGCTTTTGGAATTCTGGAGAAGAACAAGATATCTACCAAACCCTAAAACTTTCTCAGCTAGTGCTTTTCCTTCTGCATACCTCTCCATCACAAAGCCTGTGAAGACCCGCTTGGCGAAATGGTGACAAACTGAAAAATCACTAAAAAAGTTCCCTGTTTGTTTCAGGAATGTCCTGGTATCTCCAAACAAACAGATAAGGCAGTCCCAGCAATGTACCACCCTTATCCCCCACCCTGAGGCACAGAGATTTGGAAGAGGATGGCTTGATGGATGGGTGCTTCCTCTGAGAACAGTGGAGCCCTTGACCCGCTGGCCTGAGAGCCTGGCACCCTGGTGCACTCCTCCATTATGAATAACAGCAAGGAGCTGGTTTTGTACATGGTTTAGAGAGAAGCAATTTCAGACGTTCGTTAGCTTTTCCCAACCCAGATGCAGCAGTTCCCTCGGAAAGTTGAGAAAATGTTTTCTGCTGCACATGACTGCAAGCAGCATTGAACGAATATGTACAGGCACAAACCCACCCGACCTTCCCAGAGCTTCTTTTGCTGCAGCACAGTGGTTGAAGGCAGCTTTCAGCTGTGTCTGAGACACTTCTCTGCTCGCTTTCGGTCTGTGGGAGCAATTAGCCTTCAAAGGTGTTGGTCAGGCTCAGCGCAAGGTACTGGTGGCTTTAAAACTGCTTCCAGGAATTAGATAAACAGTCTCTTAGGGCTCAGAAGAAATCTCTCTCTCACTCTTAAAATTTTTTTTTGGTGTCTTGCACTTTTAGTAAGTGACAGTTTTGCAAATTGCTAGTAAAGAACTTAAATGTCTAATTAAATCTCGAAGATGTACAAGAGTTTGAAGAGCGTGATTGATGCCCACAAAGGTATGGCTGCCTAATGGAGTCGTCCTGACAGCAATCGCGAAAGCCCATTTAACGGCTGATGTCTTGTTGTGATCCATGTTGTCATTTTTTCATTACTGATTAAAATTAAAAATCTGCTTGGCAAATCCATTGTAAAAATTTCCTTCATGAAAATCGACGGGTACAAATTATTTTGTCAATCGCCTGGCAATCAAACTGTGACTGAAGATTGTTTCATGCCCATGGATTTTTTTTTCCTTTTTCCTCATGCCAGTGAGCTTTCATAACAAAGTTTTTTAAGTGTAGGTGGCAGTCTTGGCAATGCTTAGTTTTTTTTCTTTTAAATAAATAAATCTGCACCTCTATGTTTTAATGAAATGTTTTGTTTATATTGTCTTCCCATTCCCATTTGAAAGCAAATGGGAATGTTCCTCACTCTGAAAGTTGGGCTATGCTACTTAACTGTCTAATGCCGTGTAATGACAGGTGAATAATAGTAATAAAAGCCTTTATTAGGATAAAATCTGTTTTGAGAGTGGAAGCGTAAACTGTCTAAAATGTAAAACTGAAAATAAAAAAAAGATGAAAAACTAACCAAGGCTTGCAATCTTCACTACAGCTAGTAGATATTTATGGCTCCATTTCTTGGTGGTTTTCCAGCTCGGTGTTGCCATATGCGAGTGCAGCAGACCTGGGTGAGCTGCCCTGGGGTGAGCTTGGCAGCTCACTGGGGTGGGGCTGCAAATCCCTTGCGAGGGCTGAATAGGGATGGCAAAGTGGTGTGACATTGTGAATGAGCACTGATGTACTCCTTGCAGAAACAGCACTGAGGAGGAAAGTCACTTAGAAATCCTAATTTCTCAAAAAAAAATCAAAAGATGCTTTACTCTGGCTAAAAGCAAATGGACAACTCAAGCAGCAAGAAAAACATTATTGTCCCATTAATAAAACTTTTCTCCCACTTAATTGATCTTTCAGCTTTTCATATTTGAGTCTCGTCACGGAGTATAAATCAGAGATGATAAAAATAGCCCTCCATAGCTGTTACGTGTGCTGGTTTCAAGTTTGATCTCTGTTGCTGTTCATGCTTATCTAATCTAATCAGTGTATCTTTTTCTGCATGTTCTTATATCATCACTGTGAATGCTTCTTATTTCAGAGAACAAGAGAAAAGGAATGTTTTGTTTGAGTTGTGGAGTTGTTGAGTTGTTTATTATTGTGATCTTTAAATTAAAATGCTGAAATGTATTGTGTGCTTTATATCTTCCTTCTAAACTTCTGAAAAAAGAGTGCATTTTTCGCTCTGAATGAGAAAAAAAGTCTAAATAATTTTCTCCTTTAAGTCCATCCTGTTTTGAATATGAGAATTTTATTAGTAACATACTCAGTGTTCTGAAATATTTAAAAGAAAAATAAAGAGCTTGCAAGTAACTTTACAGTAAATACATTTATGCTTATATGAAACGGGTTGCAGATTTTAATGTGAAGACCTTGTTTGCTTGTGGCAAATGGTATTTCTATGATAGCGCTTTTGGGAAGTACTGATGCAGTCTACCCCAGAGTACAGTGGTAGAAAATAATTACTAGGCAAAAGCTGGCTGCCCAAATTCCAGTTTTAAAGATTCTCCAATGCTTCTGGGGATATTCTTTAGGCAGTTAGCAGTTGAAACTGGTGTCTTTTATTGCTGCTTAAATTTGAATGTAGCAACAACATTAATAAGAACAATAACGTTTTCTTCTTGAGATCTTAATTTCTAGAATAAAATGGGTGTTTTGGCCTTTGCTCTATCGACTTGTAAAAGAATGTGCTTTTAAAAGTTGTGTACTATGCGTCTAGTGGGGACCTGGGAGAGTACCATGTGCTAAGGAGCCACATGCTGTCTACAGCTCAGCACTGAGCTTCCCTTTGGAGGGGCCTTGTGGAGCTGGTGATCCTCATCCACACATGTTCCTTTTTTAACTATGAGTTTCCTGCATCTTTCTAGCTGGGAGAGGCAGATCTGAGCTATTGCAGCCTGTTTTTGGTAGCCTTGCATGCTGAACTGGTATGCTGGGCCGAAATACTGGCAGCATGATGGGACTACTGCTGCTCTCCAAACAATTGCACGGGCTTTTTGCTGCTTCATCGGTTATTGTTCATGGCATGGGTAATAAGTGAAAACAATGGGTTGGAGTAGAATAAGGAAACAAACAAAATAACAATGTGAGCACCAAAACAACAACAGCAAGAAACCCTCCCAAGTTTACATGTTTTTAATAATGTTAATGTGACTGAGAGAAAGGCCAAGGAATTTTAGCCATGTGGGATATGTCACTCTTTATTTCTGCCTCTGAGGCAAAAGCAAAGCATAATGCTTAAGAGTTTGAGCTTGGAGCAGGGTGTCGACCTCAACCTCAGTTTACGGAAAGTTATTACTTATTTTGCAGTAGTGCCCCAAATGTGCGAGCTGCAACATAAAAATACTGGGAAACATGCTTTTCCCCCTGAGAGCTGGTATGGTGTGACCCCTCTTTAAGGCTGTCCGCAGGGTTTGAGCCTGAGGCTTACACGCGTTCGGCATGTGTACACACTGAGAAGTTTCCCACTCTGCTGTCATATCGTGTCTCCATTACAGGGTAAAATCCTGGCATGTACCATCCTTCATCCCACAGCCCTTTTTCCATGGAAAGGAAAGCAGGAGTGCGGGTTTGGAGACTTGCTGGGAGGATTAGATGACAAAATCCACTGGTACTCTTTGGCCACGGAAGTTGCACGTTGTAGGATTTAGGGGTACAAAATTGAATTTGGGTAGCTAAACCTAAAAATATAATTCGTAGAGCTCTCACTTAGACTCATACCTTTGTTCAGTTTGCAGCTACCTATATTAAAATTGCAGCAGATGCTCAGCAAAACTGACGTCTTCATAGGACTGAACTTGTGTGCAAAAAAGAGCACAAGTCTTAGGAGGAGCGGCTGAGGGAACTATGGTTGTTTAGCCTGGAGAAAAGGAGGCTGAGGGGAGACCTTAACACTCTCTACAATTACCTGAAAGGAGAGGTGGAGGTTGGTCTCTTCTCCCAAGCAACAAGCTATTGGACAATAGGACATGGTCGCAAGTTGTGCCAGGGGAGGTTTAGATTGGGCATTAGGAAAAATTTCTTTGCCGAAAGCACTGGAACAGGCTGCCCAGGGAAGTGATGGAGGTATTCAAAAGATGTATAGATGTGGCACTCAGGGACATGATTTAGTGGTGGACTTGGGAGTGTTGGGTTAATGAACTTGATGAGCTTAAAAGTCTTTTCCAACTTAAATGATTCTATGATTCTATGACCGTGTGATTCTTATTGCCTAACTCATATCTGAGGTTGCCAGTGATTCTCTGGAAAGAAATATGGGAAAGGCTATAAATGTAAGAGATCTTTTTTGGTCCAGGACTCATTTTCCCATGAACAGACATAGGTTATTCACTTGCTTAAATGCTTGGGTTTAAGTTGTTACTGAAGCTGCATCTCTATATAATGCACCTAGCAATGGAATTCATTGCAGGGTTTGTGTGTCATTATTCTTAGTAAAAATAATGAAAGATCCAGTGTCCAAGCTCCTCTATTACAGTGTCACCTGACTGAAGGGATGTTTGAGTTAGCGTTGTGACTTGCCAGAGTCTTATTTTAATGAATACTCTTTAATCAGAAATGTCTGATTCACAAAACCAATATTGTTTGCAGAAAAGAGCTTGTTTTAATGTATTTCGCTAAAGACTGTAACTTTTTATGCAAGTGTGAAAATGTTAATCAAACAAAGTTTGTAACAGAGAATCTCCGTCTTCTCTCTCTAAAATAGTTGTTGTTTGAAATGTGTGTTATACACATGCAGTAGATGTCATATATAATAACATCCTATACAATATGCATACACTAGAGTATTATATACTCTGTGCAAATACAACATACTAAATCATTTTATACTTGTATACAGCTATAAGAGACTAAATGTTTCCAAAAAAAGCCAGAATCCATCAAGATTTTTGCCTTCGTGGGTGCAAGATGTCCAAAGTGAGGCTGGAATCAGTCGTCTTTTATGTTTCTTTGTATATGATGGGATTCAATGCATGGCAGATGTGACCCTGTTGCAAATATTAGCAAGCCTAATCTAAAATAATATTTAATTGCAATATATTGTGTCTATCATCTTTAACCTACTAAGGTAATAGTTATGAGGATACTTGTTTTCCTTAGGTTTTCTCCAAACATAAACAACCAAGTTAGGAATATGGTTTCCTGAAAGACTCAGGCAGGCGCAGGCTCCTCTGGTAAGTGATGGACAGAAAACAGGCTTGTATTCGTCACCTTCCTGAAGGTGCTGTATCTAGTTCAGCTTCTCCACTTAGGGCCTACACTTTCCTGCAATATGTGGTATCATGGATTTCCCATGGGCTGTGTACACTAGTGCTCGGGAAACCAGGTTCTTGCTCATGAGGTTGAAGTCTCTGCTGTCACGTCTTTGCTTCCCCGTTACCTGAGGGAGTTGCACTGAGGTGACAGCAGGTATTTCTCTTTGTACTGGAGTCACATCTCCTAATTGCAGCACAGAGGTAACCTTTGTGTTCACGAATAAATATGTGACATATGTATAACATGCATATCAAGCATTTCAGCTTTTGCCCTAGAGTATATTAGTAATTGTCAGTATGTGCTAAATACATTACAGTTTATTAAATTAATTATCCTTTATTCTTGCATTAGAAGTTCTATGGTGATGCCATCAGTCTAGTGTCACTGAGTTGATAATCACATGAGTTTTAAATCACATAATATTTCATATTGAACTGTTTCCAGAAGTTATTTACCTTTAAGAGCTGTTACATTTAAATGTTCTTGTGCTGCTGGGATCAGAGTCTAGACTGAAAACAATTTAAAAGAAGAAACATTGCACTTGAATGGGGAATGATTAGATTATGGGCTGACAAATATTTTCGTTAATGATGAAGTTAATTCAAAAAGTAATGCCATAAAAAGTGTTAGAGATTAGACAACATTCATTTTTTTCTCATGATTGCAGAAATTTCTCTATAACATTAAAAATCTCAAAGCCAATGAGACAGTTACCGCTTGCAAACACAGCTAGTGCATAATCTTGAAGTGTGTATGATTCCGTAAAACTGCACTACACGATCACAATTATCTACAGCTTTTTAACTACCTTCAGGAACATGTTTTAGCTCATAAATGTAAGTTTTCATATTTGTAGAGTTTTGCTCATGGAAACAGTGGTTTTGGAAAAGAAAACAGTTTTTTGAAAGTGTATAAAGTACTTGAAAATAAAGGAGTTCCTCTCAACCTGGACTACTATAACTGAGGTCAGAAACTGGACCCTTTCACTTTTGAGAGCGAGTAGGTTAATGCCTCATTATCCCACAATAGTCAAGGGATTAACAGTGTTTCCATTACATGCTCCTGTTTTGAGAGGTTAATATCTCAGCCTATAAAAATTTGCTGTGTGCTGAGACTTGGCACACAAGGTCTCGGCACGGGAGAAACTTGTTTTTACAGAATATGGTTTAAATCACTTGGATATTTTTTAAGTTGCAAAAAAGTAAAAAAAAAAAAAAAATCTGGGAAAAAAAAAGAGAAAAACTGGAAAAAAAAAAGAAAAGGCAGAGGTTTGTGGTTTCACACTGGGATTTTTTATGGTCCTAAAAAATGCAAAACTAGCTTTGACTTAAGCAATGTAATTTTGCAGAATGTAAGCTATTGTCTCTCAGTATTAAATAAAGCCTTGTAAACTTCTGCCATTTCAGGTTCCTGACCACTTTTTTTACCCTGTTTTCGGTCTTAGCTTTCATTTCTAATTAAAAGGAATGTAAAATCTAAAGTGAAACCAGGCTGAAAATATATTGCACTTTGAGAAAAAATTGTGTTTCAAAAATTCCTACTAAGAGTTTTTGATGTTACATGAGTATCCCTTTAAAATTAAGCTTGAGATACCGCAGTCTCACTTCAGCATTTCTCTCTTGGTGTTAACGTACCCACAAGTGTATTAGTTGTACTAATGAGGCTCCAAAGAACTGATTTTTTTGACCTGTGTGAAAAAATTACAAGTGATCTTAAACTGTTTTAGTAGCTGCTGCTCAGAGATAAATGGTCATTTATCTTGTGATTCACAGGCTCACTTCTGCTTTTTAGGCCAAATTTTGCAGCACCTATAACTGCACTACTGAGGCAAAAAGGTATGTGGCATGTACATAATAGAAGGATCAAAACTTGTTTCAACCTCAACTCTTCTTACATCTGATGTATCTTAAATCCCATTAGTTTTTCTGGCATAACCATTCACCCTATTGTGGTTAAAATATCTTATCCCACTTGAGGGATTAACATTCAGCCTTAAAAATATGCTTACACTGGAGATTTAGTATTAAAACCATCAGCTTAAAAAACAATTCTTCAAGAAAATTTTGAAATAATAGAAAGTTGAACATCAAGTACATATAAATACCACAAAATCTGTCGTTCCAATCTTTTTTGGTATATTCCAGAACTTAAAAAAATAACTTTGTTTTGTTGACTTACAAGACAGTGCACAAAAAGTCTACAAATTTTTCATTGAGGCAAACAAATGGATTGAAGTGTCATATGTGTTTTGCTTGTGTCAGGGGTGGAGCTGGCTTTTGTTAAAGAGCAATGTGCATTTTGAATAGTACTTTGAATAGCTGGGACAGAAAGGAAAGCACTGCAATTAATTAGTTATTTTGGGTTTTTTCACATTCACATCTTTGTCCATTTTCTCAATGGGAATATTTAGCACTCCAATTCAGTTTATGTACTGCTGCTGGTAAATGACATGACAGATTGTTGTGGTCTGCAGGGCCAAATGCTGCTTTTGGAAAAATCAAAATGAAATGAGTTTGAAAGGTAGTGTAGACAGAGTTGCACTTGAGTGAAGCCAGCTAGGTTTGGTGATGGGACCATGGATCTCAGCAGGGTCCAGCACTCCTGCCAAGACAGCTGAAAGCTGACCTGAATGTCCCTATGGTACTGCAGTCTGCGGAACTGGCATACCTAGCTTATAAATCCACGTCCTTTCCCTAGAAATGCTACACACAGAAGTCTATGTACATATGCAGATATAGCATGTGATATCCAAGGCGCATTTAACAAAAGGAATGTGAAAAGAATGTATCAGCTGAGGCTCCAGGATTCAGACTATACAGGATTTAAATTTTCCTGTGAAACTGAAAATTAGTATCTTGTTAGCAGGCTTAAAATACTTTACAACACTTTAGAATTTTTAGCTGAACTGAACTGAAAAATAGGAAAATATGGAAAAAAAAAAAAAAGAAAAAGGAAAAAGATAAAAAGCAAATCTACTTTTCCTGCAGGACTCTGTTGAATGAATCATTGTTGTGTGTGAGAAAATGTGCTGTCCAGCGGAGCACTGAGACAAATACATACCCAGCTGGAGACGTGTGCTCTTCCCAGCCCATGTCAGCAGTGAAATGGGAGGCATTGATCAGTAGTAAGCACTAAGACCATAAATAAACTACACCACTAAACAGAAGAGGGGTTGATGTTGCATGCTGCTGGTTCCCAGCCCAGTTCACCTGAAAAGCATTTTGTTTTCCTTAGGGAAAGTAAAACCAAAGATGTCCAGTTGGAAACCTGTAACGAGTGGTGTCCCTCAGGGATCGGTGGTGGGACCGGTCCTGTTCAACATCTTTGTCGGTGACATGGACAGTGGGATTGAGTGCACCCTCAGCAAGTTTGCTGACAAGCTGTGTGGTTCGATTGATATGCTGGAGGGAGGGGATGCCATCCAGAGGGACCTTGACACGCTTGTGAGGTGGGCCAATGCCAACCTTATGAAGTTTAACCAAGCCAAGTGCAAGGTCCTACACCTGGGTCGGGGCAATCCCAGGCACTGCTACAGGTTGGGCGGAGAAGAGATTCAGAGCAGCCCTGTGGAGAAGGACTTGGGGGTGTTGGTTGACGAGAAGCTTAACATGAGCCGGCAGTGTGTGCTCGCAGCCCAGAAAGCCAACCGTATCCTGGGCTGCATCAAAAGAAGCATGACCAGCAGGTCGAAGGAGGTGATCCTGCCCCTCTACTCTGCTCTCGTGAGACCTCACTTGGAGTACTGCGTACAGTTCTGGTGTCCTCAACATAAAAAGGACGTGGAGCTGTTGGAGTGAGTCCAGAGGAGGGCCACGAGGACGATAAGAGGGCTGGAGCACTTCCCATATGAAGACAGGCTGAGAGAGTTGGGGCTGTTCAGCCTGGAGAAGAGAAGGCTGCGTGGAGACCTCATAGCAGCCTTCCAGTATCTGAAGGGGGTCTATAAGGATGCTGGGGAGGGACTCTTCCTTAGGGACTGTAGTGGTAGGACAAGGGGTAATGGGTTCAAACTTAAACAGGGGAAGTTTAGATTAGATGTAAGGAAGAAGTTCTTTACAGTGAGGGTGGTGAAGCACTGGAATGGGTTGTCCAGGGAGGTTGTGGATGCTCCATCCCTGGCGGTGTTCAAGTCCAGGTTGGACAGAGCCTTGAACCACATGGTTTAGTGCAAGGCATCCCTGCCCATGGCAGGGGGGTTGTAACTAGATGATCTTAAGGTCCTTTCCAACCCTTACTATTCTATGATTCTATGATTCTATGTATTTTGCTGGCGACCCATTCAGAGTGGAAGAGAGAAGCTAGGGTGGCCCAAGAGCGATTATAACAGAAAGAGACAAACTCTAAGTGCCAGTGATGGAAATACTTTCCCATCAATTTATAACTTTGTCAAACCTAAAAATGCTTCCACAGGGTGAAGAAAAGGCACCTTCCTAGCCAAAAAAATACTCTGGTGCCAATTTTCACTGTCTAACTACAAGCAGTGGTGGTATTTTAGTTCTTGGATAAAGCTGCCAGAAAGCTTTTAATCATGGAATATGTTAGACAACCTAAGTAAAGGAGTCATTGCCACTGTGGTCTAACCCTAACTAACACATTTATATGTGTGTAAGTGTTTCAGATGACACCTTCACAGGAACTTTTTCAGATGAACTTTACTGTTCATATTGCACCTTTACAATGTATGTTATCACTGAAAATGCCTGAGTAATTTCACATCTAAATGGTTGCACAGAAAAGTTATTACAACCACAAACTAGCAGTAACTTAGGTTTCCTGGTTTTCAGTAAATTTTCCTTTTATAATCAGGAATAAGTGTTTTCAAGGTTATGGTCATTTCATCAATTATATTTCCAATTCTACTTCAGAATGACATACTACTCCAAGGCAGGCTAGTGAGAAATTGTATTGCAATTGATGTGAGAAGATTTAAAAGAGAAAGAAAAAGCATAATTTTGGCAAGAGATTTGTGACTTTTTTAGGTGTAAAAAAATAATAAATATGGATAGGATTCTCCATAAAGGAACTGAGACATTCAGTCCCTTGCCATTTCAAATGATACAGTATTATTTTATATCCTTTTCTGTCCTAATCTCTTTTGTGACGTTGTTGTGTTGTATTGTATTGATAAGAGGCTATCTTGGGGCCAGCAAGGGATAAGATGTTAATAAAACTCTTGTTTGCTGTTACAGAATCAAACAATTTAAGGGTAGTCTGAGGATTCATGTCAAATTATTGCTAGCTTCTCTTTGTATCAATCACTGAGAGAAATACTTCTTAACCCTTGAAGGCATAAAAAATAAAATAACCCAAAAATCTTTCAAGATATGAGAATTAAATTTAGAAGGAAAGCTTTCATTTATTTATTTTCTCTTTAACAACATTGAGTCTTTAGGGGTAAATCCCTGTTTGTCAGCCTCTCGGTGAGATGACATTTAAAGCTGATAGGAAAACTGGAACTTTTTTATCAACAACAAAAAAAAAACCCAAAAAAAACCAGTTTATTTGAAATCAAAATGCCAAACTTCAATTTGGAGGAGAAATAAACTACCTTACTTCCACATTTTAAATGGAAAAGTTTTCATTTTTTGTTTTGAGATATTCCATTTATTTTACCTTCCATAATGACAAAATAAAAGGATAAAAATTAATATGAAAACTTTGCAGTTTTGTAGATGAAATATTTTTTCCTCATCTCCGATCAGTTTTGAGGTAAACTTCTGTTCAGAATTGATCTGAAAATCAGCAGGAATATTTCTGTGATTCAGAAATAATCAATCAAGCTTTTTTTTCCTCCCTTGTCCTAGGAAAGTCTAACCAAAAGCAGTTTATCCACTATGTTTGTTATCTAGAATTAAACAGGTTTTGTGTTGTTTTTGTTTTTTTTTTTTTTTTTTTAATCAGAAATAGTTGAAATTGTCTGGAGCAACTGCTGTTATTGTAGCAGTTTTTTTAAAGAGAAGAAAAGACAAAAATAAGAAGTACAAATAAATAATAGCTATGGCAGAAAATGCACCTTCACTTTCCAAAGCATCCTTTTGTTAGCTGTTGAGCTTCTGGGAAATTACACAAGCACAACAGAGGGTCTTAGGCACAGAGAAACTTGGCAAAATTTTACCAAGATCAGCCTGTTTAATGAACTGTGATCACTTGCATCTCTATTTACAATTCTCAGAAGTGATACAAAATGTGGATTTGCCTGGCCTCACCAACACAGGCTCTTTTTAGACAGAGATAGACAGAAAGGTAGTGTAGTGGGAAAGAAAAATGTTAGATTGGGGTGGGTGGGAAAAACTAATGTTTACATCCCAGACATGACTTAATATTTAGTTAAAGCCTGTGGACATACTGATGCCATCTGGTTTCAACCCACCTAGTGAGGATATTGCAGATGATCAGCAGTACCATGGTGAATGATGTGGCCTTAGATAGTGGTATGACTGGCAACAACCATATTGGTAAAGCTCATTTCTTCCAGACTATGTATCTCCTAGTTTTCTTCAGCAACTGCCAAATAAACGTTGTGCAGAAAAAAAAAAAAGTCGCATCCATGTCATTAAAGTGAACCAAACAAAATACATTCTGGTGATTTGAACTATATACATTTTCTCCTATTTCTAGACTCTCTGAGCCTGTTGTCATGCCAACTTGTGACTTTACCAGGTAGCTCAAGGACCCCTTAGCTAAGCTACTTCAATAATAAGTAGGCAAAATTGGCCAGTTTCTACTAGTATTCCTCCTTTATGTGACATTACAAAAATTAATATAATGGGTGACCTGGACTTTTGTAACCTTGGACAACTTAGACTGCAATTCTCTATATAACAGTTGTCGAGTTACTCCAAGAGGTAACAGCACTTCAAGGCCCTCTGAAATTATAGTGTTGCACAGAGATGGTGAGGTTTATAAAGAAACTGGAGATGTTCTGAGAAGGAATGTTATTCAATATTAGCAAATATTTCTTAAGGAAAATCACTTAGCTATTATGTTGAAAGCAGTTTTTTTATATAATGATGTACCACAGAAATACAGAAATACAACTAACACAAAGCCACCATTTTATATCAGGAATATTTTAAATCTGGAACATATATTTGGGGTTGTATTTTCAAGCCTCAAAAGACTTGAAAACAAAAAGAATGAAAAAAAGAAAAAAGAAAAAGAAAAAAGAAATCAAGGCCTAAATTCCGCAAAACTTCCTTCACACAGGTTTCATTGAAGTTAGGTGGTATACCTGCATGAGTAAAGTCTACTTTAAAATGTGCAGCTTGCAAGAAAGAATTTTAAATCTCTCCTCTCCTCTCTATCTTCTGATTTTTTTAGTCCACCACCCTTCTGAAAATCTAATAATAAAATTGGTTTTGTATTTGCTCATGAAAGACATACTAATACAATTTATTGTTCTTTCTTGTTTTTTTTAGTTTTAATGCCTAGACAGTTTTACATGAGGAGTTGGGAGTCTTCTTACACAAGTGAAAAAGTCTGACAGTGCTGTGTATGAGGAAACTGGGTTAAAAATTCTTTCTTTGTTGAGCCAAAACGTCATCTTGGTTATTCCTCTTTCTTCACCTTCCAAGCTGCTCTCTCAGCCACAATTTTTTTCCCCCCATGAAATATATGTACACAAAATGTTTTCTCCTTTGTGACTGTAAAGCCTACAATGCCTTTTTTAGGAAGGAGAATGCAATGTATGTAGAATAATTTAAATGATTTTCAATTACATTTTCAGAAAGAAACTGAGCTATCCAGGGTTGCATGTATACATCTCAGAGGAAGTTCTACCCGTAGGACTGTTTGGTTCATGTTGGACAAAGCAGTGATGTGACAAAGCTTATGGCAAGTGCAGTACAAAAATTCTAGGTATTAAGGAAATGAAATGGTTTTAAAATAAAAGAAACCCCATGGTAATGTGTTCTTTAGCAGTGCATTGCATACTGGTCAAATTCAATGATTCTAACACCTCTGAAAAAAGTAGAATACGTATAATGTCAGAAATAAGCTGGTCTAAATGAAAGGCTTCTATCTTAACATTTGCCTTTTATATAACTTGTTACTACATTAATAGAGTTCTCAGTATATTTCAAACCAAAATTTTCATCTCAAGTGTTTTTGGAAGGGTATTATTACAGACCTTCTAATTTCCACTGCAGCTAAGCATGTATTAATAACAAGGAGGGCTAAGGAAACTGCTGGTATATCTAGTAGTGCTTGACATTTAGTAGATGAATTAAAGTTTATAGTCAAATTGGTTTTTAACTAATAACATTAGAGATCTTTGTTATGAGCATCCATCTTCTTTCTCTTCTCTTTTTCTTTTCTTTCTTTCTCTTTTCTTTCTTTCTCTATTCTTTTTTCTCTTTTCTTTTCTTTTCTTTTCTTTACTTTACTTTTCTTTTCTTTTCTTTCTTTTCTTTTCCTTCCTTCCTTCCTTCCTTCCTTCCTTCCTTCCTTCCTTCCTTCCTTCCTTCCTTCCTTCCTTCCTTCCTTCCTTCCTTCCTTCCTTCCTTCCTTCCTTCCTTCCTTCCTTCCTTCCTTCCTTCCTTCCTTCCTTCCTTCCTTCCTTCTTTCCTTCCTTCCTCCCTCCCTTTCCCTTTCCCTTTCCCTTTCCTTTCCCTTTCCCTTTCCCTTTCCCTTTCCCTTTCCCTTTCCCTTTCCCTTTCCCTTTCCCTTTCCCTTTCCTTCCTTCCCTTTCCTGCTTTCTTCCACTTTACATATATCAATCATGGTGGACTAGTGAGAATTGCTTAAACTGCCCTCAAATCAAAATTTATTCGTGGGGAGTTAGTATCCATAATTGCATAACTTGGGCTAAATTATGTTCTCATTTACACCCCTACTGTAAAGTCAGTGAGATAGTGGGAGTAATAACTGGGAACCATGAGCCAAATTTTTCTTTCAGTCATATCAGTGTAAATCTGCAACAATTTATTTAAATTTAATGGCCAATTATGATCTACCTCTACACATACAGTAAAATAATAAGTAATTAATCTTTAACCAATACCTGTATTTCAATTAAAATTGGGAATATTTCAGAAAAAAACATTTCAAGAAAATAAAATATTTTTGTCAAAATTGGGGAACATTATAAACAGCCTTGTAAATCTGTGATGATTAAAGATTAGCAGGAGAAGGAAAGCCTGATTAATGTTTCATTGTATCCGTTTAATGCACCTGTATAATGTGCATATTTTTCAAAGCTGTCCTGTTGTAATTTCTTCCCATCTCCTGACCATGTTTTATGACATGTATTCTAACAAAGAGTATAAAGCAATGCTGGGATCTGTGCTATTGCTGAAGTGGTTAATAATAGGGTGGTTGCCAACCAACTCTGCTGTTCTCTTTTGATTGTCAGGAGGTAAAGTAACACTGCCAAACTGTTTCACTTCTTTCTCACAGGTAAGAACTTTTGAAATTAAGATTTTTCAAATATGATTTGATTTCTGATTTATTTTAAAGTAAATTTTGCTGTCCAGTTGTTAAACTTCCATATTTCCTTTAAAATACAGTGTTTTCTGTGCAGGGAAATTAAGTTTTTTCACGCAGTGTCTCTAGTGAGAGATAATGTCCAGAATAATAACTGCACATCAGCCAGCTTTCATGAAGGTTCTGACTATGGTGACAGACAGCAAGAACTTTTGTTTGCTTTTATTTGAGCATGTGGGTGGAATAGCTGTTCCTGTCCTTGGCTCAGCCGTGTCCTTCACAGATATTTGAATGAGTTAATTATAGATTGTTACCTAATGACATAACTATGCTTTCTGAATCCCACAGAATGACAATCCCTGATCAAAATACTTCTTATTCCTGTATTTCCTCATCAGCAAGAAAACCATTCTCTATGCACATACAGAAATCTTTTCTCTAATAGTTTCTTTCAGTCCAAGGGTGCTGCCACATGCATTTCCACTTCAGATTCCATTATTTAATATTTGTCTTACAAACCAATTGTTACTCTCATGTTGTTATTTTACTAATGAATAAAACTTGCAGCATCATATTCCTGTTCACTTCTTTAAAAGTCAGAGTCCAGGAGAACCAAGAAACACCTGCTAGACACTAGTCATATTAATAGTCACCTTGTAACTACAATTGACAAAAGAAATAGATGATTCCGATATTATACAAAGATTCGGTTCATCTAGTAGTCATGTTTCAACCAGCTTTCCAAGTGCTTGGACTTGATTAAAGTTTTGGATAAGCATTTCCACCCCATTCTGTCCTCTTGCATAGAATATGTGACCCCATCACTTAAGTATCTAAGCTAAACTCTGCACCTCCCTCTTCCCTCAACATGGGCTCCCTCTCTGCAATAGAAACTGCTGCTGTTTCTGTTTCAGCCAGTGCTGGTTGCACTTTTCATAGATATGAAGTCTTCACTGCACTGAAAGTAAAATCCTAATGACTCCTGGTCTTGAGTAAGTTATCAGTTAGATTAGTGTCCTGGGTTCAGCTATAGCAGTCATTTTTCTCCTGCTTAGTAGCTGGTGCAGTGCTGTGTTTTTTAACTTTCAGCCTGGGAACAACGCTGATAACACCGATGTTTTTAGTTGTTGCTAAGTAATGTTTATTCCAACCAAGGACTTTCTCAGTCTCATGCTTTGCCAGGGAGGAGGGGAAGCCGGGAGGAAGCAGAGACAGGACACCTGACCCAAACTGGCCAAAGGGGTATTCCATACCACAGCACGTCATGCCCAGTATATAAACCGGGGGGAGTTACCCGGAAGGCCCTGATCACTGCTCGGGTCGGGCTGGGTATCGGTCGGCGGGTGGTGAGCAATTGTATCCTCTCCCCTTGTTATTTCACTAATCGTTATTATCATTGGTGGTAGCAGTAGTGGTTTTGTGTTATACCTTAGTTGCGGGACTGCTCTTATCTCAACCCGTGGGAGTTACATTCTTCCCATTCTCCTCCCCATCCCTCCGGGAGCGGGGGGAGGAAGAGGCGGGGGGGGAGTGAGCGAGCGGCTGTGTGGTTCTGAGTTACCGGCTGGGCTCAAACCACGACAATTAGTCTTGTTCACAAAGTTACTGGCTGCTCAAATGGGAGGTAGACCACTAGGCATAAGGGTTATTTTGAAATTGTTTCTAAAGCACGCCAGGGTTCGTCCAGTTTCTAGGTGGGATATGCCTGCTCCTGTATTTATAGCCAGCTCTAGGAATATTTGGAGCTCAAAGCCAACTTAAATCCTACTCACTTTTTGCCAGTCTTAAATGTACAGATTTTGGCTTGTCTTCTGAAAAAAGCTGGAATTTATCATAGCAATAGACATGAGATATTCACTCACCAAAAATGCTCAGAAGTATTTACCTCTGAAATTAGCTTAGCAAGTATGTTCAAAAATAGATATTCCTAAATGACTGATCAGAATCATTGTTAAAAGCTATCACAGAGACTACTCCAGTTTTCAAAATGATGGTGCGTCTTTCACTCTATCAGCTTCAGCTTTACAAGTGCAATCTAGCACCTGGTTATTATTTTTCTGGGAGAAAATGGGCACATGTGATGCTGCAGGGCAGAAGCTTTCCAGGAGCATTCCAGAGTTGTACTTGAATCACCTTCCTCTTTTTTTTCCACCCCATGTTTTTTTCAAAGGAAGAAAAACCAAAATGGATTTAAAAATGAGAAAAAGAAAATGGGTTTTTCTTCTACTTACTTCTAGAACTTTATGGCACTATGTACTTTTGAACTGGAAAACAGCTATATTTACCTGAAGTGGTAGCAGAATATAGTAGACAATTATTTGTTTAAATGCAGTTTTGAAATATTAAAAGCCATCTTTACCATTGCTGAGTTTTGCCCAGATGTATCCATTAGCCTTTCAGTCAAAAGGTCTGTGAACTTGTTAAGAGAACAATGTAGTTCCAGGTTGTTCCAGTTACAGAGAAAAGCCCTAGGCAAGTGTGCTGTGTTAGTCTTTGTTCTGATATAGCAATCCTTGATGAAAGCAAATCCTATAGAAGACCATGGTGGAAACTCAGAAGTTGTAGCAATTAAGCAGATTAAATTTATCCAGTGGACTTTATTTCCAAATCCTTTTTCTCTATCTCAAGATTGTGTTTTACTGTCCTAGAGAAAGGCTAATATTACTGATGTGTTAATAATGTAAACATTGTAATTGCAAAGTACTGCATTTGTGGGTTTTCTTGGCCTGGAAAGAAGGACATTTTCTTAAATATTTTTTAAATTAATTCAGCCATTATCCAGAAATCTATATGAATGTGGTAACCACGGAAGTTTAGCATTTTATGATGTTATCCATTTGTGTAACTACACAAGTCATAAAATAGGTTCCAATCCAGTGCTGTCTACTCCACAACTGCAGGGTTTCTTTCAAAAATCATTCACAAAATGCTACATAGTAAAAATAAATGAAGACATTTTTCTGGTCTGTAAGTATAAATATTATCATATAATTATGCTAGAATGTTTGTATAGATCATAAGGTACTATTCGGTTCAAAAGAATATTTTGGTGAGGTGGCAATAAAATCTTGGGGTTCAGGTTTTTTTTTAATTTTGAAAGGATGCAAAAATACAGTTTCAAAACCTTACAAATACGTTGAGATCTTTTTTTTTTTTTTTTTTCCATTGTGTAAATACTGGTATCTCTTTATAATATTTTATAGTGGTGTGCATGTGTACATTTCTTACCACCATACATCTACAGACACATAATGACATGCATGAATCACACAACAAGAACAGTTGCATTATGTTAATTGAAAGAACTGTAATCCATTCTGAATCCTAGGACTATATGTACAATACAAAATTACAAGATCCATTTACAAGTTTCTAAATTTCACTGAACTTTCTCCACAAAGCAATATGTTTGTTCAAACATGTGTTTGTATGCTTGTTTGAACAGTTTTACAGCATGACTTGATCTCTAATAAAAGAAAGGAATAGTTAACGATTATGATTATAAGCTTGGTGAGGTCAGAAATGGAAGCCTGTCATACAGTGTAGCTCACCAGAATGTTTTGTGCATTTGTATTTTAAGTCTGAAGAAATACGCTTTGCCTGCCTAGTTCTATATGGATATATTTTTGGCACACACATACAGTATTGTCTCTTTACAGTTTTTAGTATAACCTTCTCTTTAGTATCTAATTCCACTGGTGTGTGATGGTCTGTGTAAGGTCTGTTTGGGTGTTAAGGATGCTACTTTATGTGCATTGAAGGGGAGGAGAGGGCAAAAGTTCTCATGATATGAATTTTAAAGAGTTGTGTGGAAAGGGTTAAAATGTTTCGAACTAGCCATGCGTTTCACTAGAGTGATTAGGTGTAACTCCCAATTAAAGATCAATAAGACCTTTAAAATGATTTATAAAAATGGATTAGCAAGAAATGTCCATTTAGAAACTACTGTGAGTAAAATCACTATACTTTCTGTCATATTGATCGGGCCTTTATGTCTAAACACGCATTAACTGGGGCAGACAATAAAAATTAATCCTCTTCTTTTGTAAAATGGAAGGTCATTTTCCCAACAGTCCCTAGGGGGAATGATGTCATTAAACATGCTACTAAGACATTTTATTAAATCTGACTAGGCTGTTTGCATAAAAGTAAATTAGAGCAGTCAATATTGGAAAGAAAGGGATTTTAAGGAGCAATAACTAGAGGTATTTATTGTAAGTGTATTATACAACAGTTGCATAATTAAATTCAAAACAAGTCCATTAAAATAATGTTAAGGGCCTGGCTTAAAATGGCAAAAGGCAACATTTTCAGAGCCCTAAGCATGCCCTGTTGTACCTAAGCATTTCAGGGGTTTCCAAGCAGTAGGGGATTTCACATACCATATGTGCTAATATTTTCTGCTCCCTCCCCTCCAGGATAATTTGTAAATAAAACCACTGAGCAAAGGGGTGAAACTGTAACTAGCACCAACCTGACCGAGACGGTGCCCTCAATAAAACACCTGCAGTTTAGGTTCCAGCATGCATCTCTTTACATTCATGTTCTCTAGGATAAGAGGCATCCTGCAACACCAAAAAAAAAAAAAAAAAAACCCCCAAAAAAAGAGGAGGAGTCATTTAAGATTACGTTCTGCTGAAGGTGTGTGGCTTTCAAGCTGCTGCTGCCCACAGGAGCCATTTGCCCAATCCTTGGCAACAGCAGAGGTGGGAGAGTTTATGCCTAAGCATAGCATCTCCACCAATGGCACCCTGTGCAACCATTCGTGTCTGAATGCACCCTAGGGCCACTCCTGGACCAGCTATTGTATAAGAAACAATTTTTTTGAAGTTTAAAGTTAGAATTTCAAGTTGCCTTCTTCTGTGTCTTTATTCCGTGCCAAACCTCTGAGTAGATGATCTCCTTCCCATCCCCTCTGCTCTGATGCCTGTGATTGACCTGCTCCTTTCTAGGAAAAATTCAGAAGTAGTTAAATTGTTGAGGCCACTGCATACTGTACTGACCACTTACGATTGCACTGTCTCCACAGTCTCTAGTCAGCTATACACATCAATTTTTTGTCTCCTTCTCTAAGTGAGATTGTAGCTAATATGATGTATAGGACATCTTTTTGTTAGGACTTCAGCAAGTGGAGGTCTTGATCATTGCCAGATGACTGGGCTTCCATTTTAATTCTGATACTATGCACCCCAATGTTGCTTTTATTATTACAGAATGTTTTTAGTATACCACCACTGAATGGTTCCTACATTTTTCCAAAGATATTATATATAAGATTTTTTTATCCCCAAAATCCTAAATTAAATCAGGTCAGTAGATGAATTTCGAGTTCGAGTAATTCATAGAATCATAGAACGGTTAGGGTTGGAAAGGGCCTTAAGATCATCTAGTTCCAACCCCCCTGCCATGGGCAGGGACACCTTACCCTAGACCATATCACCCAAGACTCCATTCAGCCTGGCCTTGAACACTGCCAGGGATGGAGCATTCACCACTTCTTTGGGCAACCTGTTCCAGTGCCTCACCAACCTCACAGTAAAGAACTTCTTCCTTGTATCTAACCAGAGTCTGACAGACAAAAGACAATCTTGTGATTGTGAAACTCAGACTTGAGGTCTGGGTTTCATGCTTGGTTGAGTCATAAAGATCCCATGCCACAGAGTAATCATTTTGGGTCAGACCTCACAAAAGCCCTGAGGTGGCCTGTGGAGGCAGCTGTGTAAGTGCTTTAGAGAGAAATCAGTAGAGGGGGCTTAATCTGTAACCAGCTGAGAGGGGCAAGGAGAGAGGATGGATGCCATGGGCATAGAAAGGCTGCTGATCATCATGGGACTTGGAAACATGGATGTAGAACTGACTGAAAAATATAGTAATAATGCCTCTGCCTCATGCTTACTAAAATATGAGGTTTTCCATTTCTTCATTTTGCCCAAAGAGTAAAAATCTTAATAATTTCAGATTTGGCAGATGGTTGGCTGAGAAAAAAATTCTGAGTTAGAAATGCCAATTTGACCATTTGAAATCTCCTCCCTGGTCTCCTTGCAATAAAATGATTATAACAATCTTCAGATGTTATTGATTAAAAAGAAAAAAATAATAATTCCATAAAATCTTCCAGTTTCCTAAACTGTTTATTGAGGGGTTTGAACGTATACAGACTTTCTGGTGATATTTACTTCTGTTTCATGGCCTGAACCTCTGAAATTCGTAGTTGACAAATGCATTAAACAATATGACAATAAAACTTTGACATGGAAAGAAATACAAGGTTTCATAAATTATTTGCTAGGTAAATAAGTTCAGGCCACATACCTCTTCAAGGGAAATGTTTAAGCAAGTCTCATATGTGGTATACAGTAAGCAATATGTACGGGATCAGCTCTGCAGAGAATACAGATAGTGACTGTCCAACTTGAACTCGTTAATCCAACCTAAATCTGTTTGGTTTTTTTTTTTCCTTCCACCAAAGCTTCAATATGCATCTGATCTCAGGATATTGGATTTTTCTTTGAGAAAAGAAATAAATGACTTATCTGGGGAATAAACCCAGTCTCCTCTCACTGCTCACCATATATATTGTGCTAAAATAAGGTTCACTGGTTCTAATGTAAATCTCTAAAGCTGAACCATGATAGTATGAGTTTCTGCATTTTATGTGGTAGGTAAGTAGGTTGCATCTTTGAAAAAAAGGTAGTGAGAGAGATTAGTAATTGTACCTAAGGAGAAAGGGAACAGGCTCAAATACCTTTAGGGTTTGAAACTCCTTGACAGACTAGGAAAAACTGCTCTAACACATTTGTTTTGGTTTAAAATTGAGATGCATCTAGCAATATGACTGCTTCCCCCCATCTCACTTTTTACACACACATTTTGTGACATCGAGATTTTGTCTATATGGGCAATTCTTACCGGTACAAACCAGCCTGCATCACTATTAAAAAATATGTATTATCTTTTATAAGGATGTCATTGTCAACATTTCTGGGAATTTTCACTCTTGCAGAAACAGGAATTAATTTCTCTTCCAAAGAATTTACACTGTAGCATGCTGCTATCTGACATGTTGCTTTCCTACATAGCTTTGCTGCTAACCCCAAATGTCCAATTTGTTCATTGAAATACCTTTTTCTAGCCCGAAGTCAAGGTAACTGGATGATAGCTCTCTGTGCTAGCACAGACAGGTTCAGCTTCTCTCCATGTCCAGAGTGCCTATCAAAGATACCTCACATGCTCCGCCACTATGCAGCACGTTTCTTCAGTGTCCCAAATAGGCTGTGGATCACATCTGTCCCCAGAATACTTCAACTTGTCAACAACACTGAGTATAGCAATACTGGGAGGGTGACTACATGGGATCAAGGTTCAAGGATGGCTTCTAAGAACAGAAAGGGAAAGGTGGAGCTCCATATTGGTGTGACTATTTTGCACTGTTACAGCAATTCTGACAGGATTTCAGGCTGGGAATACCATCATGCATTTGATGCCAATATGATGCCAATGGGCAGGAGGACTCCAGTAAATAAGAAAAAAATAACTTTTTTTTTCTTTTTTTTTTCAGGAAGATGTGCATGACAGACAAGAAGCTGTTGGATGTTTGAAAATCCAGCTGAGGCTCTGTAGATTGATCCAGTCACCCAGGCTGCCATTCCCACTGTCACCAATCTTTTGGTTCCTGGAAATGCTTGGAATGTCAAAGGCATAGTAGAAAAGACTGGTAAGCATCATAGTGCATGCAGTGGTACTGTGTTCTGTAATACAAACTGAACGTTTATTGCCAACTATGGATATGGACCTATTGCATGAAAGTGAGATAGTATAATTTCCAAATACCACTATTTCTCTTTCCAAATTGTAGCTTCCATGGAGGTCCTGAGAACAGGCAATTACAACTGGCGACTGTGCCCACTGCAGAAGGGGCTGCCCTCATAATCTCTAGTTACTTGTCACTGATACCTTGCCCCATCTTTCTCATCAAGCCATTTACCAGCTTCTGGATCAGAACAGCTCTAGACAACAAGACACTTACTATCTGTTCTCTGCTGGCCTCATTTCCTGCTCTGTGCTAGCTGGGCAAGGTTTAGGAAGCATACTATGTCGTGTGGCTGTTAAGAGCCATCATTCTGTAGCTGCATTATAAAGTACCTATCATGCTTTGATCATCCAGGAAATTAATCCAATTAATCAGTGCATAATAACAGGACATGGAGCTGTTGGAGCGAGTCCAGAGGAGGGCCACGAGGATGATAAGAGGGCTGGAGCACTTCCCGTATGAAGACAGGCTGAGAGAGTTGGGGCTGTTCAGCCTGGAGAAGAGAAGGCTGAGTGGAGACCTCCTAGCAGCCTTCCAGTATCTGAAGGGGGTCTACAAGGATGCTGGGGAGGGACTCTTCCTTAGGGACTGTAGTGGTAGGACAAGGGGTAATGGGTTCAAACTTAAACAGGGGAAGTTTAGATTAGATATAAGGAAGAAGTTCTTTACAGTGAGGGTGGTGAAGCACTGGAATGGGTTGTCCAGGGAGGTTGTGGATGCTCCATCCCTGGCGGTGTTCAAGGCCAGGTTGGACAGAGCCTTGAACCACGTGGTTTAGGGCAAGGTGTCCCTGCCCATGGCAGGGGGGTTGTAACTAGATGATCTTAAGGTCCTTTCCAACCCTTACGATTCTATGATTCTATGATTCTATGATTCTATTATGCACACAAATCTTTAGAAGAGTTTGTTGGGTTTTTTTTTTTTTAATGAAAACCTTAGTAAGTTTTTGGGTTTGCTTTTTTTTTTTTTTAATTAATCAATACAAATCTAAGAAAAGCACATTGCAAGAAGAACTTCAAATTTGTTTAAAGTTATTAACAAAGTACATTACAGCAACTGCCAAGAAAGATAAACAACATATCACATAGCATTAGTAAGTCAGAAAACCCTCAGTGCCACACAATAATTTTAAAATGTTTGCAGCTTTATCAAGTGACATCTGAAGTACAGAAAGAAGGGTTCAGCACTTGCATAGTGAACCTACTTTTTCCTTTACCCTTTAACTAGTGAAAAGGTCCTTCCTGCCATGAAAATATGTAGGAGTTATAACTTGGTTGAATAACAAGAAGTTACCCAGGAATTTGTAGAGAACAGGCTTTCCAGGGAACAGGAGAAAAAGTGCTATGTTGGTGTAAGCCTATCTGGTGTACCAGGGAGACGAGGGAAAGACATGGAGACAAATAGGCAGTTGATGGTGTTTACGGATGGAAGACATTATTTTCAGAAAACATTCTCTGCCAGATGAGGCATCCCTCTTCTGTCTCTTTCCCCTTAGGCACACTGTTGCATATCCTGATTTTAGGGAACTTGTCATGTTGAGAAGAAAAATTTTTGGTTTGTTCTGCTATCACACTTTCCTGGCCTGGCAGGGAAAACAAGTGGTAGATGGCAGCTCCATTTCTTTGATCTCTCTATTGCTCTATCACAGACAGTGGGATTGAGGCCAATCACACCAGTCCCTTAAATTCCTGACCAAGCTCAAAGAGAAAAGCCTAATATACAGTCTAGGATCCCTTTTTTACCTTTTCTCAAGTGACACCAAACTTCCAGATTTTGTGAATTGAAACTCACCTTTCCTTTATTTTAATATCTTGTTAGTAGAATTGTTTTCTCTGCTGGTATATTTAGTAGTCTACAGATTTAAACCAAAATCTTGAAAGATTTTGATTTTGATTTTTGCTAGATGTGTTCCCGCCTAGCTAACATCCTAGTACAGACAATTATTTAATTCATAATAAATCACCATATTTTAAAGTGAAACCAACAACTTTGAAGAGGCAAGGGCTGTGACATAGTAAGAGAGGAATTATGCCATTGTCAAAGCTTGGTGTACAGATACAGAGTGATTGTACTTCTGTGTATGTCCCAGTGTGCATGAAGTGCAGAATCCCACATTATCTAAAGACTTTAAGTAATAGAAAGGAGTGCAGGATACCCACCCACAATGTGTGCTGCATGCACACATCGAATGACAATCCTTGTGTGATAGCAGAGGTTCATAAGGATGTTACCTTTACTTAAATGCATGTTCCTGTTTATAGGAACCATTGAATGATTTCCTTGAAATGCAGATTTTCTTGAGGAGAGAAACCCCACATACAGGTAGTTCAAAACCATTCTACAGCCCAATATATTACTCACCAATGTAGTCAATGTGTTTACAGACCAACTTCTGTTAGCATTGTCATAGTTTCTCCAAAGGAACCCTGGTTATCAATTTCTACATTGTTCACCTGATTCCCCTGAGTCTTTACCAAAGACCAGTAGACAGTGGCTAGAGAGTCTACAATTGTCAATAAAAATGACAGGATTTATACTTACAGAACAAAATATTGAGATCCTTGTTTTGGTCTGATTTGGCAGTAGGGAGAATCCAAGCGGTGTATCCTGTGCTAGTAAAATCTGAGGGCAGCTTGGATTTTTCTGCCAGAGGAGAAGAGGACAAAAGGACAGAGCATGATGTGCTGGAAGGTGAATAGCTGTGTGCATATCGGGTACTCCAGATTAAAAATGTTGTATGGAATATTGCCTAGAAGCTCCTAGGTGATTCTCAGAAAATCTTTGCTGTTCTGCTGGTCTGATGAGCTTATTTGCCTAGTCTTACAGCATCTGAGTAAAACTAAGGAATTTATAATATTAAGCATTATTATCTGAACACACCTGTCCCTTGCTCAGAACAGGCCAACTAAAGAAATTCTGATTTTATAAAGGTTTCCACCATCCTATGGGTGTTCTCTGTTCTTTTTTTCTTGTTCTCTCTTTTTACTCTTAATATGCTCATTCCTCTCTAGACCAATGTACCACTGTTTTTGTGATAGGCCCTTTTGTGACATTCGGAGGAATGATAATCCCCTCTCTGCACTGCACACCTCTTCAAATTTGTCTCTCAGCCCTTCCTCAAGCAAACCTCAAGTGAGAGCCCAGAATTAGCAGAAGCCAAGGAAAGAACCTCCCTGGAATGTATTTTTCATGTGTAAAAATTTATTATTTGCACTTCCTTAGCTGAAAGCCTATTTCCAATGCTACTGTTAATGTTATTGGACTGGTGAGGGCTGCATTCAGTTGAAAAGCTTTAGGAATGTATTCATGGCAGTTAGCATAACAGTGGAAATAACTGGTTTTCGTAAGTACACTGTTTCCTTTACACTGAATTTTCTTAGTGTACCTTGGTAATGATGGTCAGCTTTCTCTGACATTTTTCTTTACTTGATTTTCCCATTAATGCAGAGATTTAACTCTCCCTTTTCTCCGATTCAAATTATCCCAGCCCCAAATTGTCCATATTGCATCCCATAGCTGCACTTACTTATGGACATAAGACAGGTGAATAGCCTGGAATATTGTCTGCTCAGTTTCTGCAACTGCAACTTACAGCCATTTAGTTCAGAAGGGTCCATATGTCATTAACTCCTCACATCTTGATTAGTCAATTTCTTGTCAATATCCTAAACAAATTTAAGGCCCTTAATGAAGACCAACATTCGTAACTATAATTTGTTACAGAGAGGGAGTGGGATAGTCCTGGAGCATTGCTAGTACCTGGGCGTCTGCAATGACCTGAATTCTGCTGCACAACTAGTGTGCGATGCTACATAGCAGATCAATGAAACACCTCAACATTCAGCATCCAACAGACCCAAGACAACCACAGGAACACTGAAATTGGGATTAATAGTATACTGTAAATGCAGTGCAACTCCCCTTGATGCACCATGACATCATCTGATCCAAGAATTCACATAAGGAGCTTTAATTTTTTATCTTTGTGTTTTCTCTCATTTAGTTACAAAACCCTTTCCATAATTTAATCAATGTTAATGTGAAACAATATAATTTTTGTCTGGAAGACTGTTGTAGGGCTTTATGCATTTGGAGATTTAGAAATTTACCTAATTTTTGTCTAAATTTACTTATGAGTGAGTTTGATCTTTTGAACTCATGCTGATATTTTACCTTAAATTATTCCCTGCCACCAAATAGATCTACAGGAGCTCATCATCTCCTACCATGCTTGCTGTTCCTATCCAGCCATCTCCTTAGGTAATGGCCTGTCACATTAAAAAAGCAGCCATGGCAGGCAAGTGCTTTATGAATGTGACTGGTGAGTTTGCTGCTAGACCAGAGGTTTCACAAAGACTAACAGTTCCTTGGGAGGAGGTGCATAAGGGTGCTTCAGGTTGGCTGGAGGCTCTTCTGACTGTCTCTTGGGGAACTGAGCTATGAGCACCAGGAGAGACTGACAGGTTAAGGTAGCAGTAGGACACATTTACCTTGGTCCTCATTGCACCTTCCGTCCTGTGTTGACATGAGTAAAGAGAAGATGGTAGGGAAGACTGTGCCATAGATAGCAATTCCTACTAGGATGAAGCCAGCACCACTGAAGAGTTACAGCATTGCAACTGCCAAGGGGAGAGATCACTGGGTATTTAGAACAGAATACCCAGACTGTGTGTTCAGCATTGTAAAATAAATAAATTTTTCAGAATCACTTTGTTTTGGAGTTAGTTTTTGCTTGTGGTTGGGGCTAGATGGAGCTGTGGGGGTTAGAAGAAATAAAAACTTATTTCTGTTGTAGAACAATTGAGGCGCTTCCCTGACCTTTGCTATGTGATTAATTTACTTCAAGAGGGCTTTAACTTGTCTCTGAGAAAACGATACTAACAGCTATAACCTGTTCTTTAGGTAGGCTTTCATTTCACTCCACATGTCCTGCCAGTGGCAGCCCTTGTACCACTTTTGCTCTGTGGATTTTCCCTGAAAGCAGGTTATTATCAGATGCCTTCCAACAGGTAATTTCTGATGCTAGAATGACTGAAAGACTTTCAATATAATTCAAAATCAAGTGGCAGCCAAGGCTTAAAGCCACCTTTATATGGGTCACCACATTCCTCTGAGTTCTTGTCCCAGCTGGAGGAAAAGAAAGTCTGAGAATCAGGTCTCCCACTTCTTTACGTAGTCTTTATAATTTTTAAATAGCACATACACGTCACATGCATTATTTGGTACTATGGATTAAAAAACCCAACGAAAACAAACAAACAAACAAAAAACCCAACTGTGAAGGAAAAGGCACCATTATGAATAAATTTTTAGAAGAAGAGAGTTCTCCTTTCTGAGCTACTGCATGCCTGTCCTTTTTGTTTGCAAAGCCATGCACCCGAAGCTTAAATGCTAGTCTCACATGAGGTGAAGAAGTTATGGCGGAGTTGTGAGAATATGGCCTTTATCTGCATTCTGGGAATGGTTTTGTTCTGCACTCTCTGCTACGTGACGAGGAAGGACTAAAAAGCCTGGACACCCAGACAAAAAGAGGGCCATTTAGCCTTTTCACTGAAGTCTAGGATCCTTGCTGAGGGATTATTTTATGCAGGCCTGTGTTTTGGCTAAGGGGGTCTGGTTTGTGCTCAAAGCCAGGCAGCAGATGTCAGGCCTCAGAATTGCTCACAAAATTATGACCTTGCTGGGTCAAGGCCTATACAACTTGCTTTGCCTCAAGCTGTGTCAAACACAAGTGGTAGAAAGACTTTCCCCAGGCAGGGCTGTCTGGGCGACCAGCTATCCCCAATTTTCCCTGTAGATTGAATTCCTTGTGAAATTCTACAGCTCTGAGAAAAAAACCTCCTGACAGTTAACTTGGCTTTTTCTTTTTATTTAAGTAATGAATAAGGCAGTGAAGGTTTTTTAGGGGGTAGAGGTCTAATGCATTATTATGCTATTTTGTAGTAACAATTTGTATTGTCAGGAAAGTTTGTTTGGGGTTTCCACGTGTGACTAAAATATGTTAGTACAGATAGTGTCAAATATAGAGATGATACGCTCGAAGAAACAAATATGAAAACGAGGGCAGTATATGAAATGCAATCTATGGCAAATTCACATTGTATATTGGATGTAAATATCTTCAGTGTGATGATCTTTAGGGGGGAAGAACAGCTACTGTGATTAAGAACAGCAAATTATATTTGCTGTAGTTATTGTCTTATTGGGAAATATTCACAGTCAAGGGTTTAAAAATGTAATAAAAAGTGGATCAATATGTGTTTGAGGATTTCATCAATTGCATATTAACAGCGCTAGTCCTTCTGACCTCTTTTCTTTGAGCTATTCCCTCGATCAGAGAAGAAACGATCTAATAAATTTAGGGTTTATTCATCCATGTGCTGAATTCTGTTTCATATTTCTTTTTGCTTGCATACAAAATTGAAAAACAGTGTGTGATTCCTGAACGTGGTTCTGATTCTTATAATGATGGATGAACATCACATGTTTTATAAGCAAAGATTTCAACCAAATTTCTGCAGAACAAAAATCAGAGAATTTTGTTATATCATAAGATATTTAACACTTCAGTTCATACCAGTACAGCTTGACAAATCAACGATAGCAGTTTTCACATTGAATCGACCCTTTTTGCACAGGCTGAATTTCTGCAACTGGATCAGAAAGTTCTGTAAAAGTTTTGTGGTTTGCTTTCTCTTTTGTGCATTTGTACATAAAGGCCACTGCAAATGTTATTCACTGATCTGCCTTCTGTATTTTGTGGTGACCTGCATGTGTCATTTGCTCTTGGTTTTGTACCCCACATGATATTTCAGGATGATATTCCTGAAATTTAAATATTTTACGGTATAGGAAGGCACCAAACTGTCTTTTTAGGACCCCATCAAAATGAGAAAGAACAAATATGAAAGATTTTTCTGCTGCCTTTTGTATTCCCTCCTGAAGAAATCAGACACAACTCATTTCACATGAATGAAATTATACTTACTACAGAGTCATCTCCAGTGATTTGAATTTTCTTATAGGCAGAAGCACAAAGGCAGACAGATACTGATCATAGCATCTTTTGTTTTGAAATAATTCATATTTTGTAAAGAGAATAATTAACTTACTGTAAAACTATTCCATGTATAACTATAATGGCAGTGACTCAGTGGTAAATTTGGCCTAATATTTGTGTTCATATTTGGACAAGTGAGCTAAACAGTAATAAACTTTTACTTAGGAGCATTCTGAGTGGCATGGGTGCAAAGAATGCTGCCTGTTAATAAAGTCAGTAAGAGTTTTTCCATTAACTTGCATGGAACCAAGACTTAATGCCATTTTTGTTGTCACATGCATATTCTTTTCAGTATGGACTAAAATTTTCATGGATAGGGATACTGAATGTTACTTAACTCAGAATAACATACATATTTTTTCTTAATTTACTGGAGTGTGTATGTGAAAATGTATGTAAACCCATATTTATTTATAACTCCTAACTCCAGCATTTTTGAAACGTGTCACCTTTACAGGACCTCTATGCTTTAAGAAATAGTGTTTTGTGGGAAACACAATGCTGAATTCTCTGCAGTGTTTGTAAAACACTTAGCTGTCCTAAGCCACACTCGCCTGTTAACTTCATTTTAATTGTGAATACTGTGTTAGGAACCAGAAGGGACTTGATTTTTTCACCTAGTACCAAATCTTGTATAGAGCAAATAGCATTGAGAAGGGAAGCATTTGTTTAGGAAGATGTCTTCTTGAAGGACATTTCTATACCACATGAACTTTTGGTGTGTCTGCACATTCTGTGTAATAAAATTTTCTGCTTTTGTGGTTAAAGAAAAACTATCCCCAAGCTTAAGGGGTATTGAATCAGTTCCTGTTCAGGGCTATTGATGTACTGCTCCCTTTACCCCGAGACTTTGTTCAGAGCTATTAAAAAGGAAAAAAAAAAAGGGTTTACACACATAATCAGGGAAAACTAATGTATCTGTCTATTCAAAATCACAAAAGTAACATGAAGATCAATGTAAAATTCTGATTTTTAGTATTTAGAACTTGACTTCTAGTGCTCTGTTCTTCTGGAAGAGAACTGCAGTCTCTTTAAAAAATATCCATTTTTATCCCTCTTTCTCTCTGTGAAGATGGCTATAACAAAAAGAAATTAAAATAAAAAAATAAAAGGAAAAAAGAAGATATCTGTAGTAAAGCAAAATAGTTATTCCTATCAGTATCATCCATTCTGATAATCAGAGGTATACAAAAGATGTGGAGCTGAACGATTTTCTAAATGAATGCTGGAAACTAGTAATTTCTAGTATTAGACCTACCTAAGTTTTGTTCGTATTTCACTCTTAGGTTTATTTTCAGTACTACTGTCAAATGGTTCTGAGAAAGACCTATCAAATTTAATTCCTTCTGCATGTTACTATACACCTTTTGAAAGTGTGCTGTATGGAAATTAAGGAGATATTCCCAAACTCTTTATTCACATGTTTTGTTGACAGATCTATTCCAAAGAAGGTGTCAGTAAATAAAAATGTTAAAGCAAATACAAACCCATTTACTGCAGAGTATAAGACACCTTTTTTTTTTTCCTAGGGTTTATTCAATAGACGGGAAAATAATGCATACCTTTATTTATCCTGACATTTCTTGACAGTTTGCAGTGCAAATCCTAATCTATATTAGAAATAATCACCTCTCTAAGTATCATGAAAGTTTTTAGCTGAAGGTCAGGCTCATATGTGTATACTCTGTTTTAATATAATCTGATTCAACAAACAATCCTATTGATTTTATGAGGATTGTTCCATTAGAGAAAGCAGAACTTCACTACAGTAAGCAGAGGAAAGGTAAAAAGATATTCTCTTTAAAATCACAAGAGAGAGGAACAATGAAAACCAGTATGGAGTCCTATAACTGTGAGAATAGCATGACACTATTTACCTTGAATTAAGTGAGTGTTAGACTTGTCCATTCTTAGGCAATATTACAAAGACATTTTAGTACTTAGGTAATATGAAATGCTCAGCTTGAAAATAGATATTCTTAGTTCACAGGAACTGAAGAGCTAAACTTAGGGTTTTGTCATGTGAGTAGGAGCATTGCCATTTGAAATTAAATGAGGCTTTTGAGCACTGAAGTTTTAATACTTCTTTGATGCTCAGATACAAGCGAAACTGTCTTACACAAGTAAAAACTATCACTAAGTTATTTTAGTTACATCTTCCTTCAGTTATAATTCAGTGCCTCAGAACAGATCCAACTTTAAGTCTTCTTAATAATATCTCAAAAAATTTATTAGAAGCAACCTGGCCTTTTTTGGTAGCATTTGGGAGACCAGCATTGCGTAAACCCAGAACATATTTAGTTTTGTATGTCATACTTAAAAAAACTTTGTAAATGGTAGATCTAGACTGATTACACATATTCTGAGTGCTTAATGATATGCAGTGCATAGAGAGACACAGCATACAATTATAAAGATGTCATTCATGTAGGCACATGAATTGAATTATATAATAAAGGTTGTGGTTTTCCATCTACTAACCTCAGAAACTATGATATCCAATAGATTGATTTTGTTCAATTCCTGATCATCTCTTCTCTGGCTACCTTTGCTTAGCCAGATTTTCAGTTGATTGACAGGCTCATCCCTACCTTACTGTACTGAACTGGCCTTGAGTCAATGTCCCAGTTTTCTCCATATGCATCCATACTGCTTTCTTAATTTACTATTGAACAGGACAGCAGATGTTCACATAAAGATTTCCTTGAATGTTCACTTCATGGAAAGCGATAACGATTTTCCAACTTTTCTTTCTCCTTGGTTTCTGGTCATACAGAATATATCATGCATGAACTGTGCTCCTTGTCAGCTGGGACCTTACGGAGAAACAAGGTTCTGAGTACAGATGTCCTAAGATCCAGTCCCATTAAAAAAGGCAATTTCCCCTCATGGTAGGTCAAATTGTACCTCAGTTATATCCATTCAAGACCTGGGAGCTGAGAGATTAATTTGGCCCTGTATCTGTGCCTTCCTTTAAAATACAGCAGCACTGAGAGGAAGTTAGTCATCTGAGGGTGCCAAAATTTGCTGCTCCAGGAATGAATGTTTCCACACAGGAATAGATAAAAATGAAAACAACCTAAAAAAATTCAATTAGATTAACAGAGACAAGTGAGTGCTTGCCCAGCCATTCCTGAGCAACAATTTATTCCTAGGGTGGTGTGAGAGACTCAAGCCAGCGGTCAGCAAGCTGACAAATCTGTCAGCTTTGCTGGGTGGCTGTCAGTCAAACCAGGTGCCCGCTGTGTGTTGTGGTGCTCCCTGAATTAACACCCTGCTGAGATAATTCTTTTTTATTCCCCTTTTTTTTTTTTTTTTGCCACCAAGAGGGTCTGCCACCACACTGCTGTTTTTCATCTTGTTAATTGAGTCATTTATTTTGTTAAAAGGTGAAACTTTATCAGGGTTTATGTGCCAAATGTGAGAAGGCATATTTAATGATACATCAAATGTTGGAAGCATGCAGGTGCCTCTGTGTATGCTTTTTAAAATGCTGAGAGGCAAGGTAGTACTTGTAAATTAAAATCACCTGATATTAACTGAAAATAGGCATTTTGTTCCCAGGCAACAATGCAAATACACTGTATGTACATGTGTATATGTTTGTTACTAAATATATAAAGCACGTGGATATTTATATCTAATTTTTAATCAGGAGATTCATCCATATTCGAAAGCAGATAACTGGAGGGATAAACAATACAAGAGCAGAATTCAAAATTATGTAAAAAAAAATCAGGAATTTCCAAGGTGACTGCTAAAAATAATGTTTGAAAAAAACTTTCAAGCTTCTCCAAAGAAGATTTCCCTATCACTGATTACCTCTAGTCTTCCCATAGTGCTTTGCTCATTTTCATTTTCTAGGTATTTCTGAAGCAGAAATGGGTTTTGTACCCTTGTGAAGAAAGCCATTTGATTGGTTAATTAGAGTCTAGGCAAGCCTCCAATGAAATGGATGAGAATCTCTCTACTGCCATCAGTGGCTGTTGACTCATATCTCCAGGTCTGCATTTATGAGGGAACGAATCAGGAGTCTTCAAAAAAAACCTAAGCTCTACTGAGAACTAATAGGGTTTGGGTCCCTATCCTCCTCAGGCATCTAAGAAATCAGTGCAGGTTCATCACCAGGTAGGTTTATTTCACAGGATCAAACCCATCCTCCCAGATACAAAATGACAAGAAGTGTCATGAGAAGAGGGCTATTTTGATGTCAGGAAGTCTGGTTGGTGCAACTACCACTTGCTATATAGCAGTCAGAATGGTTGCTGATGTTAGTGAAAACTATGTTCTGCTGCCGCCTTTGTGACTTCTATGTCTTAGAAGAACTAGAGGAGATTGACACCACCAGCAGACTGTGCATTTCTCTTTAAAAGAGCTGTGTAATTTGAAAAAAGAAGTGTTGATTCAGGTTTGGTTTTTTTTTAAATAACCAAAATTACTCAATCCCAGTAGCAAGCAAAAAAAAGGGGGGGGAGGGGGAAAAAAGTCTGTCTTTGTTAACTGGGTTTCTTTCCCCTACAATCCACTGCTAAGTGCTGCTTTCCCATTTGGGGTTAGCCACCCATCCCCCAGTTCCTGTCCCCCTCGTGATTGCCAAGATCTCATTAGTTTAGGAGGACTAATACCATCTGTGTCTGAAAGACACACTCCCACATGGTTTATTTAGTCAGCAGCTACCAAATTCACCCTGCCTTCCAAGGCTGAGAGTAGGTGAGTGGATCTGAGATCAGGGCACTAATATCATGCCGGTGTTTCTGAACCCAGCTAAATGTGTGGGTAGATTGTGTAAGTAAGAGGTGTCTCACTTTGATTTCAGCATTAGTCACTGTGCTCATTTATTGCTTGAAAATCATCTAGTCCAGGTGTGCAGTTTTCATTCATGCCGCAGAATTAGTTTGAACAAAGATACCAGAACATTTTTCACCTGTCTCACTTAACATCCTCGTTCTTTCCTCACTTCATACAACAGGTACCAGAAATTGTATGATCACTTGGATAAATCTTCAGTTTCATTGCAGTTGCCATCAAGCATATTCACTATGAAAAAAAGTAATGTGTTATCTGCTTATATTTCTCCAAAATAGTTGAACCACAGTTCAACTTTTGAATGGCAACTTCTTTCTCAATAAACCCACTCCTGTGTGAGTTCACAGTCCTAGCTCCTCTGTGAATGACAAAAATAAATGTTCACTGGTTTTTAGACCCAAACAAGCTCCAGGAGAATAAACCAAAGTCTGGGAACGGATGTTACAGCACCAGGACTTCTAAGAGGTGATAATTTTAAGGACTGCCAATCAATCAGTAACTTTGTTGACCTGTTTCCTGCTTCTAGTAGGAAAGTTTCAAATACTGGGCCAGAGTTGTGTTAACTTCAGCAGCCCACTAGTTGTTTCTCTGCGGCTTACGTGGTAACAGCTCTCTGATGCTCTGTAATCACCAGTCCACCTCCTGGAGAAGGCATGTCTCCAGCCCAGCTTGTTTTCTTTCATGTGAATGTGCTGTCATCGGGTGTCACTGTGACAAGAGAAGAACTTTGGCTTACACTTGCTGCCCCAATATCCACTGCCTGTTTCTTCCTGACATCTGGCGTGGTGGGGCATTAATGGCGGGGCCATGCTGTTGGAGATGGCTCTTGTCTCACAGTTTTGAAAAATATGTAGCACCCAAATGCGGACAAAGTTCAGATGAACAATACCATTGGGGTTTGCCAAGTCAGAAATCTTTGTAGGTGTCTGTCATTACAAACAATGTAAATAAAAATAGTACAATCTCACACAAAAGGGACACAAGAATATTTCTATTGCCTTACGATGTTCAGAATAATTTTTTTATTTATCTGGATACACTAATGAAACAGTTTGTCTTCACCTTACCAAGGTTGTTCTTGTTGCACCTCGAAGACAGCTATAGATCAGATTTTTATTGTGCCGTAGGAATAGAGAACAAAAGGATTATTCTGGCCCCTCAAAATCTACAATCTAAAAATCAGACAGAAGCCATAGGAACAATAGAAATGACCATGCTAGTTGTTTAGACTAAGTTCGTCTATGTCCATGTGCTGTGTTAAAGTGCGTGTAGAGGATGTTTAATGGAAATATAGAGGAGACAAGGCAACCACAAAGCAGTTGGTAAAGAAAGTAGTTTGGTGAGATTTGGAAATACAGTGAGATGATCTATATCATTTGGTTAGATAAAGCACTGCATAGCTCATCATAGGTATATAAGGAGAAAATCTCTGCTAAATCTCTGCCTTTTGTTATCAGTTGTAATTTATACTTATGTTGTCTTACAGTCTTGGGTGACAAGACACTTTGTAAATGTTAATTCCTACAGTACTGAGATATTAGGTAGATAGAGTTGAATTTTATTTACAGGTAAAGAGACTAAATCACAGAAAAAGTGTGCATGAGATCAGTGACAAAGGCTGGGTCTCATTCCCACAAATCCAGGCTTTCTGTAATTTCTCTCTACTTATGTGTAACCTGTGCCTGTATTTTTCTAGTAGACAATCATACAACATAACCACCCCACTTTCTTGTAATAACACTGTTTACTATTTCCTATGCAGTCACACCACCCTTTTCCTTGTCTTATCATCCTCTTACTTACATGCATCATCTGGGAGTCATCCCCAGATCCCCCACCATCACTCTTTCCAGTAGTCAATCTGTTCTCCCCGAAATCCTGGGACTTTCAAACCTAAGCGTTAATCAAACAGAGATTATTGGGCTCAGCAGAAACATGAATAGCTAAAACGGAGGTTGCAAACTGCAATCTACCCCTTTTTGAAAACAAGCTCTAACTCTCTGAACTCTAAAACCTGATGTTTTTCTTTTCTATGCAGAGCAGAAACTATTATCCAAGGGCTCATGTTCTGTTGTGTTAATTTCTGAAAATTAGAGATAGTCGGGAAATTTGTTTCTATCATGCAACACCTTATAGCATACAAAAAATACTGGTTTTGCTTTCCTTAAAATTATTCAGCATTGAAATTTTTCTCACTGCCTCAACTCAAAAATTCTATGTTGGTTTCTTCTAACTGAAAAGCAGCTGGCGAATGCAAGCAAGGTGTTATTTCCACACCACACCCCCCCCCCCCCAGAAGTTTGCACATTATGTAGTCATGAGTCGAAAAATTAAAAAGCATCCCAGAAGTAAGGACTGGAACTTTTTTTTTTTTAAATTTATTTAGAGGAGTTTGTCTTCTCTGTACACATCTTAAAAACACATTATTAGGAAAGTATATAAACCAAAGCTTTCAGCTGGGAAACTTATTTGCAAAATAGAAATCCTGTGTCTTATTTACTGTGTTTGCCAATTACTGAACGAACATGATAAGGCAAAATTGGTTTTGGATCTGTAGTTCATCAAGTAGGGATGGTGCTGATTTGTACCCCAGATCCGTTCTCTTCACCTTTTGCCTGTGATGAATAACCTGCTAAGATTAGGTTGATTTCTGTTCTTCCATTATGTCTGTATCGAGTTTACCACAGCTTACATTCTGTAATAAAATAAAACCAGCTTAGGTAAGTAAAGCCATAATCTGACAAAAAGCTGGGCCTGGAGGCCTTTTTCTTAGATTTGGGTCATGATCGTGGTCCTACTTGCTACTGGCCCATCAGGCAAAAAGTAATGATTGAAAAATTGCCATTACTTACCAGGGTGCCCTTGGGCCATAAGAACTCAGCTAATTTTGAACTCTGTTGATAGGTTCCTGGGCTTTGTGTCTGAAGATCAACAGTTAGCTTTCTGTTAAAGACAAACTTCACACTAAAGCCACTGCCAAAGTAGTATGAAATTATCCTTGTCATCCAATATGTAAAGCTTCAGTGATACTGAAGCGTAAAGTTCAAAGGGAAACACTTGCACTGAGAAAGTGAAAAAGAGCTTGTGCATCGTACCTGCGCCAATTGCCATGTTGACAAGTTATGAAGAAATGAACTTAATTTCCACTATGGAGTGTTTTAAACATACTCTCTACTTTTGGCCCTAGAGATGGAGGAACATACAGCAGAACAGTGTTACTGTGGATCCAGTTGCCCTACTTTGTCAGAAAAAAAAAGTGAGATAAATGCCGGTAACTTCATACACTCAAGAAAACGAATCTTGCTACTGTTTGAAAATGGAAGAACATTCAGAGCACACTGAAGTCAATATATAGGCATTTATTTAATGGAGTTTAATTATGGGATCATATATTATGGTGACATAACAAATCTTGTTTTCTAGATGTTAGCTGTTGCAAGGAATTAGGGATGGTATCATTGCAAACTGTACTTTTACTTTACCTCAGCTAGGCATGTGACATCCCTAGCTTGCGTTTCCCTCATCATTATAAAATTCAGTGGTCTTCTTCAAAAGGTCCACATTTGTACATGTTTTCACTTGCAGAATGCTCCTCCAGGCTTGTCTTCATTGCTCAGTTCCGTGCTATGCAGAAAGACTCAGCTAATTTGGAAGGAGTTAACTGGGTTAACCTCTGTGACCACAGCACCACTATGGCTAAATTACAACCAGTAGCATAGACTTGCTGCAAGAACATCACACATCTATAATAACTGTCATCTCCTTCTGTAGGTCTTGGAAGGAAATTTGGTGTCTCAGACACCACATTAATATAATTGTGGGTAAATTGATGATCACTTTTCTTGAGTAACATGTTTCATTGTCTTTCCTCCTCTAATTACTCCTTCTCTTCTTCATTCTTTTTCCCTTTCTCTGTATTACAGTAATTTTTTGACATCACAGTGAGGATCCAAAGACCCAAAAATCTGTATAAACAGACAATAAATAAATAAACAGGTCTTTTCCCAAAGGACAGAATAAAGGAAGTGTGAAAAGTGCCCTCAAACAAAACTATTGCTATCTTTGCACTGTACTGTATTTCCTAACCTAAAGAGGAAGAACATAATGTGTTCTCATTCAGGACCAGGTTCATCTCTCTTGATGTTCATTTGCAAAATCTATTGATCAATAAAGTCCTCCTACTGAACTTACGCATTTGGCAAGGAATGAGTTATGGATCCTTTAGTATGCTTGATTAGCACCTTAACTAGAACACTCTGTCAGGCAAGGAAATATTAAAACAATGTTTTTCAGTGAGATGTCAAGATGGTTTCTATTGGAACTCTCTAAAACAATAAAGCAGAAATACAAAGGTGTTAAGTATGCATCATAAAGATTTTCTTATTTATTTGCTCCCTTAGTAATTTTTGGTACAATATCCCCAAGGACTGTATTTTTTCTAGAAGAACATGACAGACTAAAAAAAAAAATTTCATAGCAATGGCTTATTCCTCCCTGCTACACTTTTTCCTTAATTTCTCTCCCCAGTCTTTACCTGAGGAAAGAAAACCAGGAAAAAGTGATAAGCAAAGTGAGAAGAGAAGGACAAAGAGAAATCCCCAAGCCCCTAAAATTCTAATACCAAACGAACAAAAATGCTTTTGATTTTTTCATTTTATATTCCTTTATTTTTTTAAAAAATGGGGAAAAGAAGAAATAGAAAACCTTCCCTCAAAATAAATCTCTTTTTTTTTAAAAGGTCATTTTAATTTTTTAAAGTTTCTATCAAAAAATTTATAACATCTGTGGTTACATGCAGAATTTTAACCAAATGTATTTTATTCCAATTATCATTGCAATTTTTGATGTAAAATCACATTTTGCTGGGGAATAAGTAGTAGCTGCTTAACTTCCCTCATCCATACACCTGCTTTTTAAAATGTTAGGGCAGAGCACTAAACATTCCTGAAGTTCCTAGTACCCTTTCCTGTTCTGCCATTAATGCTGGGGTAGCATCAGGTTCTTTAAAATGATTTTGGTACTGTATACAACACTTCGCAGTGTCTTCATTTGCTTACACTGTAACAGAGTTTCCAATGGTTTATATTATTTTTTCTAAGGATTTTTGTCAACTTTTAAGATAGAGATGCTACACAAATTCCTATCACTTCTCTCTGCCTTATGTGGGCAGGGGGTGCATTTCAATTAATCAAAAGTGGAACGGGACCCTCTGTGATGACATTGTATTGACAGCTTAATGTCCCGTGGTGTATACCTAAAATGGAACAGAGGTATAAAAGCCTGAATTGTTTGGTGCTGCCCACCCTTCCTTCTGCCTACACCCATAATGTTGCTTGCACTGTACTCCCTGCACTGATGAGCACAGGTAGAACAAATGCAACTTCATATCTTTCTGCAAGCACAAATACAACAGCACTTCTGTTGGTCTGCTCACATGCACAACTAATAATACTTGATCAAATGTGTTCTCCTTTTAAGAGAATTTAAACAATTTTTGAAAACTCCACAAATATATTGTGAACACCATGTCAGACATTGGCTTACTTGATTTATTACTCTTTTATGCATTACTTTGATCCCGTTTTTAAAACCAGCTTTTACATCAATGCATCTTCACAGTTAGCAAATGACAGATTAGATAAAACACAATAATATTGATACTAATATATTAGGTTTTCAAGGATGACAGTTATCACTTGTCTGTGGACCTACTATATTCCGTATTGTAGATTCTATACGAAAATGCATTTTTTTTTAAAACCTTCATAGTTTCTGAAACATTTTTATGAATTTTACATCCTGGAATTTTGTTCTTTATTGAGACTGATCACATTGAACTCTATATGAATTGTGAGTGGAACCATGTGAGCCACTCAAAGGGAGAAAGAAGCAGAGATGCAGCTTAAGTATTATAGATTTTAGCTTAAAAGTTAACATTTTGCATTTAATATTTTCACTTAGCTATGTACCTGCGGTATGTGCACACACACACATGCAAAGAGTATGTATTAAAGTACAGATAGGGAAGGAGAAATACATATGGTATAAATATTGTATATCTTTGTTTAGAAGCTACCCTCATTTAGTAGCTGCACCTTAACCACGCACCTTTACTATGCAAGCCGCAGGGGAAAGTAATTAAATTTAATAGCTGCTGCCCTCGTTTTGAAGTCGCCCTCAATATAAAGCTGCACAGGGAAGTAATTAAATTTAATAGAAGCTGTGGATTCTAAACAAAGATATACGGTATAAAGTCCATATAGTTCTTGGAAAGTTAATTTCAAGCAGTAGCAGGCCTGTCACTTGAAATATTCATGGTTTTGTAATTGTTTGAATCAAATCTCCAGCTACAAAGGAACTTTGTATCTGAAATGATGGAATGATGAAGGATCTGCGCTTGTACTTGAATACCACCCTAAAAAGAAGAACAACAACAACGATAATAAAAGAATGAAGAACAAAATAAGATTATAAAAGAAGCCCCCCAAAAGTCACATGTTAATATTCCACTCTCATTTTCATCAATCACGGAAGCAATACCCCCTAGATCAGTGCATTAACTTGTTTATCTTTTACAATGAGGAAAAACTTCATAGCTTCATCATTCATTCCAGAGTGAGGGGAGAAAAAACAAAAGGCAGCCACCGAAATTTGCATGGTGCTCAATTATACATTAGTGAACATCACTTGGCAATCTGTTCATATCAATTTAATTGGATTTTAATACTGCCTCTGATCTTGTTTTCTAATTAACAGCAGTGCCTGGCAATAAAGCAGAACCATGCACCCAGCAACACCTTTGATCTCAACCATATGGAGCTCCTCTGTGCTCTTGAAAAAAATTTTTTTCCTTTGCCTCCAATGCAGGCCGAGAGATACTGGGGCCCCCAGATGGCCAAACACCACTCATGACTGCGACTTCATTGATTATTTTCTTTCCTGATTGATCCTGATTGAAAATAAATAAAACATGCACTTGGAACTGGGTGCAAATTGGTGTCACAAGCTTTTGATGATATTAATGGTTTTCTCTGCTCCTGCTTTAGATGAGAAGTACTTAAGTAAACATCAGTTGACTCAGTGGTGTGTATTTAGGAGCATAACTTTATCACAAGGACTTTTTGTTCCATATGTAGTTACTGTCCTACCACAGCCACATTTTTAACTGGTACTGAATGAAGTTTACCGTTCATTCTTTATCTTGCTGATGTTATCATCATAGGCAAACTGTTTAGGCATGGTTTAAGCTCAGCAGTTGGATTTATATCTGCTTTTGAGATTTGCTCTTCACAGTTAGTTCTTTTTATTTTCTTCTTTCTATTTTTTTTTTTTTTTTTTTCAGGACCTCTAGGTAAAAAGAACGCAGAACAGAGCTCTGATCTTTTTGTTTCCTGTGCAGGTCTGGCTTCAAGTACACTATGCTCAAACAGAGCAAAGTTGGTATGTCATATTTCACATGTTCTCCAGCCAGAGCTTGTAATAGTTGTCTGAGATACAAGGAACTGACGTGGCAGATTTCTTCTTTGGGTTCGAAAAGAGATATTAAAAATGTTCCAGACTGTTATTTTATGAAGTAGATTTTCATATAAACATTTTAAAAAGCTATTTTATATGTACATATATATATACACACACACACTATCTGGCTCTGCAAAGGGGTGAGTAACTAGAGGGAAAAACATTGCTGTCCTACATAATGTTAGCACAAAGAATAATTTTGCTTTCTGACTTTTGGATAAATAAAGAGAACTCATGCTTCTCTTCCTTCTCCTTTCAATTTTTGCTCTGAATGTGCCATCTTAGCCTGTGCTTTGATTTGGATAAGACCCATAAGCAAGGTCAGGTCACTCTTCTATTGATTGAAGAAAAGGTTGCCAGCAAACACCCCGGTGTACTGTTGCAGAAGTAGATGCTGCTGACTTTGCAGGTGACACCTTTCCCTTTGTGTTAACACTAACCCACCATAGTGTTAAGGACATTGGCTCCAGGGCAATTGTTTTTCATCTGAGATGCAAACTAGCACCCTGACCACTTGTGTTCATTACAGAACTAGCAGACCTATTCAGCCTACCTTGTAAACCATGTGCTATTTATACAGTGTGTGTGCATTACACGATGTCATTTCCTTTGGTTTCAGCTAGATGCTTTTCTCTGCACGGCTCTTAGCTCTCATGCAATATTGCTTGTGTGGTAATAAACCACTGCTACATACTGACGTATATCAGTGAACCTGCATTAAATGATGCCTCTCCCGGCTTTACTTTGAGATCCTGAGTTGAAAACCCTCAGATGCAGAAAGCACATTAATTCTCTTGATTTTGTAGTTGATCTTGCCTGTCTCAGCTTCAAAATCCATCTGATTAAATATCTTTACTTTTAAAATTTAACCATGTTTTTAAAAAAACTTAATCAGGCGTATGGATTCCACATTTATGTAGATATTCTGATAAGTACCAGCCCAAAGCCAGAGCCAATGAACATGGAAATAAAATAGATTGATAGTTGAGATACAGGCAATTAATCTGTGAAGACGCCGGGTTCCATTGTCTGCACATCCAAATCCTAATTCTTGCTGGTTTTGGATTATATTCCATATGTACTATTTCACACATTTGCTGCATTTTAATCAGCTTTTCCAAGTGACAGCTTCAGAGGGGAGAAACAAGCCTGCCTGCTCTGGACATAATCTTCCTTTATCATACAAATAGAAAGTACTTTGGAGCCCATGTTCCAGGGACATGCTGGAAAGCTTCTCCAGCCTGATTGTGGTTAGCAGATCTTCAGGCAGTAAAGAAGACTCTGCAGGTTGAAGTCTCTGCCCTACTGAATTGATTGTAGAAACAGGGTTTATATACTAATACCAAACATGGATTTCATCTGGATTTACCTTTTTCTTCATTTGCTTTCCGGAATTTCAAACTACAAGCTCCTGCATTTTATCATGTAGGGTAAAAAATAAAGCCCTGAAGGAAATAAATGATTAAAAAAGAGATAGAAGTTGAATTTTTATTCTGCTTTTAATTTTCTGATAAATTAACGTGGTATTGGCACACATACAGTACAGTGACATAGAATAGTATATAGATTTATACTGATGTGGGAGCAGAGCTGATAAATGTGAGGGTTTCCTGTTGCACCCTGCAAGTAAACTACTGCTGATCGGATGCGTTGCACCAAGATTACTGCTGTGGTCTTTTTGAACACTAGGACTCATAGACATTTTCAAAATTAGTATGCTGAGACACCATTTTGATCTTTGTTGCTGATTTCCTTACTCTGACAACATGCTGGCTGCTGTCTTGAACTCTGCTTCCTGAACTCCCAAACTGCTTGCTCCCAGTTTGGATGAAAGTTAGTTGTTTGGTTGCTTGGGGTGCTGGGTTTTTGTTTGGGTTTTTTTTTTTTTTTTTGTTTTTTTTTTTTTTAAATCTTTAAGTTGTATATTTGACTCTTATGTTTTGGACTACCCACCCTACTGCTTGCATTTTCCCTCTAGGAGTTAGAAATGGGTTCAGGTGCATCACATCACATCTTTCATTTAAAATACAGGCTGCTTTGCTTGGCCTTTAAAAAGTTGAGGGACCAGGCCTTTTTTACAGAAAACAGTTCGACATTCATGTTTAATACCCACCTCACATCCCTACTATGAATGTATTTAAAAAGTGGTGGGTATAAATTTGTGATCATGCTTGTAAAATGTGTGGCTAAGGGTATAATAGCTCCTACATCCAGCATGAAGTGTTACTCTGACCATGTTCACAGATCCTACAGTACAGAAGAGGCTGCTCAGTGAGAATAGGTGGACAGAAATGTCACACAGAAACTTCTCCCCAGTTTCTATTTTCTTTCTTAGATAAAAATAAAAGGAGGGATGCAATGTGCATGCAAATGATTCCTCTTAAAGATGAGCTGTGGGAAAAGTGGATTCCTAGACATAAGAGGAGTGGGGCTAGGGATGGCTGTGGGCTGCAGCTGCCCAGCACTGCACTCCAGTGCCGGGTTTGCGAACAGGCTGCTCACATCAGGCAGACTCCTGCTATCCAGAAATGGACAAGAGATCATCCAGACCAGCAATGAGATTTTTCCACGTGCATAGGATACAGTCAGGAGGTGAGTATAAGCAGGATACTAGTTGCTTATAGGCTCATGGTTTTAAGAGGACATCATCTCCAGATTGTTGGTCAGACTATTTCACCATGGCTCATTATTCAGGTTTCCAAAGCTGACTCTTTTCCCCAAGTAAATGTGCATGTGCTTTCCAAACTATACTTGTCTGGAAATGTTGCTTATTGCTAAGTGCAGAAAGTGAGTAATTTAGTTTCTCCATGTCTCTGGGTCTGTGTTCTTGTATCAGATACAATTTTATTAAGATCACTAGAAAATAAACGTAAGTTTTTTTTGTTTTAAAACAGTGCTTGGTAGGATTATCACAGTTGCTTTGGGTAACATGAGGAGATTAATCAGCTACCTTATTGACTTAAAACTTTTAGCGATGTTGCTGCTAATCATATTTGATATTAGACACACCTGAGAGGTGTCTCCATCTACATATGCTTTGTCATATAGGATGACAAGGGTGAACTGCATAGTTGAGTCTCCCAGCATTAGAAACAATCTAATTTTAGTCTTTTCCCATTCTTAAAATATACACATACTGGTTATTTGTATTCAGGCCGAAATGATGAATTTGCACATCATCCACTGCTGACCACTAATATTTGATATGTTGTTATTTAAATTTTATTTATTCTGAACAACTGATTCTTAAAGCATATAGTGTTTTGTGATGTTTCATTATACTATATGCATTTTATTTTGCCCTTTTGCTTTTGTCTGGGGCAAATGTAATAATTCGCTTATTATTATTTCACACATTCATTTAATTTACTCTATTGTTCAGGCGAAAAAATACTGAATGATGGGTGGTTTCTTCCCTGAAGTCTTTTTCCCCTCTTGAATTTAAGCACTTAAAGGCTTCCCCACCAGTGAAACTTAAACATACATGCAGATGATGACATGGTATGCTGTGAATGTATCATTGTGAAATGGACTACATTTGCCTTCAAGGACCTGTCATCACACTAATGCCAGTCATGAAGAACAGCAGTTCTGGCAGCTGACATTAAGCATATGGGTTACTCTCAGTGTTTGTGCCTTATTTTGCTAATTTAGGCTATGGCTTATGGGTAATACTGAGTTTTCAAAGTGCTCTTCTTGCCTATTGATAATTAGGGAAGACTTCTGCTATATCTACTGTATCTACAAAGTTAGAAGAGAACCAGCACCTTCAGAAGTGTACTGCCCTATCTCCTCACCTTTAGACTTACTAAAAAAGGTGACCGTGGAGGTTATAGAAATGAGTGAATTGTTAAATGTCATTGATTCTACTACATTATGAAGGATATCTATATGGTGAGTTACAAAAAGGCCTAGTTACCCTATCTCTAACAATGACATACATACCAAATTAGTGCAATGGCTTTAAGGCTCTATCCTCACCTTCTTAACCCTGAAATGTAACACCTTCAAACTGCTTACCTTCTCTTAGACTTTTAGGTTGATATTGTATATCTACCATCCATGGTGGAGAACTTCTCTCTCACCTTCTTGCTGTTGTCCTCAGTTTGTCATCAGCAGGTTTTCTGGGCCTGACAGGCTGCCATGTGCCTTTGCGAATCTCCTTCCTCCCCTCTTTTTTAATTTAAAATTACATGACTTCATCAGAATAATATCTTCACAAGCCAGTAAACATTTTTTTGGAGAAGCTGCACTGAATTTTCTCTCTTTTCCAGCCACTGTATGCTGGCTTTGATATTTCAGAGATGTTTTTGTTTTCACTTCTTTGTGAAGGAAACTACAACGTGGCAAAGACTCAGAGTCTCAAAGAAACTTTCACTCCAAGATTTGAACTAGGCATATTTAGCTAGTACTTAGTGGAAAATGAACACTGAATTCCGGGTAAGTCTGAGACCATCTGGGCAGCTTCTGTAGAGATGGCTGAGGTGGTTCCTTGTACGGCAAACAAGGAACGAATCACTTCCACCTGGCAGTGTCATTGTCTTTTCAGAGCATGATGCTATTAGGCAGGCTTTGTAATACAGGTGTGTAGGATGACACACATACCCTGGAGACAGGATTCATGTTCTTCTAAGACTAGAAGTAAGTCTATTGGGTTTGTTTGGCTTTGTCTTATGATTTATTTCATTTCTTCTGCTTAGCAATGGTGCCCTTTGACAATGGGAAAGAATAATCTTTCTGTAACGCTTCCTCCTTCCAGCCAGGAAACATACAGCTGATCACACAAAGCTTCTCCAAACTGACATGCTTTGTTATCTTGTTCTGCTTCTTTTATTCTCCTTTAATTCCCAAGGAAACTAAGGGCTCCATCTCTGTCATCAAACCCCTCTGACTTTGTGGTGTTTCCTACTGGACTAACACTATAATGAGGTAAAATTTGAGTCTTGTGTATACAGTGAAATGGAAGCTACTCTGCCTGTATAATTCCTCTGTTTCCCTTGTTTTATAAAGACTAAAAGAAATGTGAGTATCTCTCAATATAAACTATGATTAGATAATACTTAGCTTGCTCTGCTGTCCAACGAAAGCTGGTCAAAAGCCTGTCTGAGTGCTCAGATGTGCGTTGTTGAAAGGTGGGATACAAAAAATTAAGAATAAAAGCATGTGTTAAGATGACATGTCTTGAAATTTTTTTTAAACTGAGTTACACTTATAACACAGTGGCTGTGGTTAAGTCATAACTAGAATGTAATTACACTGTCTTTATAATTCTGGTTACTTGTAATTAACATTAATACATATGGGGAAGTAAACTACATATCTGAATTGCTTATTAGTATCCTGTTAGGACTGGAGCCTATAAACATATATGGAAGTTTGCTCACCAAATATTTTCATTGGCTGTCACTGAATGACTCGTGACTAAAGCTATGAATGGGTGTTTGTAGGCAGCAACCCTCAGATTCTAGCTAAAATTAACATGAAGTTAACTGCATTAACCACTTTGGATTTACCTGGTGTAATTACCCTGAAGTTACACTTTGATTTTTTTTTTTTTTTTTTTGTGGTAGACATGTAAAGAATTGGTTCTGCTACAGAGTTAGTGTTCCAGCTATATGAAAAATAATAACCATAATGCAAGTGCAGTGGAATCTCAACCAATTCAAACTGTGCCATAGGGTGGAGCACACATATTTTTTTGATACACTTATTTGTAATCAAAATTTGGCCTCAGATTTCATAATTCCAGAAGCTAACTATTTTTAGAATAGCAACTAGCAATAGAAAGAGCTGGGAATTCTTCGTATGAGGCAAAATGCAGCATTTTCAACCTTTCTATAAGAAGTGGTACATAGAGGGCCCCTTTCTATCCTAACATTCTTAAAGTGAATGCAAGTAGATGTGCATGTTTGTAATAAGATGCCTTGCACAGGTAGCCGGAGTCTTTAAAGAACTCAGGAAGAAAAAGAAATATTATTCTCTAAAAACAAGGCTACTTTTTATCTTTCTCTTTAAAAATCTTAACTCTTCTAGAGAAAGAAGGGTGTTTAATCTTCTGTAATGGATGGAGAAAGAGGAAGTTTGCATATAAGGATGCATCTATCATCCAAGTTACAAAAACTAATGTCCAAATGCCATCCATTTCCAGCCTTTCTGCTCATCCCAAGTATATCTGATAACCTCATAATGAATGGATATCAGAAACAGGTTTCTATAGGTTAGCTGCATGATGCACTGCAGTGCTTCTGAAAGTCTATTGTGGCAATGACCATTGAACTAAGGAAAATTTACATAACCAACCATTGTAATTAATCCAGTCTATATTTTAGATAGTCCCTAAATACATATCAATGTGACAAATGGAAATGGCTATACTGTACAGGCCAATAAGTTGAGCTTCAAGAGGATCGTAAATGCTTATTGGCACATAGACTGCTCAAAATGAACCTCAATTTAATGAAGTAGAAATGGGATTTTTGAGCCTGTTTAAAAAATACTGTATTCTGCAATTATAGAATCATAGAATCATAGAATAGTTAGGGTTGGACAGGACCTTAAGATCATCTAGTTACAACCCCCGCCATGGGCAGGGGCACCTTGCACTAAACCAAGGCTCTGTCCAACCTGGCCTTGAACACCACCAAGGATGGAGCATTCACAACTTCCTTGGGCAACCCATTCCAGTGCCTCACCACCCTCACTGTAAAGAACTTCTTCCGTATATCTAATCTAAACTTCCCCTGTTTAAGTTTGAAGCCATTACTCCTTGTCCTACCACTTACAGTCCCTAATGAAGAGTCCCTCCCCAGCATCCTTATAGACCCCCTTCAGATACTGGAAGGCTGCTGTGAGGTCTCCACTCAGCCTTCTCTTCTCCAGGCTGAACAGCCCCAACTTTCTCAGCCTGTCTTCATATGGGAAGTGCTCCAGCCCCCTTATCCTTGTGGCCCTCCTCTGGACTTGCTCCAACAGCTCCATGTCCTTCTTACGTTGAGGACACCAATACTCCAAGTGAGTATTGATACTCCAAGTGAGGTCTCACAAGAGCAGAGTAGAGGGGCAGGATCACTTCCTTTGACCTGCTGGTCACGCTTCTTTTGATGCAGCCCAGGATATGGTTGGCTTTCTGGGCTGCAAGCACACACTGAAGCTGGTTCATGTTCAGTTTCTCATCAACCAATACCCCCAAGTCCTTCTCTGCAGGGCTGTCATCAACCACCTCATGTTTTTTCATGTGCCTTAGCATGCTTTCCAGGAGAATCTGCTCCAAGATTTTGCCAGGCACAGAGGTGAGACTGACTGGTCTGTAGTTCCCCAGGTCTTCCACCTTCCACTTCTTGAAAATGGGGGTTATATTTCCCTTTTTCCAGTCATTGGGAACTTTGCATGACTGCCATGATTTTTCAAATATGATGGACAGTGGCTTAGCAACTTCATCCACCACCTCCTTCAGGACCCGCGGATGGATTTCGTCAGGTCCCATGGACTTATGCACATTCAGGTTCTTAAGATGGTCTCGAGCCTGATCCTCTCCTACACTGGCCTAAGGTCTTCATTCTCACAGTTGCTGCATCTGCCTTCCAAGACTTGGGTGGTGTGGTCAGAGCATTTGCCAGTGAAGACTGAGGCAAAGAAGTCATTAAGAACCTCAGCCTTCTCCAAATCCATGGTATCCAGTTTTCCTGATAGCTTCCGGAGAGGGCCCACATTGTCCCTAGTCTGTCTTTTATTTGCTATGTACCTATAGAAGTCTTTCCTGTTATCTTTCACATCCCTTGCCAGATTTAATTCTAACTGGGCCTTAGCTTTCCTAACCTGGTTCCTAGCTTCCCGGACAACGTTCCTGTATTCTTCCCAGGCTGCCTGTCCTTGCTTCCACAAAACATTCACATTAGGTTACTTAAAGTTATTCTGCAGGCAGAAAGGCCTTCTTCATGAGTAAAATCCTGTCACACATATGGTCAGTACTATGGTTATGTATGGGGAATAGTCAGGCAAAAGTGAAGCTAAAGGAAGCCGTCACAGTAATTTCTTCCCTGCAGCATGAGGATTTATCAGCTGTGGGTTTTTTCATGTCTCTGTTCCCCCTATAGAAAGGTGTTGAGAGTAGAGGGCATCAGGAATACAGATGCACCATGTGAAAATTTCTGGTGTAAATAAGGGACACTGTCATCCCAAAAGGCTCCTGAGTTTCGCCTCCCAGTGATCTCAGGTGCCTTCTCTTTTTATTTCAAGGGGATAAGGGGTATTAGTATCCTATTTACACCAGCCCTTTCTTGGGGGTGGAGCAGACAGATGGAGATTTTGGCACCAGTTGTATACACTAAATCAGGTTGTAGTAGATGGCATGAGCCCTCTGCTTTCTTAACGTTATTTTTTATTTCTAAAGATTTATCACAGAGATGTTATGCTGTCAGAAGACACTGATTACTGATATTGATTACAATTAGTGTTATCTATTATAATTGAAATAGAAACTTTCACTGGCTATCGTGGGAACTTCGGTTCTGTGGGAGGTATTCGGTCATTTGATCTAGGTACTTCTTAGCATTTCAGATGCCTTGGGTATCTAACACATATTCATGGGACCTTTTCCTTTTGGAGTGGCAGCTGGAAAACATCAGGGAAACTCTGACCCATTTTAGCTGCTATTTAGATACCAGTCTTTGGTAACTGAATCCCATCTTACATTGCTGGTCTTCCTACTGCTGTCCATGGCACTGAGGGGGTGGCAGGAATCTTCAAAGTGACTCCCAAAATATTTTTACAGTAAAGGAGACGCTGAGTACCTTTCCTTTCCAGCAGTTGCTCAGTAATTACAATTAGTGCTATTCGTGCCTTTGTACTGAAAGAGTCAAGGAGTTTCCTGCAATAAAAGGTAGCAAACTGCTCTGTGTCTATCGTAAGCATTTGTCTCTGCATGGGAAGGAGAAGGTTGCAGTCAGGGGTTACACCAAACCAGGTGAACCTAAAGGAAGGGTGAAATTTGAGGATCTCATTCTCCATTGTACCAGCAACATTTTTACAGCTAAAGAGGAAATATCAAAAGGAGGGAGGATGCTTCCCAAAGGCTATGGTAGCATTTTGTCTCCACTATGCACAGGTGCAGATCAAGACAGATCAAGACTTTGGTGCAGTCTCAAAGTCTTAATTTTTGGCTCGCTTGATTTGCCACAGTTTTAATTCCTTAACACAAGTCATGTTTTGTGTGCTGAAAGGAGCTCTTAGGCTTAAATGTACATTTAACATTCAAAAAGTTTCAGTTTCTCAAAACCAGGAAAAAGAAGAGTATTTGTACATAGCATTTTTTTGGTTTTCCAAGTTCTGTACAGGATATTCAGACAGGATATTTCACCTTCCTTTCCTAAAAGCAATGGGCTTTAGCATGCAGTTCTTCCTGCAAAGAGTTAATTGAAGCAAATAAAGTTCTTACATTGTTAATAATCCTCCCAATTTGATCTTGTTCTTTTCCCCCCTCAAGCAGTAAGAGGATAAGTGCAAGTGATAGCCAGATTTATAAATTATTTCTTGTGAGCTGAGTGCTTTAAAAGGGAATATAAAAATCTGCTATGTGTCAGGCGATCCATGGAGGCATTAGCAAGCGTGGCTGATTCTCAATCCCCTGAAAGCAGGAGTGATAATTTGTATATCTAGGAACTGTATGTGGAGAATGGTAATTTGTCATTAGTAAGATTAACATGATCAAGGGAATAGAATAGATTATTTACATATAAAATACAGAAAATCATTGATGCAGCAGTGATGAATAAATACATTTTGATAAATTTAAATCAATATCATTGGGAATCAATACAAAAGTTTTTAGCTTTCATATAACACTGCAGCTTATGTTTTATGTTGTATAAAATGTATTGCCTATTTGAGAATGGTTACATAGATGGAGTTTTTTGGCCTGGGCATTGTTTAATCTACCTGTAGAGCAATCCTTTTGAAACACTGTACATTTAGCCACAAATCACTTTTCTTAGTTCTTTTAGAATGAAATACCACTTAAGATGTGGAATATCTTAGCACTCATATACTATTTAAAAGGACATGACATTTTTATTGCAGTTTTATATTCTAGCTAATTTTTTTTTTGTTCGGATAGATTTGCCTTCTTGCAGAGAGAAACTATTACAAATAATTTAATACATTTTGATCATGTTTTCAATGCTGACTGAATTACAGTTGCTGACATGGTTCATTTACTTACACAAACTGCTCTTGTGCTCAAACTGTTGCTCAAAAATTAAACATTATCAGGTGAAAAAAATTGCGTGAAGATAGGAAGCCATTATTCTGACCACTAAGCAATGCAGAATGAAATATCAATTGGCAAGTTGTTAACTCTGATTTTCAAATACACCATTTGCAATGACTTATAACTACCTACAACAAGTGGTTATAACCTTTTCTTCTTTTTAATTTTCTGAGAGCTTCAGTAAACTATGCTATCATAGTGTTTAAAGAATTTAAAGCAAATTACTTAAGTAATATTGCTCAAAGCAAGTGCTGTGCAAGGCAATAAGTGACTTCTGTGGGTGATTGAGCACTAAAGCAAAGCTGTGAGGTTTGCTAATGTAGACAATGTTTATTTCCAGGAAGATGATTACTCTGCCACGGATGTTCTCAACAGCACCAGTTCTTCATCTTGCTGATGTGAATATGTGCAATGTTACATGTGTGTAGACCCAAGGAGTTCAGTGGCATTGCTCATGTGCATAAAATTACTTGTGTGCCTGCATGTCCAAGGCTCAGGGCATTGCAGTGATTTAATCATTGAAAGGTGAAACAGAGGCATTTTTGTTATACTTTGTTATACTGTGAAAAGTCTCAAGTCAGTCTTACTTACAGGATTACTCTTCTCACAGAACAGGATATCTGAGAAAATAAATCAGAAGACAACATTGCGTTGTAGCAATATAATCTTTGAATGTTCTCTGCGGTAGGTTGCTCAGACTTCCATTGACATCATGAGGGGGCTGTGTTTAGGTGAATAATTATTTTGGCAAGGTCAAACAAATGAATAAATGCTCAAGGGAGAGCTAAGCTAAAGGAGGAGGCCAGAAATCCAGGACTCGTGCATGTAAGGTTACTATGACTTTACACACAACCACAGTATTTCACTGTTACGTGTTTTCGCTTGTAACCAGAACTGATTCACAGTGTATTAACTTGCAGTAAGCTCCCATTTGCTAACCAAACTGTTGTCCACAGAGGGCTCAAAATGGCTCCTTTTTCACTAGTATGTATAAATAAAAGGAAATGGTGGATGCATGTATGCATGCACAAGAAGACATGAATAATACGGAGTGTTTGAACAACCACCCTATGAAACATAGCTTAGTAGAGAAAGTATGGAAGAAAAAGAGGTCATTTACTATAATCAGCTTGCAGTAGCAGAAGCTTGGAAGTTTCTCCTATCCTGCTCCAAAATGGATTTAACTGTCTTCAGTGGCCAGATTGACAAGTAACTTCATAGTTATTGCAGATACTTCCTAAGCTTCAGATTTATGATTTAAAATAATTGTGGATTATGAAGACTGCTTATTTCCTTATTAGGAAAAATATGAATGAATTCATGCTCTTATTGTTTCCACCCCATCTAGAAATCTGGATGAAGGATGGAATTTTCAGAGAAAACTAAGGTTTCGTGAAAGATGTATGCTTGGCATCTGAGGTCTGTATTTGTCACTCCTAAAATAAGGCATTTATCCAAGGACAGAATTTAGAAGCACTGGTACACCAAACTGACCAAATAATCAACATCATAGAAAATAAGATCTTCCCACTAATTGTATAAAGGAAGCACAGGACAACTGTTTGCACCATCACATACCTAGAAGAGAGGGATAATACTACCTGAATTAAATCTGGGCTTTAAGTGCCTTTGAAAGGCCCAAGCATGATTTTTACCCTGAAATGAAATTCTTGTAAGAAGTTATAAAATTGTGATCTAACTTACAGACATAAGGATCTGTGGTGACCCTTCAAATTAACTGTCTCAAATGAGTAATTACTCTCTCAAACAAAAGAGTTCAATTTGATAGTATATTTATTGTGTTTTAAGATTATTAAAATAATATTTTTGGGAAAGTGTAGTAGCTGTATAAGAATGATGTAGATAATCACAGCAGATACATATCTTCTGTTTTCCTGTTAAACCAGTAAATATTGGTAATAATTTAATAAATCCTTCAGAGCTTCACTTTATATTAATTGAGTTTACATGGTGGAGAAACAAAGGTGTTAAAATAGCACAATTTTCACTTTAGAACAGTCTCATTGCCCAAGATTCTGTCATAATGGATGATAACTGGCCATGCTTTCTTGACTAAGAAATTCACCATAAAAACCAGAGGTAAAATAAAAGAGAAAGGTGTTTTCAGATAGGACTTTTGAGCATTCAAACTCTAAACAAGAGAAGTGATGACAACAACTGTATCGTGAATAGCTCCAGAGTACACTGTTGTAGGAAAACATTTTCATCAATCACTTCACAAAACACAGTTTTATAATATTTGACTTAAAAAAAATCCTATAAAATATTTCTATTTATATTAAAATCAGATTGGCAGTGGTTTTGTAGCTAATGATTAAAATGTACACTGGCTACTTTGATATTATTGGAGAAGTGGTTTTTAGCTGGCTTGTTCAATTCCTGAACTTCTTGGAATTGTCAGTTTAGGAAGAGTTTTGGGTGTTTACTTTTGTTGAATTAGGAATGGAAGACTGCTTGAAATCCAGAAAATAATTTGAAGCTATACTCCATTTCCTCTGCCACTATTAGCTGGAATGATGGAAAGAGAGAAGGACCCTCTTAGCACCAAGGAGCTTACACTGTAAATGTGCTCTGCAAAGATTCACTAGCTGTGGTGCTCTGCATCCTTGGGAGAGGTAAATACTCTCTCTGCAGCAAGGCACTTTCACACCCTCCCCTTTGCAGTGTTTCCAGGATTCCTGGCTTTCACTGTAGGCATTGTGCTAGGACCCCATAGACTAGCCTCACTGCATAGTTACACAAACATGGACTTCTGTGAGACTCAAGAACTCTGAAGAAAGTGAATTTGACTCACAAGGCATCATATGAAACTTTTCTCTGGCTTTGGAGGAAGGGAATTTTGCTTTCTGCTTTGCTTTTAAACAGACTTAAAATCTCAAATCAAGACACTTTTGGACCTACTGAGTTCCACCTGGCTCATGTCAAATCCATGTAATACCCTAAGTTTTATATGGTTTAGGAAAAAAACATAAATCGAATCAGAATGACTTGAAAGGCTGAACTTCAGTGAACTTTGGGACAAACTGGAGCTGAGCTGCAAGCTGCTGTGAAACCTGAAACCAAGAGGACTTTACCCGGCTTCTTTTGAGGTTCGTGATTTTTGAAAAGACCTATAGTGTTGCCAGATTTTACCATTTTATCATGAAACTTACCCTAACTGGTGTTTTCTTTAAAGCCTTCATACTTGAAATGAAGTGACCATGTGAGAATCTCATCTTTCATTTAAAAGAGAGCAGAAGTTTCCAGTCCCTCTGGTTGTGGCGAAAAGCTTGAACTTGTGCCCAAGTGCACCAACAGTTCAAAACCAAAGGTGACTGTAGAGACTCCAGCATTCACTTTATTATTTTAAACTCAATTTTAGGTTCTTAACTAACAGTTTTTGAGCATGAAGTCTAGCTTACTACCTGTGTTTCTACATTCTAGCTAGAGGACATTAAGTTTTCTCCCTCCTCTTATTGTTATGGTGCTTCAGAAGATAACTTCAAAGCAAAACACTAGATTTGGGTATCAGTAAGCCTGGCTCCAGATCTGACAGCTGTGGCAATGTCTCTCTGATGAAACCCTGCATTCCTGTGTACCTGGGTTTTGTGTAACCAGTGAGAAAAAAATCCAGAGAAGTGTATGTCTTCTAACTCAGTACCATGTTCAGCAACCCAATTCCTTCCAACCCCCAAGTTTGTTTTAACAGCATCATTTTTCTTTGAAGGGTATAGGTAATTCACTCCTCTTTAACAATGTACAGATGGTTTCTGGAAAAGCCCCTTTGTTTCTTCAAATAAATAGCACAAATAAGTTTACTTATGCACATGTAGGGCACTGTGTTGTGCTTTTCATTTATTGGTTGATTGTTCCCTTTGTTTTGGCTTTTGTCCCCTCTGGAAGTGTTAACGACTGTTCTTGCTCATGCTTAGAGAAAGAGTTTGTTTGATGCCAAAGCCAGAGAATTTCGTTGGTATAAAAGACTTACAATTTTACATTAAATACATTTCATGGACCAAAAATCCACCTGAACAGACTACACACCTTTCCTGAATTTTGCTCAAAGACATTGCTTCTGAGAACCCAGACTTGTAGTAAGTGTTTAGGCCAAGAAAAATGATAGTCACCAGTATAGAATATTTTGGTATGCCATTAGCAGAAAAATGAATTGGTTGGGAGTTTTATTCATGTTTTAATGTTATTTGATTTGGCAGAATTGATAATGCTAAGAGTTGAGAATTATGTGCCTTTTCTGAATTAAGCTAAACCAGTTATCAGAAAGGTTAACAGAGTTAAAGGCCCAGTAACTTAATGTTTTGCTATACAATAGCCATTCATTTTATTTAGAAACCGTAAAGCCATGATAGTGTTTTGGAACAAGTTCTCCTTGTGCCAAGAAGGATGGCAAAGTTACTGTTTCAGGAATAGTACAAAGCATATAGTGTTTGCTAAAGGTAATAGCAACCCTTCTTTATTTCATATTGTATACAAGTTTATGTTTTCTTGAGGCTTAGTTTAAGAACTTAATATGGATAACTAAGCTAGCATGCAAAGAAACTCTTGCAAATCTAAAAATGAGTAAATTGAAGCTTCTTGAGATAAAAGATAATTTCTCTTTCAATTTTTGCTGCTATATCAACTATAGCTGGAAATAGTTGGGCAGTCAAACTGGAAATATGGACTTCATATTACTTGGGTTTATAAACAGTGACTTAGAGGGCAGTGAAATGCATTAATTTTCACAGGTGCATTTCAAGTTCCATTAGATTCACCGATAAATGTAGATAATCTGCAGTTTGGAAAATCAGGGCTATACAGTGTACTAAAGTCTACTTTGCACATAACACCTCTTTCTGTATTCAGAAGCTTCACAATACCGTAAGTCCTTCATCAGAAATGGCAAGAGTCATCAGTTTTGTAAGTATTTACTTTCTTTCCATTTAATGCCTCTGGAAAAGCCCTGGGATGTTAAAACATAAAAGAAATAAATGTCTATGTAGTATACACAATTAGAATTAATCTCTTAATTTATCTCCATAAATCAGACATAAAGAGAAATGTAAGAAAGATTGTGCAAATGATTAAATTGCAAACCTTTTCATAGTCAAATATTTAATCATAAACTGTGATATAATTCTAAATGTAAACAAATCATGTTAGGGTTATTGGTTATATGCTTTAGGTAATGTTCCTATATTATTTTCCTTCCAGAATAAAGGATATGAAGTTAAAATACTGAATCATGTGCAGACTAAAGACAAATTTCATATAGATGAGGTTACATTTAATTACCTGGAATAGCTTTGTATGTTGAGTGAAAACCACAGTTTTCATCAACACCATATTAATTATTGCTGCCAAAAGCTGTAATTGACTACTGTGTTTTTCGGCTCATGAGTCAATGGTGACTAAATGTTTACTTTACTGCTCCTAATTGCCTGAAATGCAGCACTTGTTTTTCCCTGGAAAATCTGTGGTCTAAGTTTTACTCTTGTTTTCCTGCATATAACCTGACAATGATTTACATGTATAGCTGAAAGCATAGTCTGGCTCTAAAATTCCTGCAAAACTGGTAAATTAGGAGTACAAACTGTCTTATCATCCAATATCAAGAAAAAGGAAATGCTGTGTCAATACTATCCCACTCTGGCTCTACTCTTCCATACTCTTCCTGTAGGAAGACTGAAGTTGAGTTTAGATCAGGGTGCCTAAAGGCCTCATTTGACCTTGTTTCAGCTGAATTCAAGATCCCTGTGGCAAAGGCACCAGCTCATCTTATCATTTATATCAAGCATGTAAGGGAATATAGTATACATGAAGATGATTGGATTGCCATCAGGATTTTCTGCTACAGGAATAGTTCTAGAGACACAGAAACAGTGGAAAAAGACCGGAGGTGGAACCAGATGCTACAAATCCACTGGGATTATACTATTCTCCACCTTTACAGGTGACAGGAATAACATCCTCTCACAAGTTCAGGCAGAGGCAGTGTAGTTTCCAGGAGAAGGTGCGCAGCAATAGGAAGCGTTTCTGCTACAGGGAATTTGAGAAATTGCATGGTGGAATCATCAGCCTTAAACTTCCATGATCTCTTCATTCAAAGAAAGAAAAAAAAAAAAAGTGGGGAAAGAAAAAAAAGGGAGAGAGAGGTTCAAACATTCTGAAGACCATTGCCCCTCTTCTCCATCCTGTGTTTTACTGAAAGTGACAATGGCTACTGTCCTTATAAGAAATGCTCTCCTGTTAGAATGCCACCAGCAGAGTCCAGGCTGCTCTTAGCTTCACATAATCTGGGACAACACTACTGATTTTCAGGAGCCTTGGGATCCCTGTAAAGAGAAAGACAACTAATTTTTCTTTTCTGCCATTCCATTCCACAGGTTTTCCCAGAAAACTGGTAAAGACTATATCTCTGAAATGAGTATTTTGAGTATGGAGAGAACTAATCATAGATTTCAGCAAAATCCTATCCCTGTGACAGCTCATGAAAAGATTTTTTAGCACAGGGTCACTTGGATGGCTGGGGAATCTGCTAGATCTTACTAAATCTTTCAGTGTTACCAGCAGTATTTTTAGTTACGTGGACTAAGAGGCTCCTCATGCTTCAGGCTTGGACCAAATGAGCATTGTGGACAAATCTGTCAAAAATTGCCTTCATTCCCAAGAGAATCCAACCTGCCCATAGCTAAAAAAGTGGTTCAGTCATAGGTTTCATATCCCTACTTGTGAACATAAAATAGAAGTTATGTAGGGGCGTGGACGAAAAGTTTTGTGCTGTCTAGGTAACTACTTCAGTACTGAGCTGCAATGACAAAGGCTTGCAAAAATCAAATAACTCATGTTTAAAGAAAACAAACAGGTTAAATGAAGTGGGGTGTCAGTAAACCTTTCTGGAGCTTAAATAAATCACTTTTACTGTGCTTTTGACAAATGTGTGTATCTGCTGTACACGAAAATAATTAAAATTTATTACAGGTGTGCCTTTTTTCTATTTGTTAGGTGATTTTAGTGGTGAATTTTACATGTCAGAATACATTTTCAATAATGACTGCTTTCCGAAGTCTTGCAAACTTCAACCTCTGGCATTAGATCTTATTCATATTATCAAGTTCTCATTCTTCTTCCTCATTGTTTTTAAAGTGTCTTGCATCATCAAGGGTTTTCTCCCACTAATGGCAATGATCTTTTTCTTGGATCTGTGAAGAGCAACTGTGTTCTTTTCCTGTTGCAGGAACCAGTCTGTGTTCAGATGCAGGTTTTGCTCTTTCTTGGCATCTCAAGACATTCTCATAATGGTCACTACCATCCTTTTAACAGATCTTTCTTGACTTTTGTGGCTCTATATTTTGGCAATTATTCCACAAGAGAATAAAAGACAATGTCTTTATTTAGTGGTGAATTTATGATACACCTGCACAGTTCCAGCTTGGAGTTGGAATGTAACGTCAATAAAGCTCATCTGGCGGTATATGAATTCTTCATGAGGCTATTTTCATTGGAGGCTTTAATACAGTAGGGACGGATATATGTGGAGATGTGGTTGTCCAAAATATGTCCCCTCTTACTCTCACGTGTACACAGAGACACATACATAGAGATTTGTTTCTGTTGTTTCCTCCAGATGGTGACCATCAAAACATTGATTTTCAGTACTTGCAGAACTCCTCTTATTAATACATTAGCCTGCAAAAAAAAAAAAAGGATACATGAAAATGTATTTCTAGCTATATAGTTGCTGCCATCATGTACACACATACACACACTTATGCACTTGTGTCTTTATTGTGGATCTTCAGATTTTAAGAGTCTACACTAAAGGAAAAAGAGTGGTTTCAAAAGAAGACTATCACAGGAAAAAACATAGGCAAGAACTTGAACCAGGAGCAGAAGACTGGGCAAAGAATACATGCATTCTGGTGTTTGGGTGTCAAAACATTGCCTGAGTTTTGATGAAACATGTAGGAAATAGGTCTTAAAATACCAGAAGTACCTGATTGTCACAGTTAGACTTCAGTTTCTTTCTCTAGATGGCTCAATAGAAATTTAGATGCTTGCCTATGAGCATCCATATTTTGAAACAAGGCTCTTTTTTTAGAGAGTAGAAGTGAACTTCTATTTCATTCTATTCTAGATTAAGATTTTTAAACAGAATCACTATGATGTGGCTCTTCATCAGCTCACAATGAGATCTGCTGGCCTTCTCACCTTGCTTCAACTTCATTAGAATGGCAATATATGGCTTACCACATGAAAGATGCGTTCCCTGCCAAGTAAATTAAATTCTTATAATAAGAAGCAGAGTGGTCCAGTGATCGAAAAGTAGGGCTGGCAGCCAGCAACTCCTAAATTTTAATCCCAGTGCAACTTACTGAATAACTTCAGGCAAGTTATTTAACCTTCTAGTTTCCACCTCATAAAACTGTAATAATAAAAGTGTTTTTCTGAAGAGCAATTAGTTAATGCTTGTTCTCTGCTTTGAAAAGAAAAATGTAAAGCACCATGGAGGTGCTAAGCCTTATTAATTCTTAAATTCTAACCATATCAAGGACTCATTGTGATTACCACATTTCAGTAAACTGGTAAGATTATAAAAGTATACAGCCCAAATAATTATCCAGCACCCGATTCACAGGATCTGCAGTAAGGGACCTGTCATCCATGTTGATCCACAAGTGATGTGCGACAGGTTGAAAAGCTCCCCATGGGATTTGCCACCAAATCACAATTCCAGCTGTGCTCCTGTCCCCTTGTATATGGGTCTAGGTGGTAGTGTGAGCGTTTTGAGAGTTGAAGGGTGCTGCTGCGAGTCAAACATCCAGATGGCCCTGAAGTGTGAGGCTGCTGTTTAGATCTCACATTTTGTTTAGGTTGGATGAGTGTCTGAAGAGGATGAAAAGCAAAAGTTATTCCTTCCAAGGCTGTAAATGCAACTGATGCCCACTTAAGTAGTTCCAGATCTGCTTTGTATAGACAGAAACATAGGAGTAATTTAAGTGTTTTGAGAGAAATATCCACTTCTTCCCAAGCCTCCTCTTTGTTGGAGACTAGCCATCACAAACATGGAGGACATGCAGATCTGAAGATCCATAATTTATGGAAGAGGGTGGAATACCAGGCAGATCAAACGTCTGGTGGGGTAGCTGTTGTCAAGCACTCAAATGTTTAACTGATTGCACTTGTCAAAGAGCTGTAGGATAGATCTGAGGGGAGAGTTTGGCCCTTAGTGTTGCTGGTTTTCATCCCGTAATTTCGAGAGCGTTCTTTGTGCCTTGTTTACTGTAGAATATGATTAGATTTTAATTTAACAGGGGAGGAATGCATCTTTCATGTGGCAAGTCAGAAGGGCCTCGGAGCTTTATAGTGGGGATGGGGGGATGGGGCTGGCTCTTGTTGTGAAGCGGTGGAGAGTCCTGCTATATTGCTCATCTTAAGATGCTGTTTATAAATAGGTCCTGCTAGTCTGGGGCATAATGATTTCAATAATTTGTGCTGTATAAATAAACAGGGTATTGTGAGCTTACTTGTTCAGGAATTGTCCCTGGCTTTAGTTTTGGCCACAGACTCCCAGAGGCCTGAAACCAATCTAAACCGGAGGATTTAAAGAAACAGTCCGTCTCTGATCTGAAGCCACAGGGGGAGAAGGGAGGGCCAGTGGGTCTGGAGGGGGAAGCAGGAGAGCAGGGAAGGGAGATCTTCCACGGGGTCCTGCTTTCCCTGGCTCTGGGGAACGGGAGCTTGGGAGAGCCTCTGGCTGTTGCTGGCCTAGGCTGTTGAGATGCAAAATGGCTTCTTCGTGGCTTGGTGGGACACAGGCAGTGCGCAGCAAAGGGGATTTCTCCCACCTGATGTGGTGTGAGGAATGGGAGGGTGAGCAAGGACTGCCACATAGTCTATGTGGGATGCATTAAGTATGCAAATTGATAAGGGCAGTGCTGTCTTTACTGGCACTGACTTACTGCAGACTGTGCCTGTTTGCCCTGTGCTACATTTGCTTCTATGGGTCCCTCCATATACACAAACTACATGGCCAAGCTCCTCTCTCACGCCTTTGAACTCGCAGCCTGCCCTGAGGGTAACCAGTGTTTTGGTCTCCTCTTGCTTTGACCCTGTGGACTTTCATTAGAAGTAAGGCTTGATTAAGGAAACAATTTTAAAAAATTAGAGATTTCCATGATGCCAGTAAATATGCTGCAGGTTTCTGCTATGATGGATAATGTGCTTTTATTTTCTCACACCATGCTAAAGATGTGCAGTTCACTGAGTAGCCCTATCAGCAGATCCTGCTGCTCCTGGGTAAGCATTGTACGTCTGGGGAGGAGCTTCAGTAGTCCCATGTTCAGAGCCGCTTAAAAGGACAGAAACATGAGGGTGTCCTGAATTCTCCGGTTCTTTTATAAATTCTGGGCTTTCTGTATCTTTGAATCCTCACTTTCCACAGCCTTTGCCATTTGCCTATCTGACACCTTGGCTAGAGTCTTCCTGTCTTATTTGTCGAAGACATACTTTGAAGCATAGTGCAGAAGACCAGAGTGGACCCAGTAGAATATGCAACTCCAGTCCTCACACATCCTCCTGTCTTCAGTCCTCAAAGTCTTAAATGGGTGTTCTGGATTGATATCACAGTATCATAGCCCTACCAAAATCAGTGGGACTTGACTACTGACTCCTATGAGACCAGAAAGTTAAGGTGGTATAATCTAGGGCAAGAAGCACTGAAAAGAGACTATATTTCTCTTTGCAAGTAATGAGATGGGAGAACAAGTACCCTTAATGTGATTTCCTTGCAGCATGAAGGAGCACCGATCCTGTGTTCACATAATAAAACTTTTATTTCTGAACCCACCAGCTTAGGATAGGCAGATAAATAACATTCCACTGAGAAAATAAGTAAAAATTGTGCTAGCATCAGTCAGGAAACTGGAATTGATACCATCTGGTCTATATAGTTATCATGTCTAGCAGTCAAAGTTTAATAGCTAAGAATTTATTAAAAAATGTTTCTGCAGCTTCCCAAAATAGATATAAAAATAAAAAGCCTCACAAATAGGTAAAATTTTCTTTGTACTGAATTGTTTTCAGTATCACTAAATTTCTGGAAACTTGAAGAAAGACACATACTAAGTGGAAAGAAAACCTTGTAGTTGAATATTTCAAATGTGTCAGTCTTCAATTTACCTTCCAAATTCTGTGTACTTTGTATTGAGAATAAGATCTTCTCTCTTTCTTTTTATAAACTCAGTTCAGTAAATATTACAAGCCAAGTATCTTCCTTTGAATTCCTGTCTTGTTTGGGGATTAACCTCTAAATATTTCATTTGTATCCATATATCTTAAGATTTGCTTTTGTACCAAATACCGTTGCATGAAAGGTTAATGAATTATAACTACAAGGTTGTCATTTGGAAAATTTTCTTTTAAATTATCAAAATTAAAGAAATGGTTTTATTTTTATGCATTCATAAAATTATTGCACTTTCCATTTAACAGTCTAGCTTTCATTTTCATTATCAGAATAATAAAAAAATGATTGAAGTGATGGTTTCTCTTTAAAATGCAAAGTGTTTCATGCCAGAAGTTCTGAGAAATTAGATTTTCCTTTTCTATTTGCAGGTATAAAAGGAATTCTATTTGCTTCTTTTATTTCGTAGTTGGTTTTGTTGTGTTTTTTTTCCCCAACTCAATTTTATTCTACTTTTTAAGTGTTTCCTCTGCTGTTTACAAGTGAGGAAGAAAATCACTACAATTATTTTTAGTGAAACAAAGAGAGAGAGTGAGGAAGTTCAGATGAGAAGTTATATTTGCAAAGGCAGAATAGAGAAGCAATTCACATTAATTCAAAGCAGAGTCACTTTATTGGATTACGGGCTGATTGTGTTTACAAATACACTGCCAGGAGGGTTTTAATTTTGGGGCAATTTCATTGTTCATAGATATATATCTATATATAGATATATATCTATGAAATTATGTGGTTATGTGTTTTAAATGAGATACAGCTCCTTACTGCTTAATGTAATATATGCTTCCATTTTATGACATAGCGCAAAAGCAGAGCAATTTTAGAACAACTTAGTTGAAATATCATCATAAATGAAAGATGTAAACAATATTATGTTTATAGACACAGTTTAAATTTGAATTCATTGGAACTTGGTGATCTCTTTATTTAACAAGGATGGACTTTATTATGAAAGTACAATCAACCCGTAGTACTTCCCCTTTGATTTCAGGCTTTTCAGCATTTACTACAGCAGAGTAAACACCAGAGTTTACATTCTCAGGCAGACCAGAGCTCCATCTGTCCCAGTATTCTCTCTCCAACAAAAGCCAATTGTACATGTCCGGAGGGAAAAGGTAAGAAAATAGGTAAACGTAGAATGACTTTTCTCCCAGTCTACCCTCCCAGCTTCATGCAACCAGCAATTTAGCTACTTCTTGAACTTGAGTTTGAGACTAGATTTGTTTTTAAAAATGCACAATTGCATCATCCTTTCTGGATATTTTTGTCCTTCCAGACCTCACAACATCCTACAGAAGTGCCAGAGTTAGTTAAATTTGTGTTCTGGTAAGGCATGTTGCTGTTCACTGAATAGATCTCTTCTCTCTCTCCCCCATTTCTATGTTAAATTTGAGAGGGTTCATAGTACACCAAATTTGTGTTGAAGAAGGGAATTCGCTCCTTAGACGGTGCTCAGTATGTTAAAGGAATTCAACAAAATCAAGGCTGCATTAACCACTGTGAGAACATGTCCGTGAGAACATGTCCATGAGAAGGTATAAGGCAGAAAAAGTTTTTTTGTATCTATGTACATTATTGTATAAGTAAGACATGAACACATAGACATGAATGTGTGAAACAGAGCAGAATATGGCTGGAAGGGATAGAGACTGAGCATAGGATTGACTACAGCTCCCTACTGAATCATCAGTTGCAAACTAAGTTGTAGAGTGTGATTCCATAGCATCTTCATACTCAAATCTCCCATTGATGCCATTTAACACTTATGGTGTTCATCTATCACCTACTGTAAAGAGGTTGGACACAGTCTGATTTACTGGGAAAAGTCTTTACTATAGACTTGGAGGCTTCTCTTTTCATTGCTGTCAACAGTTTCCTGGAGAAAGTAGAAAAGAATAGCCTGTGCCTTTATTTGACCGTGTTTAATCTGATTTACTGATATTTGTTTTCCTGGTATTTTGATGCTTTTGATACTTGCATAAAAAGAAGGAAACAGGTATAATTTTTTGCTGGATTTCCAGATAGAATTTTATATTTCCAATAAATAACAATGGAAACCTCTGGCTACCATTTTATTTGCCCGCCCAGACTACGATGTTTGTACCCTAGCACTTCATCAGAATGTGGTATTATCCTCACTTTATAGAGGGATAATTTCACATAAGGAATGGTATCCTCAACCTTCAAGCTTCAGCATTGCACAGACGCATCTGAACTCCCTTTGAAGAAACCTATGAGGTTGCTGGAAAAGTCTATGGCACCCAGTTCCTCCCTATGTAGAATTTGGTGTGTCTTAACCAGACTTTTCAAAACCAAGCTTGCTCTATGTAAATTATCATGCGTACCTTAAGATGGGCTGCCTTTATTAGCAACTGGATTTCAGAGGAGAGTATTAGGATTGACCCAACCATAAAACCTCTTATCGCATTTACTCTAACCATGTTTTCCAGGTCTTTTGAATATTTACTTTGAAAAGTGTCTATGCAGTTTCAGAATCTTTCTTACTTTTTCCTCCAACTCCATCTTGGGGACTTTTTAACCTCATAATATGTCCATGCATGACATCACGATCTGTTGCCATGGAAAGGACCATAATATTGAACAAGCAAGATGGGCTCTCTCCCTTATGGGAGAGAGAGAGGTTTCATAGGAAAAATCCAGTAATGCTTAAATATAGTGTAATGGGAAATATCATGCTATCTTTATCCAAATCAGTTACGTAATTTTAAAAAGAAGCGGTCACGTTGGCTGAGCTCTTATCTACTGTCAGAATCATCTATTTTCAGAGGTAATTGAAGTTTTATAAATATATGTTTATATATATATAAATAAACTACAAACTGTGCATGTTATGATATCCACTGCAAGCCACTGAGTGTTTCTCTTCACATTTAGGATGAAACGTGAGAATTTAATCTGTTACATTTGCAACGATCTTGAATCTACCATAGATTTTCTGAGTGACCCAGCACTCTGTAGAATGGTAGGCTTATTGCTAGCAAAGACTAAATTAAATCAGTGCTTAAGAACATATGTAGTGTTCTGAGCTGGTTCTAGGCTTCCAGCACTGCACCTCTTCAACGTAAATTGTGGGACATACAATCACTCCTGCAATGACAGACAGAAATGAGGCCATAAGAGAAGTCACACAAGGTCAGATTCACTGGGCTTTTGGCCGCCAGGAGAATCAAAAGGCTTGGGGCAATGATTTCCACCTCTGGGAGGGCTCCCACTTGACCCCATCACCTGCATACGGTGCACCTTGGCACAGCTGCAGCAGCCAGTCTGGCTTTCTAAGGCTGCGGTATAAGCAAAATAGGGAGCAGGGCTGTGGCTGCTTTTCTTTTCTGGAAATTTGCTGTCCAAGTTAGTTGCTTGTTTTGGTTGTGCCTAGAGCTGATTCTGTATGCATAGCAATTACCCTTTATTATGCCTTTGAAATTAGGCAATGGTAAGATATAGCAGAAGTAGCACTGCTTTAATGGTTGAAAAGCTTTTATGGACCATAGGTGTGGCTATTTGTTTGTGTTTATGTTCCTAATTTGTATTTTGCAACCTCACTGAGGTACTAGACCTCAATGAGCACTGAGCCATAAAGAGAGGTTTTCTTTTCCGTTTGTTGAAGTCCTATTAAAAAAAAAAAAAAAATTAGTGATAATTCGTTAAAGAGTAAAAGTGCCTCCTCTTTGTTTTTATCACGCTTGGAACAGATATCTTTGAGCACAATCAGACCCGTGAATGGTTGACAGGGTTTTCTCAGGCTTTCACAGAATTTTTCCTGGTAGAAAATAAAAATCAGAAGATTTCAGCATCAAAGATGCAAAAGAATTAGGGCTGCTTCAAAACAGGGTATTGCTACCGAAATACCTTATAATTTTTCAGGAGCATTAAAGAAGCTGAGTTTATCAAGATTTGGACACTCTGTATGAATAGGCAACTGCCCTCTACATATTAAACTAGCAATCACCTATATTTTTTTCATAAAATATTTTTTGCAGTCGGTGTAACTAGACTCTGCCTGCTGTTGGCAAGGATGAAAAATACATCACTGCTTGTATCTCCAAGGTAAATTATTCTTCAGGGAAGCATGCCTCTGGGGAATATTTTCTTAGGAGACCCATTAACAATGAGAGATTTTCCACAGGGAATGCCCACGGGGTAAAGTGTACTTCAAAGGGAGAGACTCAAGATGAAATGAGACTCTTCAAAGGCCAGCTCCACTTCCCCTCTCAACAAGACAAATGACTTCAAAGGGGAACCCACCAAGGTTGTAAATAACTTTCACCCATAATACAAAAACCTTATTGAAGGCAAGTTCTCTCAGTAATGTGATATTTTTAAAGAAACCCAAAGCCAGGTGAGGTCTAAATGCATCCAGTGACCATCAGTATAAAATATTTCCACTCCTCAAGTATATGTATGACCATCTAGAGATCTTAGGGGGTTAAAATGTGCACTGTTCATTTCCTTCTCACATCTAAAGTTATAGTAGGATATAAAACTCACAGATCTGATGGCCTAAGGAACCATGAAAATCTAGCAACAGCTTTAGGGATCCCAGGGACAATTCGTATCCAGTGTAGCTTATCAAGTTAGCTACAGACCAAAAGTCAGTAAGGGCTAAGACCCTATGTTTACATAGGACATTGCACTTCACAGCAACTATCTGACTGATGTCTTTCAGACTCAAAACTATATTACAGCAATACCAATTAAAGATTTTTTAATGACTGCTAAGGATCTTTCACTAGACTGACATCTTATGGCAAGGCAGCGTCTGCAGGTATGTCTTTGTACAGAAAGTGAATTTAAAAGACATAGAATTATAACATGATTGAATAATTCAGGTTGGAAGGGACCTTAGGAGGTCTGTAGTCCAACATCCTGCTCAAAGCAGGGCCATTGAATTCAGACCAGGTATCCAAGGGCTTTGTCCAGCTGGTTCATGAAAATCTCGAGGGATGGAGTTGTGTTTCAACCTCTTTGTTCACTCTTGTTCATCCTGCTATGCCCTGCTGTGAAGTCTTTGGCTCTATCTTCCAATAACCTTCACAGTGGGATTAGTGACATCATCTTTTCTCCAGGCTAAACAACAGCACTGGAAGAAGAAGAAATAAAAAAGAGAATACAGCAGCAACAGAGACCCAAAATAACCCTTGTCATTAGCATTACAGAGAGTACCAAGTGAAGAAAACAGCTACCGAGCCTGTTGTCAGTGAGAAAAATGGTAGGGGAGGTCCACTTAAAGGTATCTCTCTTGGTAAAATCTAGTTAAATTTCAAAATAAACCTGAAAGTAATCTTCTGTTAAAGCCCCAGAAAGATAAATAAAATCATTGTATTTTTGTCTACCCCCAGAGCTCTGCTGTATAAGAAGTTAATGCTGACTTCACCAGAAATATCAGAAAACCAGTCCCCTATTACTCACCATTCACAGTCTCACACATATATGCACTCTAATGGAAAGGAGCCATACACAGTGGCACCAGACTATTGATATTTCTACCCTATTGTTTAAGTAATGCACAACATTTAGTATGTCAAATGGCATGACCGTTAAAAAACCCAACTAATTACTAGATACTCCTCTCACAAATCAATGATGTCATTTAGAATTGGCCTGGACAAAACAATGGGGGTTGTGTACACTAAGATGCAATGCTGCACTTAATGCAGGAGGTCTGGAAGAATCTTAGAGGCTTATCTTGTATGGGTTTTAGCTTGGTTTGCCGAGGAAGGGAGAAAATAATGATTACACTATGAGTATGTGTAATCTGTACCTCAGTACATTTAGAACATGTTAGCTAAACTCTAGCAAATTTAAGAGGCAAAGATCTCAAATATATAAAGTTCCTGCAGATTTTATAAAAGCTGACAGCTATGCAGAGTAGATAGAAGTTACTAACATTCTTGAGCCCCACTGATGGAAGAACGACTGAGTGGATCAAGCATTGGTTGACCTTAGAGAGTCCACACTGGATCTTGAGATCTAGCTACAGATTTGCAGGCATGCCTTCTGTGGCTCACAGAAGGAAATCTCTAAATTTAGATTGATAGACTCCAGTCTGAATACTTGTTCAGCTGAAAAATTTCTGGCTGGGAAGACAATGCATTGTGATGCAGTAAATATCTCACAAATATTTGAATCCAAATATTGTCTATTTTTACAAAAGCTCATCAGTTCTCTGACATGATTACTTTTTAATCCTTTGTGTGGCTTTTTATGAAACTATCCATAAAAATGCCACTTCTGAGCCAAACTTCAAGTCCCTTCCTCCCTTCCCTAAAAGGAAGGCTTGACTTTTGGAAGGAAAAGCTTCAGTGCAGATTAATCATGAAGTTCTCGGAGAGTCTTTCTCTCAAATGCAACTGAACCATCGAACTGAAGTTTTCCCATAAATTGCCTGTGCCCAACAAACAGGTAAAGTGTAGCAATGTTATGTCTGAATGTAAAGTAGCTCTCATCAAGTGCTCTACGCTGATTTTAATGAGATGTGTGTATGGTGTGTGTCCAATCACAGACGACAGTCCACCATGCAAGATTTTGCAGGGCAGACGTGACTTTCCCTAGAGGCATGCCTATTTTTTGATACAATCTAATCAGAGAGGGTAATAAGCAAATATTAATCAGAATTAAGGGGAAAGAACAAAAATCTCAATGAATATGTCTGTGCTTATCTAGTCATGTACACCTTGCTGTTTTTTGCTGTGTGTCTAGAACAGAGAGTGATCCCCTTGAAAGTGCATAATGGATAGCTTCCTTGGATTTTGGCTTTGGCTATTAAATCATAGTTCAAAAGTGACGCTTTGCTTTTAATAATTGTGAAATCTCCTAGCACTCTTTTGAATGATAAATAAGTAATAATCTTAGCTGCGCTTTCTGAAGTTCAACAATCAATAAATTCTGTGCATGTATAAAATATGTTTAATTTAAATACCATGTTGTCAAATTGTTAAGAAAAGTCTTACTGGAATTATCAAGAACATATTCAATATTTTTTGTATTAGTGTAAGATGTTATTTAGATAACCAGTTTAAAACTGTTTGGCTAACATGGCTGGAATGACTATCATGAATCTTAATTTAGAAAGCACTTAGCACTTACTGTTGTAATGGAACTAAATAATCACAAGAACCAGAATTGATAATAATGGGTCAAGATACCTGAATTAGTATGTGAGTAGCTTTATTGCTTATGGATTTCACTAAAATTACATCTGCTGTTTAAGGACATTAAATGGAACTATTGTTAATAGAATGCTAAAACCTGAAAGCTTCATATACATTTTTTTTATGGCATGCATTCTAAAAACTGAAAAGCATTCATTGTAGTAATAAGTAATAAATCTATGTAGAAACTTTGATTATTATGTTTTTATCATTGCTCTCCCTTCTTTGAAGTTTTATACCCAAAAGGTATCTAGCTAATCATCAAGTATTATTTTCCACTTTCAGCCGCTTAGGAAAGAAAGAAAATAAATGAAATGAGCTCAAGGATGGAAATAGCTACTGCTGCAGTACCAGCAGTGAATAACCATTACAATTTAGCCAGCAAGTTGAAAGCTGTGCAGTGAAGTTACCTCCAAAAAACTTGTGGGTTTGCTGCAAAGGCCTCTGGGGAAAAAAACATATTCTCTGTAGCTTACTACAATATTGACCACATCCAGGTAGACTTCATCTACTTGTGCACCTGAAACCAGCTACCACATGTCAGTGCTAGATTAGTGTACATGCTGGCTTTGCATGTGTGGTTTGTTTTCAATCGATCGGGCTCATATGTGCATGGTCACTGCTCTGTGTTTCTTGTGTGTAGCAGTCAGTTGGTCACTCTGTGGCCTGACTTGTGAGTACAAGACCTTGGCCTGAGTGAAGGCATTTTTGGCTTAGAGCATTCCTGTCTGAAAATTTTTCAGACTTTAAGATTTGTATTTCAGATTAAAGAGTTTCACATTGATACTGTTACCAGAAGAAAGAACACTTTGACTGTGTTACACTTTTCTTGTTGAGCTCTTTGTGTGTGGTACCTGGCACAAGCAGGCTACACAATTAAAGGGGCATGTATGTGTGTAAGTGCGTATCTGTGACGCCAAGAGCTCAGCTTCTGGGCTTAGAGCATTTGGGTTGAGTAGATTGTGAGCTAGTGACAGCCTTGCTACCAAGAGAAGAAAAGAATATATGCTATGCAATGCATTTTCTGCTAGAATCTACTTTATCGTTACAGCAGCTCAGTGACTGTGTCGTGTGGCTGAACAGTAGTCATACACCTCAGTTATGTGCTGCTTAAAAATGGTGAGCTGGTGCTCACTTTATTTTCCTCAAAATAAAATGCATGAAAAGCAAACTCTCAAACCTGTTTCAAAAATAACAAGAATAAATATGAATTTATTTATTTGTTTGTTTACTTTCTAGCTTCTTACCTTGTTGCTTCTGAATTTTGCACTCTATGTGGGACATATTTTCAAGTTTTTAAAGCAATGAAAACTTAGATTCTCACATAGTGTCTTGACTTAACGATGTAAAATTCCAAGGAAAACATCCAAATATCTGTTATTGCAGAAGTTTTAATGGGAAAGTATAGCTTGGGTGTGCATGGGAAGCAAAAATGGGTTCATAGAGCTTGTGGAAATTATTTTGTGCTTCACAAAGTGCAAAATAAAAAAATGAAGATATACAATTTTAGTGTGCATACTACTTCTATGATACAGAAGTATTTTAAGATGACCTGTATCATGCATGTGAGGAACTAAATAAAAATGTTCATTTCTGAGAGTTCATGTGTGGGGCCATCTGTAAGCAGAAAGCATACACATAATATTCATAAGGAAAAACCTACTTTAGTAACAAATAATAATTTTATGATTCCTATGATGCACTAAAAGAAAACCCTACTCGTCACTGAAATGCAGGTGAATCTATACGGGAGTGTGGTAGCTGCTCAGTAGCAAATCCTTGCTTTAAGGGCAGGAAGCTGTGAAGAAGGTACCCAGATTAAGTAATTTGGTATTTGTTCACTCATTTCCCATTTTGATTTTGCTGCAAGGCCGGGTGGAGTTAGAAAGCTTTGAAGTGTAAACCAGCAATGAGGAATCTCCAATGCCCCATCGTGGTCAGGACAGGGGAACCACAGACCATGGACACAATGCCAGGGCCCTCAGAGAAACATCTTGCCTGTCTCAGCAAGAAGGTACAAACCACCATGAATTGAAAAGCAGCCAAATGTTTTGCAGTGCCTTGCTTCTCCTTGGATTCTCCTCTGCACTTTCTGGGCAAGCCCTATCCCATTTAGTTTCCAAAATCTCACATTATCACAGCCTGAGGCTGTAGGGCTGCAATGGATCCTGGGAAACTGTTTTCAGCAAATCTTAATTCAAAAGCTGACCACATCTTGGACAGGGCAGAGCATTGCCTGGCTAACAGATGTAATACATGAATGTTGGCTGTGGTTTTGGTACAACCATGTGTAATATCTTACATGTTCCTGTTTTCTATTTCACAGTGTGTCTGTGAAACTGGAATTTTTTGTATGAAAGGTTTTGCTATGTTGTTAAGTTTCTTTTTTTTTTCTCTGAAAAATGTTTAAATCAATTTGAGTGTTCATAAAAGTTAGTATGTCTGTCCTCAAAGCAGCAACGAGGATGAGAATTCCTAAGTCGTGTTCCAAATTTTCTAAGTTTAGTGGCTAACTGGGATTTTTATACTACCTGTAAATCAGCTAACATAGTATTTTACTTTCATAGGTGAATTAAATGGAAGATATTTGGTCTTCATGTACATTCAAATGTACTAAATGTACTAAAGTGTGTTTTAGCATGTCTGTGTCTACCAACCTATATATACAGATAAAAAAAAGAGCTCCTTCCATTTCTGATCCCTCTGTCTATTTATTTGACCCAGTATAGCTTTCATTATTTTATAAAAATGATGTTTCAACAAAGCATTTTCACAGATGCTTAACTTTAAACTGTAGGACCTGGTCACTGAAATGAAGTTGTAGCTTGATATATTTCACTAAATTGGTGGGTGAAGGAGATTTGAATAGGCCATAATTTTTTGTTACTCAGAGGTGAGGGTGGGGATGGTGACTAAAGAGAAGCAGAGTAAGTCTACATTTGTACAAAAAAACCCCAGACGTAAACTGTGGGAAATTGTGTGTGAAATGTATCAATATCTAATAGATAGACTTATTTATATAAGGCATAACGTTGATATTAAGTGTGTGAGGGCCTGATTCTATTCATGCAACCAAGCTAAAAGGAACAGTACTGATGACAGTAATAGCATATACTCTATTTTAAGTAAAGTCAGGATGCTAAATGTTCAAAAATCCCCTGCCTCATAGCCTATTAAACACCTTCTTGTGTTTTTTGAACATACTGTCTTAAAATCAAACTAGAACATGATTTTTAGAGTGTTACTGGAGTTATACAGCTATCTGTAAAAGCATTCCTTTGAGAACTAAATAGGCCTGATTTGCCTGAAAATCATATTGGTTCTTATTCTTTTTGTATGAGGTAAACTGTGTTTCCCATAGGGTCATGTTGTGGTCCCACAAAAAAGTCTTGATGAAGTTTGGGTTAGGAGAAATCAGCAAGGATGCTCAGTACTTTGACTAACTTGCTGGTAAGTAAGAGTTCCTGTAAAGCAATACTAGAGAAGATAATTTCCTATCTATCTTCTAAATTTTTTACTATTTTCATTCAAAGCATTCTGATCCCAATTCTGGTATGACAGACATTGGTATATCAGTTTGTTAATGTTAATCTCTTGGCTTCAGATGCTGATTGAAATGAAGGCTGCCTAAATCTTGAAGAATTCCTTTGATCGCAATTTTGCTCTTCTTTATTTGCACAGGTTTATATATAAACAGTCTGAAATGCTTGTTTAAAAATGCAGAAAACAGAGAATTAGAAACATTGACAAGCACAGAGAAGTAAAATAGAAAAGGCAGGGAAAAACTATATATGAGAAAGGAGGAAAAAGTAAAGTAATTGTGGTGCATAAAACAAAAGTAAAAAGATCAGAATGAACCAGAGTTGACGGAAAAGAGAATAAGTCTAGATAGATGGCAGGAAGCCTGAGGGAGGCCTAGAGAAAGAAAACGACAAAAAAAGGATATCAGGAAAAAAAAGGAAGGGCTGAAAAAGGAGAAATGTAGGACTAGAGAAGATGAAATCCATGAACACACCAAAGAGAAGATTTTTATTCTGGTCTTTGGCCTTTGGGTTTTTTTATTTGTTTGTTTTTTGTTTGTGTTGTTTTGTTTTATTTTTACTTAACAGGGGCAAAAGGTATGTTTTTGAACATTTGTTATTCTCTGTTTGAAAACCTAGGAGTCTGGCTTCTGTTAAAAAGGTCTCCATATACTTGTGGAACTAAATTTGCTTTCAACACCTTGACTTGTTTGGGTAGAAAAAGAATTGCTAATCGTTGTAATCCTGGTTCATGAAAATATGGTCTGCAGAGAAATGGATAGTGAACTGCTACTAGTTTTACTAAAAAAAGTGGTTTGTAATTAAACTGCATGCATACACACACACATACAGATACACACAATTTTTCTTCAGACAGCAAGAAAATGCTGCCTAACTGGTGCGTAACATTTTAAATTAATTTAACCAGCTTTAATAAGGTATTGACAACTGCTTTTGTTACAAATAAATATTTAAAGATCAATTTTTGTATGCATTCAAAGCTTAGGAACAAGTCATTTCAATATGTCTCTTTCATTTCTCTGTCTCTCCCCCCCCTTGCCCTTCCATCAGTGGCTAGCTATTAAAGATAAAATGGTCGTAATCATTATTATAATAGATCCCTCTGCATGATCATTCTAAGTGGGCCTAATCCTCTGCTTTTCCTATTGCATTTGAATATCCTACTATGAGAATGGAAGACATGACACAAAGGATTATTACTACTGGATATGAAAATGGAAGACCAGAGTTAAAGTTACTCTTTCCACAGAAATGCTTAATAAACAAAAAGTTTCACACACAGGCTGATAGAAAAAAGCTTCTTTAGCACAATAGTTTCCACTGTAATTTTACTGAAAACACAAGTTAATTAAAACACACACAAGAAATAGCCTACTTTTGAGTTCTAACCATGAGACAAGACCATACTCTATGCATACAAACTGTAAGAAATAATTTATAGGACAAATTCCCCACAAGACCATTCAGGGGAAAAAAAAAAAAAAAAATGGAAAGAAAGAGAAAAAAAGACCTGGCTCTTGACACTAAAGGCTTAACATCAAATGCGGCCAGAAATCCATTTTCACAGTTTTATTGCCCATTCTGGACGCTTCATTTCAAAGGGAAAGAATTTGAATTCAGACACATAAAATTCCCTTTGTTCTCTTGCCCTCCAGCCTTTGGTGCGAGTGTGGACGGTCCTATAGGGAGAGGTTGAGATCAAAAAAAATTTGCAGCTTAGATACCTGGCCCCAAATGATGCCCCTTGGCATTCTTAATTAAATCAGCTTTGCAATAGATTGACAATGCACTGTCAATTATAATCATTTATATTAGCAAACGAGGTATTTTTAAGACTTTGGAAATAACAGAAGTTCAGTAGATCTGGGGATAAAAAAGCTATAGAATTATACAGCATGATGATCACACTTACTACAGTGAATTGGATGGTAACATCTTATCTTAACCCTGGGTAAAGCTGATGGGATTTTGCATATCTTCTCCCATCTGAAAGGACATTTCCAGTTAGATTCATCTCGGTTGTTTGTTGCTTTCCTGTCAGCTTCAAAACAGAAGTTGAGTGTACTGTAAGGGGGGAGGAAGGCGGGGACATTTCAGTCCTGTGATGGAAGGAACCTTTGTTATATAGAAAGGGCCTTATTCAGAGTCTACTGCACTGGAGGGAGGTATTCCTATTGATCTCAGTAGGCTTTGGACCAGTACCTGCAGAGATTATTTTCACTGAGAGTTCTGAGGTACTTTTGATATTAAAATCTGCAGAGGCATATTTATGAAAGGAACGTATCTCCTTTGCTAGCAAACGACATCCCGTCTTGTAGTGATGAATAAGGTACTTTCTGCTTACTACAGTGTTATTTCTTTATGTTTTAGCCTTCTGCCTCTTTCTATTCCAGTTAATTTGGAATAGATAAGGATCAGCTCTCAGGCTTCAGAGTGTAAATTGATCACCTGGAGAGGTCAGGAAGGCATTTTTTCCTCTCCACATATAGCACTGCACAAGAGATTAGAGGTATGTATAAGAGTGTCTGTATTTCCACTTTCTATGGAGTTTATAGCTACTTTTTTCTTTCTTCTTTTTGGGACCCACAGACTGGTATTCATTTTGCTTTGGTAGGTTATGCAGGACTTTTTCTTCAAACATTCATGTAAGTTGATTTTGATCTTCCTATATGAAATGCAGCTCTACTATCTGCTAACATTGAATGTTAGTATAGGAGAGCAGATGAGTCGCATGTTGGCAGACTATGTTTTGTTTGGTGGCAAACTATCATAAACTAGCCATGGAGCAGGCAACTTTACTCTAAATTTTTATGAGATTTAAAAAAGTTGTTGTAACTGGGAAATATTGATCAAGTGTTGCAGATTTCACCATAATTAGAACACTTTCATAAGTCTTACATCTTTGAATTTCAAACCCAGTTGGGAGATTCTGACATTTCTCTCAATGGAATATTCCCAAGTTCCTGAGCATTAAGGACATCACAGGCATCCCAGAAATTCTTTGTCCAGAGACAAGAAGTAAGCTTAAAAGATAAAAAAGCTAAAAAAATATTGTGACATGTCCTGAATTGTGAAAGAATCAGTACCTGAAATTCGAGAACTGGCCTTCAAAATGACCTGCCCCAGGTCCCTCAGAAATTATTCTTGTGAACTAAGATCAAGAGTTTCCAAGTCAGGACACATCCATAAACTCTTATACAGAAAAGAAAGTGGCATCTCCTTTGGTGAAGCATGTCTTAAAAGTATCTTCAATTGCAGCAGATCGAACTGCAGCTAGAAGTGGATGGGGGTGAGATCTTAAACCCAGTAGTTTATGTCACCATGATGTGAAGTAGCTGGAATATGAATTTGCTAAAGCTTCTAAATAAATGCAAAATTGACCTCATTACAGTAGTCGATTGATAGTAGAGATCTCCTGACTAGCTTTTGACATTAGCATAAGATCACAAAGCCATGCTCTGGCCAGAGAAACATTTTGAAATTCTTTCCCTTCATCTTTTCTTTTCCACTTCAATTTTTCTCTTAAACTACTCTTAGCTTTCACTCCTCTTTCTTTATACGACACAGTTTCTTCTTCCTATGAATGTATATCCAATGAAGGATATATTACATCTTGCCTGCCAAGTCAGCTGTTTCCTCTAAACATGCCTTGTGAGGGCAATCACTGAACTTTGCAGAGTATTTCTCTTCTGTTTGTTCACCAACCTCAAATCCCTTAGCAATAGTAAGCTTGTATGTCAGGCTGTCCACTCTTTTTAGTGTCACTGGACAATATCAGTGTCTATTCTGCTTCGAGAAATCCTTTCTGGTTCTTAGGTAGTCCTTATTGACCTGTTCTAGAATTTCTTCAACCAGTTTATATTCTTCTTCCACGTCAGCAGTGTCTGTCAATAAGGAACATCTGGTTAGCTTTGGGAACTCACTGAAGTGAGTCTAGTCTGCTTTTATATTTAAACAATAACTCTCCAGATACAAGAAAACTGAGGAACATAATAAGTACCTGGTAATTCAAGCAACCATTAACAGTGTGGCACAAGCAAAAGAGGAGAAGATGGTAACTCCCCAGTGTTGTCTACTCTGATATAGTCTATTTCCCCAGATCTCTAGATCAAACAAAGCAGAAATCAAGCAGATTTTCAGATAGATTCTTGGTACATTTTGAAATACAGTTAATCTGAATGCCAATTAAAATTATTAATAAATATATAATTCATTCTTTGTAAGGAATTTTAATGTTTGTATGCACTCTGCGAAGGATTAGTGACTGTTGGCATAGTGAAGTCCAATACTCACTCAATTCCTGTAACTTTTAAATGTCAAGAAACCTGACGCTGCAATGGATTCAAAACTATCATACTCTGGAATCATAATAAGTTCACTTAATTTGAGCAAATGTTTGAAACTGAGAAGATTAGATTTTTTTATAAACCCTTTTAAAGAGGGTCAGCTTTTTGCGGATAATTTCAGTGCAGGACAAAAAAAACCCTAACTCCTGCAAACTGAAAATATTTTGACTTGAAATATGGATGTGGTACCTCATGGGAATTGTATTTCAGGTATTGCCTCGTTCCATTTTTTTTTCTGAGACAAATTCCTTCACTGGAGTACCTCTTCAATGATGCCCTGTAACTGTACAATTCTTATGGTGCAATCAGATAACATAAGAAGAAAGGAGATGCTCCAGGAATTGTAGACTTGCTAGGAAGTGTAATATAAAGAAAAATAAATGAAGGAGAAAAGATAGCTGAATTACAGTTCTTGTAGAGCCTCATAGTGTCATTTATGGTTCAATATTTGTAAATCCTTGAATTTCTGGAAAAAATATTGAGTTTTTTACTTTTTTGTCTTTTCCCTCTGCCTCCGCTCAAAATCTAAACCAAAACAAGGACTAAAAGTGTCTTCTATCTTCAACAGCCAGTTACAGGCAAAACCTTCACTGAGGCCTGTAAAAAAGAAACATGCTAAAATACAACCTGGAACAGGAAAACTAACCTTCCTTCCCCCCCCCCCCCCCCCCCCCCCTTCCTGTTCCAAGTGGATATCTGTGAATATTTCCTATGTAGATCCAATGGTAATTTAGGACGATAAATCTCTCAGAGATATCTCTCTGCAGACTTAGTGAAAATGTACGCCTGGAGCTAATTTTCTCCAACAGTCTGGCTTTTCCTTTTCCACTTATATATATGGACCGAATAGTCCAGTCCTTTGTTTTCTGGTGAACCCAAAGGGGATTTTGCTTTTCAGAAATGACACAGGGTCTTATTTGTCTAAGGTATCCATGAAAATGGTCCTGTCAAGGGATTCCTGTGGGTATCCATGCAGATGAGAGAATGTTCCTATTTAATGTCTTCTTTGCGCTATAACTGTAATTGAATTTTAACATACGGTTATGTGAAATAAATTTGAAAGAGGACGAAAAAACCCAGATCTATCCTTGTCTCCCAGAGCAGAATGAGCTGTACCTAAACCAGTCTTGTCATTGTGATCTAACCTGCTCTCAAGAATTTCCTACAACCTAGATTCCATCATATCTTTAGACAAAGCAATCCAAAACTTACAGTTACTATCTTTTTTTTTCTTTCTGGCTCATTATTTCTTGCCTTATAGTGTGGAGAAGAGATTATTCCATTTTGCTTTTTGATATCCTTTCCTGGATCTGCGCTGGTTTTTACTGCCATCTCCCATAGTCTCTTCGATAAGTTTACATATTTCTCCAAGTGTAGGGCACAGTTGGGCACAATTTTCCATTTGTGGTTGTATTAGCTCAGAGGAGAGGACAGATTACCCAGATGCCTTTTCAATGACAATTTTTATACATATTGTTTGCTTTTTTCCCACAATGTGACATACTCACTCATAGTGAGTATTTCTGAGTGTAGAACTTTACTTTTATCCTTAAGAAGTTGTATTCTACTTTTTAAGGCCATTTTTTCATCCAATTAATTTTGAAGTCTAATCCAAAGTGCCTGAAGTGTGGTTTAGCTGCATGTCATCTGTATGTTTCTTGCAAGTACACTTTATTCCATCTTCGATTAATGAATAAATTAATGAAATGAAATACAAATTAGTGCCAAACATAAGACAGACCTCCATTGAACATTCAGTGCATCTATCTACAATAAGAAGAAATCACTAAATATATCATCTGCCTTAGTTAATTTTTGCTAATATTTTATTTGTCTGTTTTCAATCATATGGTCTAGGTACTTGGTAAAATCTTAGTTGTTTTTGAGTTATGAAATTAAAAACTCAGATCCAGAAAAAGGGAGATGTGTCAATTTATATCAACCAAGATCAATTTCTTTTAAACATGAATTTGTTCCACCTTAAACAAAGGACCAAAATTATAACAACTGCATTTAAATGAAACTTGGACCTCATTGTAACAGATGATCTGATCTACATTTATGTTGGTTGGAACTTAGAAGCATAGTCAGCTTGTTTATTAATTTACAAATATTCATTTTCTCCTGCCCTTTCCCCCTACACTCTAGTTTCTCCCTAGTAGCCTACAGTGGAATAAGTGAATGTCTTAGCAAAATAACACAATAAGTGAAAAGTAAGTGGTACAAATAAAAGCACGTCTTATATGACTTCATCTGTATTTGTTTTGGAAGGTGAGGTCTGGTTCGGGTGTTTGTTTCTGTTCCAGGCAAATATAATAAAAATCTAAGCTCTACCTATGAATATAGTCATCAATTTAATATCATTAGCATCTAAACTGCTTAATGGGGGTTCAATTTTTAGTATTTTCAGTATCTGCCTTTTACCTATTTCAGCTTTATTTTCCATTTAGCTCTTCTTACTTATTTTTTTAAATAGGACATCAGACAGCCCAGCTGTGTAACTCAGCGTTGGGAGAGTACTCAACATTGTTCACATAGTTTCTCAAACAAGACTGCAGTGAGCGCTGTTAAAAACAACATTTACCATGGTGTGGTGCAAATATCTCATAGTGGAAAACACTCTAAGCAAGGAAATACTGTGGTAAAATCAATAGCCCGGAACACTATTATGTTTTCTAATGGCACCCAGAGTTTGAGCAGGGAACATGTACAGATATTTCCACATTCTTATGTCCTATTCATGGCCACTGGAATCAAATTACATCTAGGCCTGCAACAAAGACATAGATTTATATCCTAGAGTCCAAGCTACTCTGAAGCAGAACTTGTCTGGGGTCTGGGATCCAACCCCAAACCTGCTGAATTTGGGGGGGATTTTCCCTTCAACCGCCTCTGAGACAAATCTGAAAGGGACAGCACCCAGCTCAAGGGAAGTGTGCAGCATAGTTCATTCAGACGTAGCCGGCTTTGGGTCCTGCATGCTGCTCCTCCTCACGATGCAGAGGAGAAGAGAGCAGGATGTCCTGGCTGTGGGCAGGCATGGGAAGTAGAGGTGAACAGGGCATAGAAGATGCCCAGTGGAGGTCTGGAACCACAGTCCCTGGAGGATGTGTCTCATGCCTGTCAAAGCAGAGAGTGTTTTAGCCTGGGGGAGCAATACACTGAACCCATTAAGCATCCTCCTGAGCTGCAGTCCAGCTGGACATGCAGAACTGGCACATCCTGCCTTTGGTGACTCATGGCAAACCTCTGCATCTTCTGCCTGGCAGGTGTCAGAAGGGTCCCTGTCCCGGCCCTCTGGGCTGTGCCAATCAAGCGCAATACAGTCACAGCTTGGATGGCAGCTCCTTAGTCCTTCAAAGCCATTCTCTTTGGGGCTGCACAGAGACAGATGCTAATAGTGCTGAAACTAACCTACAAAGTCATTAATTTTTTAAGTTTTGCAGAAGAAAATTAGTGTATGTATATGACAATACATATACATTTGAAAAAGAAGTTGACTCTTAGTTTCAATATATCACATTTCTGAACACAAAACTGGATCTATTTCTGTAAACATTACGTTTTGGGGGATTTTTCTAGAAACAGATGAAGGAAGAATTCTGATATTGCTTACTCCCTAAGAGCTACAAAATTGTCCTATATGGTTAGAACAGGTCCCATTGTACAAGACAAACTAAATTGTTGTCTATTAGAATGGGGAGTGATCGAAATCATCCTTTATGTATTTTGCCACTTCCTTGGCATTGTGATCTCTAGGAACTGAGGCCAGCATATGACACATGAAATAAAAAACACCTTGTTAGCAGCATTTATATTATATGTATGTGTATGTGTATATTGAATATCTCTACATATGTATTTTTCTGAATCTGTTGACAACATTTCATAAGTACCATGTATATTTATAAATATTCCATTTTTATGTGCAGGAGAAACTAAACATATTGTAATTGGATAACAATAATGAACCTTTGCATAGTTCAAATATTTAGCATGTGGTCAAACAATCTAGCATGTGGGCAGATAATGACCCCAATTACAAATAAACCTGCCTTTGACTTTAGGAAGGTTGCAGAAGCATTATTGTGGAGACAGTTTGGATATATATGTTTGTTGTATGCTTAAATGCATTTTGGAAACAGAATTTTAAACAACCAGTCAAGGGTGAGAAAAGGTGGAAACTAATAGCTAAAAAGAATCCTATTGATTAAAATTTCTCCCCACTTGGATTTTTGTCCTTTTCATATTACATTATTTGTGAGCTTGCCTGAAGTACTTTATGCAAGATTCGGGGCAACACCCCCCCCCACCCTGTATAGTATTTAAATAATTGAATGCAGGCAGAAAGGTGGAGTTTTGATGAGTCTGCAGTTTTGTATTGAAATCAAATATATTGTAAGCACAGGAAAACACAACTCAGTGCCCTAAGAAGGTCTGGTGTCATGGTCAACATTTGAGATTTGCATGAGAGGTTATTCAAAAGAGAGACAGGAAACTTCCCTATTGCATTAGCATGGTAATGCAATTCTTTGTGCCTATTATCCTGACCCACACCAGCTCTGGTATGCACAGTGTCTGAGTTTTTACGAGCAATAGGCTTTTATGCAGAGATATTTTATTAACCTAATTAAAAGTTTTATAAAAGTAAATTATATTTATGTTTGTGTCTCCTATTTGCAATCATTAGGGAACCCAGACCACCTCCAGTGACTTCAGAGAGGGCTGGTCAAGTCCCATCTGTGTAAATCTTGTGAGTTGTCATAGACTCATTGCATTTGATTTACATATGAAACCTGCGGACTGAGCACAAATGCTAACCAGACAGCTGATAAATAACACAATATCAAAGCAACACTTCTGCATTTCTTTAACTCCTTTCTTACAGGGACCTCCAAATGCTTTTCAGGCTTTAGTGAATTAACCTTCATAGTAAAAAGGTCTTGTTACAATAATATCCATGACACCAAAATACTAATGTTTATATACCTTATTATGTTTATCAGTTTTATGCCTTGTAGCTTTAATAATGGTGTAAGGCTCATTGCACAAGTTTTCTTAAATACTAAACCAAAACCTCATCCTGTCCCAAACGTCTCAGAAAGTAAAGACCTGACGAGTGATTTGCATTGATTGACGGAGGGAGTCCTTTAAACTTACCCCCCCTCTGCTGAGACATGTCTATGTAGATCTGATACATGTGGAAACCAAAAAAGTTCAAGTTACCCAGGAAGCGGTGTTAATCCACTGTGAGTTTGGTTTCAGGCAACCAGTTTTGTTTCTTATTTGCAACAGGCCAGAAGCATATATACATGCCATTATCAACTCTCAGCTGAGGGCTGTACCTCAGCTGCTTGTGGTTGACCTGCTCATACCCTAAATCTTGCACCACTTCAGCTGATAAGACTTAAAATGAGGTAGCAATTCCAGCTTTACAGACTTATACAAAGAGGTTGTACAGAAAGCTGACTGAATCAGGTGTCGAATCCAAGAATAAAGGTTCATTTCCCACTTTATGCCTACAAGTGCTAGGAGGCCTGTTGCACAGCCCAAAAGCAATTTTACATTGATATTTGGGAAACAGGATCCAGGTTATACAGAAATAGGTCAATGTTTGTATGTAAAATTCACTTGGCCCAGCTGCTTCTTTTCTGTGTGAGCACCTGATCCACTGGCCAGTAATGCCAGGGGGAAGTCTTGCAAAATGTACCTCCAGAAAGACAGTGGGCTCAAGTAAGATTTATCTCTGAGAGCAAAGAGGGAATAATGTGCTTAGTGATTGCATAGAGGAGAGAAACCACAGAGATTGTAACAACCTGCTGCTTGCTGTGATGAAAACTAGTGACAAACAGACGCATGGATTTACACGACAGATAGCCATGGTCGTTCTATCACTGTGCCTCTTCATGCACCTCTGAGAGTCTCTGGGCAGACCTGTTGGTATGATCTTTCTGTGTTCCTTGTATCTTTTACTTTGGCTTGGCTAGCCCCACTGAACTGTACTAAAAATTACTTCTGGATCAGGCCTTGGATTTTCTGTAAAACAGTGTTATGCACCTAGGTTAAGCACCTCCTAAGGGGGAAAAAACAGATGCCATGAGTGTAACAGAAAGGAGCTTTTAAAAAAAAAGTTGTGAAACAGACCTATTAGCAATTGGCACTTACAGGGCTGAAAGCCACCTTGATGTTGGGGGGACAGGAACAGCACATCAGGTGACATGAACCATGCGCTGCACTACTTGTTGTTCACGAATGGGCAAGGGAAACACATGTCAATTCGTGTCTGTTTTGCAGCATGCAATGTGTATGTTGATATAGTTGCTGTTGATTATTTGGAAACACTTACCTTACAATAAATACAAACCCTAATGGTTACTCTAGCTATTTTGGGAACAAGGTTTTGATGGTCGCTGCTGCAAAAAAGTAGCCTCCAGATAGTGTTCTAAAAAATAAATTTAAACCAACATGCAATATTACTATAGCAGTATTTAATAACTTGAAAATAAAACAATCTAATTTAGGTGGTGCCAGAATTAAAGTTGACTGTTCAGCTTTTAATTTAACCCACTTATACATAAGGTTTATATTAATATTAATTATATAATTGCCTTTTAGTTTTCCTATAAGATCTAGGGTTTATTCTGAACACAGGATAAGTGGTGTTTATGGAATAAGATGCTATTCCATCGTTTGTTTTATTTCCATTACTTGGTCTGTGCAATTTCAATGTAATTTGATCAACAGGATGTATTACAGCTGCATTTACCTTATGAAGACTTGCCAAAATTCTTTTCCATTTTGTTAAGGTATTTCTTGAATGTTTCTGTAATTAGGATGTGTGCAGAATGTGTAATTCCTCAAATGCCATAGAGGTGCACCATAAACACCATAATAATTGTCATGCTTCTAAGAGCACCTATTAGGGTGCTGTCAACACCACGTTAATCAACCAAGACCAAATTTTGCCAGGTTTTATTTTCATCATTGTTGGGTCAACTGCAGCCTGGGTCATCGGTAAACAGAACTTTTTAGAGTCTTCTGGTTTTCTTGAATTCTAATGGGAAGTTATATGGTGCTTTTCAGTCCATGTCCTCGGCTATGCAGGTTCACATCCCAGAGTCCTGTTGCTTTGACTCTAGAAGTATGCCTCCACTGCATGTTATGTGAAATGCAGAGTTACTGCATGGTAGCAAACGAATACTAATTTTATCACATTCAGGGTTAAGTCTGATCAAATTAAATGCTGAAGAACATGACACATCAGCTAGTGGAGTTGTATGCTAACCTGATAACTCTGTAACTCTGACTCACCTCACTGGAGTGTCCCTCCATGACATTGCCTTGTGTTGAGTAACATGTATTGAGTAACAACACAACCGGCAACCTCAGTAAGGAAGGCAGGGCTGAGCAGACACTGACAGTCCTCACACAATGTAACTGAAATACATGGTAGAGTTGCTCTCGAGGCTGTACTTTCATCATGGTTGTAGAACATGGTAGACTCTGGTACCTTTCAACAACACAACTTCTTTTGGTTTTGTTGCTAACTGAGTAGAACACCTTCAGAATGAAAACAGAGCTATTCTCCCAGGCAAGAGAAAGGAAAGGGTAAATACTGACTCCCTATATAGAAGATAAAAATTTCACTGTAGTGCAGAACCTTGCAGATGCTTTCACTTCCCTGAATTATCATACAAGGCGACACCCTAGCCTGCAATTTCTGGGTTCCAAAGTTTAGGGCAGTTATGAATCATTACATACTCTTTTTTTTTCTGCTGGAGTGGAAAACTGGTGAGAAACAAGTTAGAGGAGACCTGAAGGGGCAAAGGAACTTGTAGGTGCAAGACGAGTCAGGAATGCTTTGTGTTTCAGTGGTAAGCTGTGGAGGGCTAGGGGCAGTACATTTAATAAACCAGAGCTTCAGCCGCTGACACTAAAAAAACCAAAAACAAACACAAAAACCACCTGGTACATAAAGCTATTCTGGGCCCCACAGAGCACCAGGGTCTAACAGTGCCTTAGGATCACCTCAACTTTTCACTCATAAGGAAATTTCACCCCTGCCACCATCAGAAAATAGCCCTTATGGAACAGAACTATATTATTTTTTTATTTTATTTTTTTTTAATCGTGAGATTTAGAGAGTCTTATATTTTTCCATGCAAATTCATACATCTATAGATCATTTTTTGATGGAGCAAGAGAAAACTTAAAAAGACAGAATTAGAACATGGTAATTTAAAAAAAAAGGAATCTACCGTGCATACATAGTTACACTGTTTGCAAGAATAGGTGACAACATACTCACCAAGAGCCACTGGTGCTTCACTCTCTGGTTGCTCTGATTCATGGGTAATTTACATTCCTCTCACAGTGCTTTTCAATAAACAGCTAACTCTGATCTATAATATAGTCAGTTCTAATAAGCCAGATTTCAAAAGGTTTATCCGTCTAGCTATAATGAACCTCAGTCATCTCTGTGGACAAAACACCCACATAGGCTATTTGTCTTGGGCTTGAGCATTTGGCAAAAAGCCTGACTTAAGCCTTGAGCATGAGAGCTTAGTGAAAATTGCTGTCATTCATGGAGAGGGGGGGAGTTTGGTGTCCAGGATTGACCCCACCCTCTGTACTTAGCTCTGAGTTTCTCAGCAAAGACAGAGAAACCACAAGACAAGTTATATCATCTGGTAAACCCATCACTGGAAAAAGAAAATGACCTTCATAAAATACTTCAGTAATTGCAGTACATTTCAATTAGGTGTATACCACATAATCACAGCTCAAGTTTTTTAGTGTTTAAAGTTTCAAACATTCGCTTCCCCTTACCCCTCCCCAAACCAAACTAAAGCAAGGCTCCAACCCAGTGCTATTCACTGTAAGAGCTTTAGGAGAGAACCCTGGTAGCAGTGGTCTGTCCTTCCACACCTGTGGAATATCTGCTGCTTTTGGTTGTTGGAAAATACAGAGATTAGGTCAGAAGTGAGTTGGGTAGGCACCTAGAAATGGGCAGCTATGAACACCTCACTGTGTCTCTCTGTCACACCAAAATAAAAGACAAAGCATTTAGGCTGACACAGAGTGAAAGACGAAAGGGTTGGCAAAATAGGCAGCTTGCAATGGCAACCTGTCCTGAGTTCAGGGATGAGATGATACTGACATATGGATGCAGTGGAGGAAACTTTTAAAGCAGAGGGAAATGCCTAGCCTGGTGGGTTGTACCTGCCTCAGACAGTTATCTGATGAGTTTGTCTTTTTCTTACATTTTGGCAAGCCTTGCTTAGTTTGTCTTGCCAGTAAATTCTCATCTAATTGAATTGACAAGCATGGACATTTTTAAATTAAAGCTTCCAATCTGCCCCAAATTCAACTGTTCATTTTTTATTGTAGTGTAGTGTCTGCCATATGAGTTAATATATTGAGTCATGGTTGCTGAAGAAGACAGCTGATAAAATATCTTTACACTGGCAAAGAATAGACCTATGGTCTTTTTAGGTCATTCTTTCTGGTATTGTGCCAGCTTTAAGCCCCTCATGCTTGGCTTGGCATGAATTACACCTTCCATTATTATTCTCATCTCTACTTCTTTCCTCAGCTTTCAGCATTGAATTTCTGGCTCTGAATATATCCTGTCCATTGAGGTGTCTCATTTGCTGATCATGAAGCACCAAGAGAATGTATTCAAAGAGGTCAGTCCTACAGGTTTTGAGAAATCCTGCTAACTGCTGGTCAGCCTCAACTCTCCTTAAATTCATCAACAGTAAAAGCTTCCCTGGGCTTCTGCAGTTGGCAAGATGAAGCTATAAATTGGTAATTATAATTAGATAATGAAGTGTTAGGTGTTATGGAGTCTCTTGAAATAGCTCTGTACTTTCCTTCCTTTTTCCCCTTGTTGACACATCTGTAAAAAGCCCAATATTCTACAACTTTATACTACATGTGAAATTATAAAGTTACTTTTTATGCTTCTATTTCCATATTTTTGAAGTGTGTGCTTTCAAAATGTGTGCCTGCGTGCATATTAGTCACTAAGACCCCTTTTGGAGGGATTAGACCCTGTTATGCCAGTGAATATAAAATACCAAGCCATCCTTTTATGGAAAGCACATCCAGAATGATGTTCACAGTCAAACGTCTGAAACACAATCATCAGCAAGACATTAAGAAGAGTACTGATGTGTAAGAAAATTATATTTGTGCATTTTGTGTGTTTGCTCACACATACATGAGTGTTTTGCCAGAATGTGCGTGTACCCTGTGCATTAATACTTTGCAAATATAGTTGCCATATATACAGTTTTAGAACAGTTTGCCAAGTTTTACTCAACAGCCTCATGATTTTTAAGTGACAAATATTTGCTCGGAGGCTGACAACTTCTATGCCAAGTTTCAATCCAAATTGCCCACTGCAATATCTGAGTTAAGGAGCCATGAAAAATGAAATATATACTGGAATGTAAGGAGGAAAAAAGTTAGCTTTTGAGGTTTGCCAGGTGAGTGCTTAAATAGTTGATTCTAAGCTTGCTACTGTAATTTACAATTACAATTACCTGCTACAATCTGTATATTGAATGATGCCATTTAGGAAAGAGTTTTATCTGATTGCAAGGAGCACTTAAAAAAGACATTTTTACATATCACACAGTTTGGAATTGTGACTATCAGGACCTGATCCAAAGCCTTCTGAAATCGAGGGAAAGAGACCTGTTAACTTTAAGAGCCTTGGATTGGACCTGAATGACAGTATAAAATAGATTTTTTTCTCTACTTAAAAGTGATGCAGACTCACCTTTTATGTTTTGTAGGTTAAATTCTATCCGGATTATCATGAGCTAAGAGCTAAGGATTTTTGGTGTGCCATGAGCTATATAATAGTAAACCTCTTCATAACATTAATTCCTCATTGAAAATTCTCCTGTTCTTCAGTGGTCACAGTAAGTTGAGTTAGAAATAGAGTCTACAGTCTTTTGGATTTTTTGCCTGCATACATGTATGGTAGGAAAATTCACTTGCTGTCTTCAGTCACACCTATGCTTGGATAAAACAACCCTGTAATTGTATTGCTGTAACCCTAGTCTTTTACCCCATATGGCTCTTATCAGAATTTTTTTACACGATAACAAAAATACAGAATGAGTCTCACTTGCTTATACCATAGCACCACAATTATCTCCTCACAGTACAGAAGGCACTGCCAATCACCCCTATTGGTAGCAACGTTTAGAAGTTAGGCTGAGAGCATTTAGAAAACAGAGACTGTATCTTCCTCTGCCTGCCATAGCACCTGCAGTGAATTGATCATATTTGATTACAGTATACGAAATCCCAGCCTGCAATACAGTGCTCATATTGCAAAGCTTGTATGTAATCAAGGGAAAAATCCAAGCATCTTGCTGAGTCACAGTAGGGTTGGAAGTTAGAACAAAAAATACTGGTAGTCTGGAAGTAGAGAGGGGGTTCAGAGGTTAGGCTAAGCTGGGGATGTGTCTTTTTCTGTGTACGTCCCAACAGAGATCCCTAGAGAAGCCAACAACCCGAAACTGTGCAATATTATCCTGTTTTGGCCAAGAAAGGGAGCATCCAAGGAAAGGCCTTAACCAGGCAGCCACACAGGCTCAAATAAAGCAACTCTTTCTCTTGACAGATTTTGATCATACAAAATCTCTCACTTGGTTTTTATTCTTTTCTTCAAAATATGTACCATAATCCTACCATATGAGGAATCTGTGCAAACACTCTGGGAGAAATCAGTAATTTTTCAGTGCTAAACCAGATCCCCCATAACGAGAACAACTACCTAATGACTACAAAATTAATACACTTTAGTCCACCTAATTCTTCTGCAGTTTTAGCTCACTGAACTTGCTGACATGGTGAGAATCCAATGCTATCTGTAGCAAAATACCTTTGAGATTAAATACAGTTCAATATGAATTTAAGGCATAGTAGTAAAAAAAATTCTAAGTTACACACGCAGGTAGATGTATTTACAATATTCTTAAGTCTAGTTTGCCATTATTCAGAGCTTATACCTTTACTATAAAGCAAAATGCACAACCATACAGAACCTAGTCTAGTAAGATGCAGAATGAATCCTTCATTTTTTGGGAACTGGTGTTTGTGGGAATTGAAGCTGCTAAACACCTCTCAAGATGAGCTTGTCGTTTCCCACCTTCTATCCCACACAACCTGTAGCCTGGTAAAGGACATCTGAATAACAAAACAGAAGAATGCATTTAAAGCTGGAACTGCTAATTTTGAGTCCTCTATCACCTGCATGCCAGCTTTGTATGTTGTTAAATGGCAAAGGCTAGATGTGTTCTTTCCTGTAAAGAGCTGCTGGTTGACACAGAAAGAGCTCAGGTCTACTTAATAAAGTTTGCTCTGAACCTCCAGTTTCTAAGAACATTACATAAATATTGTGTATCTACTTCATCTTGTCAAAAGCTTTGTCAGTGTCAGACTGCACAGTCGAGTGCCAAAATATATAACGAGTTTTACAAATTAATAAGGTTAACAGGTATTTCCCTGCAAAGCAACAATTTTCCTTTTATAAACCCCACCTGAACTGGGTGAAGGCTGCGTGGGCATACTGTTTTCAGTCTGCAGCCAACATTTAAGCAATAATCCAAACCGACAGTTTTATGACATATCTGAGTAACTCACGAAACAATTGAAAGGATCCTTTTTTCTTAAGTGAGATCCAAATACAGGCAATTTACAGATGCTGGACAAAGGAAGGACTCTCCTCAAAGAGCAATACAGTATAAAGAAATGACTGATCCTTCCAAACGTTAAAGAGAATCAGAATGCCATTTCCAGGTTAACACTTCTGATCTCTAAAGTACCAGCATAAAAAAATGTTAGTTAATGACAGTTGACAAAGTTACCCTTCCTGGGCAGCTAATGACATCTTAACTCAGAGAGCTGATATCTCTCTCTACATTTCAATTTGCAGTCCTATGCAGAGCTTAGTTAAAGGGATACATGTGTTGTTACTACATTCGGGTCAAGCTCTCTTACTATTAAGTACAAAAGCAATTTTTAAAGCAATGATATGGCTGACAGGCAAGCCCATAAACCCAGAAGAATTCCCAGTTAAATTTACAACTGGTCCCTCTGCTCAGCTCTGTTGTGTCTAAACATTTCAGCCTACGGGGACTTATAAAAGAAACTCTCCACAGTAGATGATATTACACAATCCATGTGGTCATTTGTAAATGCTGTAATACATATAATGCTCAAAGGAATTCACTGAGGTTTTTATATTAGTATCCTGTTTGGTTTGGTTTTCCCACTTGCACAGTAATAGACCTCCATAGATTGTTTTTTTATTAAATTACTATGCTGTCCTTTTAGGAAGGTGGTCCTCTCTAGAGACTCTAGCAAAACACGTTATAGAAGATAATCTAGCCCAAGCATCTTCTGAGATCAGACTGAAAAGAAGGACAAAGTCCTCATTTAATTCTACATCTACATCCTCAGGACATTGTAGCTAGGTCTTTGTTAGCTAAACCAAGGATTCCTCGGATTGTGGCAACAATCTTACTTACGGACTTCTCTAGAATTATTAAACAAGACAAAGCATAACATTGGGTGGTGTTTGCAGCAGTTGGTCTGTGAAGTTATGAATAAAGCTGGTTGCAAATACCCACTGAAATATTTCCCTGTGGTTTTATGTTTTTTTCTTTCTTTTTTTAATGAAAATTGGTAGCTGCTTTCCTGGAAAAAATAAATTAATGAATTTGAGAACCCCAAGTCTGAAATAACATTTGAAATAATTTAGTAATAGTGCCTTTTTTTCTTTTGACAAAATATACATGGTTCTTTTCAATAGAGGAAAAGAACTTACAACAAGGACTAGCACAGGTTAACAAGTATTACCATGGAGAAGTACAGCTCTCACTAAAGCCAGTGGCTTGTGGCATGTCCACAAGAACATTTCAGGTACAGAAATATTGCTCAAGGAACCATGCTCGCAGAACTAAGAGAAAGTAGTTTTCTACTGCTATATACATGCCAACAGAGAACAACAATTCTCCCTATTAGCTGGGTTTTTCATATGGAGCCTTGCCTCATGCTGGTGGCTTTTCTTTCTGAGCCTACAGGCAAGGTTTAGCAGTCCTATAGAGGTAATACAGTATTGCTTTTTAGCGTCTCCTTTTATTTCTGTAATCACAAACATTTTAATTATGCTATAGCAATGCCTGTATTTAAGCATGTAATAGGTATATAATGTTCTCTGGAACAAAAGATTTGAAGTCATATGATGGCATTGCACAGTATGTAGCTTTCATGTTGTTGCTCAGATTTGCCGTCTAGAAGGCTTTTGTTCCCTATTCCCTCTGATTCACACTTTGTGGAATAACAGTAAGGGGGTTTTGGGTACAGTATGGGGAATAGACAGCCTGGCAGACAAGCAGGGGTCTTTTCCTCCTCAAATATTTTTCAGCATGGCACAAATGTTAGCTTTGTATTAGCCTTGTAAAGGTTTTATAGCACCTGGTTGCACACTCAGGAGAAATGCGCCCCAGGACAAAGAGGGCTGAGCAGGAGCCCTATGCACATGTGGGGATGTGTCTGGAGACACATGCAGAGCTGAGTTTCACCATATCTCTTCCCCTACCCTAGCACTGCTTTGTGCACCTTTTTCTGTCACTAGACATGCAATAACTGACAATACAAACCCCATCAATAGCTTTTCTATGATTTTTGCAACCCCGGGAGATTTATAAGCAGGGTGGAAAAGACTACCAGTCAATGACTACTGGTAGTAATTACTACTAGTGTTGGGATGCAACAGATTATGTACTTTAATTTTCATTGTAAATTTGCTGTGCCTCTTTGATGGGTACAAACTTCTTATGCATAGCCACATAGGAGAACTGTGTGAGGTATTGAACTTCCTCAAGTTTCACCAGGAAGAGTGATAGTGGAAACTCATGTCTGAGTCTGCTAACAGTTTCAATTAACTCATTGTACAATATTACAAACAAAACAATAAAGATAAAGGATGATGAATATCTTCTGATGTGAAATAAGATGTTAAAGGTTTTTTTGTGTGTTTTTTGAGATTTTTAAGTATTACACAGTTTTTGCAGTGCATTTTTGAAAACCAAATGATTTAAAAATATATGATTAGTGCAGGGTACTGCACAATACTAATTACTTCTATTTTTTTCTTACTTTTTTCTGTTACTGAAGTTAATCCGAATTTTCTAAGTATTTTGTTTAACATCTTAGAAAAAATTCTTCTTCAGATTTTTTCTTCATTTAACAATGGAGAGTACTCACCTTCTTCTATTGCATGTCATGAGTAAATAACTTCTCACACCCTTGCTCCCCTGTATAAATCTTGCTGAAATTAGCAAGTGCTTGTAGAATGGAGTTCTAGTAGCAGAGTCATTAGGAACAACAACATGATCAGCTGTTGACAAATCTTTTTCCTTAATAATGACCACTAAGCTAAGCTGATATTATTTAATAATGAGCTTAAATTAGCAGTGATTGATGATGCTGCTGATTACAAGTGAAAAAGGTAAATGGCAAATGAGAGATCACTAGAAATAGTTGAGAGAGTTTGGTGACTGCATTAGGCTCAAAAATTTTTCTTACTACTTGGGCTGAGTAGTGAAACTGTATAAATCCAGGTTCAATTCTTCATTAGTGTATATAAATTTAATCAAGTCCATACCACAGTTTCTTTGTACCTCATTATTCAGTAGATGGGAAGAGTGATTATGAGGCCTATAATCTGAGATTTTTGGTCTTTGCAAAAAGACTTTTTTCACAGAGAAGGATCATATTTATTAAAAACACACCACTAAATGGATTTTAAAATAAAATGTTCCATCTTCTCTTTCTTATTTTAAAAAAGGCAAAAATAGAGTTTCAGTGTTAGTTGTAAATGTGGCAAATCCAGTTCTGCAATGAATTCAAATCTGTACATTTCATAAAGGCTACTTAGGGACAAGATAGTTTCAGATCTAAGAAACATGTAGAAAATGACTCATTGTTAATAGGGTGAGCTCTTTGCATTTGGATTAGGGTTAACTGACAGTATCCAGTCACCTTTTATTCTTACATATTCCACCAGAGGAATGCTTTGTACTGGCCTGAAAAAGAGAGAATTAGGTGTTCCACTTATACTATTGATCTTAATAACCTCATCTCATAAATACCTACTTTATGACATCAATAAAAAGAGAATAGCAGCAACTCCTAACAATGGAAATTGTTACTTTGTAATTCAAGTATTTCATTGAGCATCTCAAAGAGACTCCATAGTGGTACAGTAGTGATATTTTATTACCAGTTTTTAAATATGTGCACACAGAGACCATTTTTTTTTAAACAAGTGAAGATTCTAATTAATTGAGCACACTATAGCTTCCAGGTCCCACAGTTATCACAGTTCTTTTTTTTCATCTCTTGTCCTCCTCCTGTTCTTCATCTCACACATTAAAAGAAACATATCCCTTTAAGGGCGTTGGTGGGTGTAAGACTAATTTTTCACTGGGCTGAATCAGATGAAATGAAACAGAGATCATTTTACGCAACAGTCTTACCTCCCTGTTACCTTGCATTAGCATGCTGCAGATGGAAATTATCTGCCCTTAGGGGGTAGATCGAAAGATATTCCAGGTAGAGCCATTCTCACTTTCCATAGACACCTTCCGTGGGCTAGGACAGGACTGTTCCTGGAGCTCTCATCCAGCAGTCACCACCAGGAGGAAGTGAACATGGCACTGCAGGTCTCCACTAAATGCTCCCTCATAAGCATAGATCCTTTTAGCTTCCAGGTAAGGCAAAGGAAGGAAACAATCGTAAATCATGTGGAAGAAGAGAAGCCAGAGCCCTATCTTCAGTGAGCATCTGAGATGGAAGATTCTGGGCTCATTACGCAGGCAGTGTCCACATCACTGCACCTGAGAATGAACAAATTATCTAGCACATCTGGTGGAACAGCAGTCTCAGATCAGCCCTGGCTTTTTCATAGATTACAGTACAGACAGGGCATTGGAGACTACCTGAGAAATAAATGTGAAACATTCCCTCTTCTTGCTCTTTTAAAAAAATATTTGGCTTATATTAAACATTGATTTAGCTGTATTTTTGTATATCTTTCTTTGTGTAGCCGATTCTTCCTGGTGAATAGCACTGGTGTCCTCCCAAAAGAGTTGGGGTTTTTCACCCTTGTAGAAAGTCAAGATTTTTTATGTTTCCCATTGACTTCATCAGTCCCCATAGAGGACCATGATTTAACAGAACAGAATGGAACAGAATGGAACAGAACAGAACAGAGCAGAATAGTTTCATTTGGAAGGGGCCTGCAATGATCATCTAGCCCAACTGCCTGGCCACTTCAGGGATGACCAAAAGTATTTGGCCTATTATTAAGGGGATTGTCCAAATGTCTCTTGACCACTGAGCATTAAACTTTTGAAGAATTTTTGAAGAATGAATATCCAAAAGCCCAGCACTATCTAATCCTTATTACAATATTTTGCCCATTGGAATTTGTCTTTTCTGGGATTATTTTGTATGAGCAATGTCTAGCTTATCTCTTCAGAGTTCTTTATCCTGTGAAGAGCTAAGGGGAGAGTATACAATGTGTAAGACCTAAAAATATTATCTTTTTTTTTTTTTTTCCTTTTTCTTTTATTCCAAATGGCAGAACAATGGTGTGGCCTCGAGGGAAAAAGTAATGCCAAATGCTCAGTATTGAACTGCTTTGTTCTGTTTAAATAATTTCTCCCAGGCCTAAAAGTCTGCCATTTTAACTGCCTTTGGACTTTGCAAAAGCTTTTTGTGTTGGCAGCTTTAAAGTGTAAGGCTCTTAAACTTGAGTCTTGGCTTCTTAAAATTCTACCACTATTTCATGTCAGCAATTAATCCAGTTACCTTAGTCAAATGAAATAGCCCTAAGTTATCTTTTGTTTTCAGAATAATTATTGACAATTGGACTAAAAATGCTTTCTTTGTTTTAAACTCTTCATGACAAACTTGCTCACATTTTTATTTCTCTAAGTCTATGATGCAAATGAGTACGTGATATATAATGATGTCACCATACAACAAAGTCCCCCCCTTTTTTTCCCTACACCAGTGATGTAAACATTTTTAAAAGATGTTCTGGTAGCTGGATATGTACCTTGAAATTCCTTTAAAACACATTTCTAAGTCAAAAACCTTGGCTGGCATACATTTTTCCAACAGGAACCTCAAGAGAACCTAGCACTAAGTTTTCAAGTACTCAGCACCTTCAATGAGCACCAGATTTTTAATAATACTCAGAATTCATAATGAAGCACAGATTTTTTAGAAGGGATTGGTTCCTGTGCCCTGAAATAAACTCAGTGTGTTGGAGGTTGAGCTTTCTGAAAGTCTGCCCCTGTTTTTGGGTGTTACTTGCTTGCAAGCTGCTTCCCGAGAACTCTTAAAATTGGTGCTGGGTGGTTTTAATAGTCCAGAAGAGGTTTGCGAGCTTGATGGCTCTTTAGATCTTCAAATAAATACAAATGGGGATAATTTGTTTTTAACCTGCTGAATGCTTAATGAACCAAATTGTTTTGTTTCAAGTGTGATAGCAGGACTGAAAGATATGATCATTTGATGTTTTATATTTTTCCAATTTTCCAGTTAGAAGTCTGTCAGGCTCAGTATAGAACAATAAATGACTTCCTATTTTACTTTCCTGCAAAATGCAAAAATCCAGCAGTACACCAATAAGGAGAGATCCCTTTGGGATGAACCTTGGCTTTAACAAATATTTCTATTTACAAATGTATAGCATGATTGTTCTTTGAAGACATGACCTACTGAGAAGAATTAAACAAAAATGTGATAAGCTTCTAGACGTTGAATTCAGCTGGGAGATGACAGCATGAAAGAGAAAAGTCTATTATTTTCTGCTTTGGCATAAAGGTACTGAATCATGTAGACATTTAACTAGATACCTAGCTTTAAGCATATGTGTGCTTTTATAAGTCAGTAACTTATTTCTACGTTGTGGAAGTAAGACTATGTATGAATACTTCATTTTCGCATACCTACTAAGGCAAAAATTAACTACCTGGCCTTAGCAGGTGATTTGTAGGACCAAAATTATCTGTTTAGTTTCCCTGTATGGTCAATGAGAGAAGTCTCATGGAATGTGAGCTAAGAATTTGAGATGCTGAGGAAAGAGTCACAGAAGGCTAGCCAGTACCAATCAACAATCAATGCAGTTTCTAATTTTCTGCTGTTTGCTGAACTGAGGGTGGCTTTTTTCGGTGAGAAGATCATAGGCATCTTTCGTTACTTGTAATCCAGAGCACGGATTACGCTTTTGGGAGTAAGCACCTAACAATTACATTTTTAAGACAGTGACTTGTATGGCAAAGTCTGTGAAGCACTTAAAACTCATCATCTTGTCCAAATATGTTTTGACTGAAAGCAGCTGGGCTATGTGCAGAACTCACTCTGGTAGATCTGTAGGTAGGAAACGTATGGAAATTCTCCAGCAAAATATAACACTTGTTTAAACTTCATCATTAACCTTGGAACAATCTGTAATTCAGTAGTCAGCAACAAGTTTTAACATAAATAAGATGTGGGTAGCAAAATCAGAGGTTAATTCTGTTTGATTCTACCTATAAAGTTGAGGACGAATATGTTATGGTAATAAACCCCCAAATATTTAATTTGAATAGTTTAAATGTGATTAAATTGATCTTAAATAATCACTTAAGACATTGATTAGAATTAATTGGTGTTTCTGAGCAGTAGTTTCTTATAACTAGAGGCAGCTCAGTAACGTTATTTTCTAACTCTAAATAGAACTATTTATTTGCAATAATTCATTTGCTTATTGATACTATAATTTTGCTAAAACTAGAGAATTCCTCATGCATCCCACAGGATCCAGCATCTCAAAGAGTGATATTTATGTACATATACAAAGGAAAAAAGCCTTTCTCAGCTCTTCATGTTTTTGGTTGGTTTTTTTTTTTAATCAATAAATGTCTGTCTGCTTGTCTACCTGTACCTCTGTTTATCAGTTATACATTGTTACTTCCGAAAACATCTGAATACTCTCTACTTAAAATCAACAGGTTTGATAAAATTTCTAGTAAGCATCCTAAAGACTCCAGCTTGTCTGCTTTTTTAGAATAAAGATTTCATGGGCCAAGCCTTCAAATTTTTCCCTTTTTTTTTTTTTAGATCTAGTTATTATTTTATTACCGTATCATGGATTCCTCAGGAGATTTTATTTCTGAAGAAGTTTAACAACATTTTTTAAGGTAGCTGGGAGGTAACCCTGACAGTGTGATAGAACATGTTTTGACATTGATATCAGTGAGTTTGAGACAGTACTTTAAGAAATTTCATTTCTGCAGAAAGGTTTAATACAGTGCTCCTCAGACTGCAGCATGCTAGCAGCTTGGCTGGTACCTTCTTCAAAATTCCTGAAAACATTTCTGTTTTTTCCTTTTATTATGCTTCTGTAGCAAGTAAGATGGTAAGCAAATAAGGATGGGCTCAGACTCCATGGAAGGAAGTAAAACAGGTGATATGTGACTGCAGTGTTAGTGCCTCCCATACCATGGGGCAGTTTCTAAGGAAGAAGAGCAATGGGGCTGCTGATCCTTCTCTCTTCTTGGGGGTCAGATGTGGCATGCAGCTGGGCTGGCGTGAACGAAGGAAGTGTGCTCTCTTTTATGGAGAAGTCTGAAGCAAGTTATTTCCATCACTGAAAGATGGAGGAGAAGGAAAATAACCGTAAAACTCATAAAACATTATTAATTCATTCTATTGTTTTCTTTAGTAGCACAGGCCAGCGTATTTATGAGCTCGCTGCTGGTGTGGAGGAGCATGAACTGCCAACCCCTCCTTTGTGAGGGAAGAGGAGTACTTTCTCCAAACACTGTCCTCCTACCTTGCTGACCAACTTTGGCAGGATGTGGAGTACTTTCAGCAGTAATGAAGACATTTAACGTCTGACAGAAAGCATCAAGCACTTCACAGACTGGTGTCCCTTGTTAAACAAAGATATCTGCTCCATAAAGTGAGATTGAAAAGCCATTCTTCCAGACTGACATTCAGTTGATGCATGTGTTGCCAAAGTGAACATGAGGATGTGATTCTTGAAAGTACCCAGGATCAGTCCAGCCTCACTTGCAAATTTCACAGTAAAAATCTATCTCTGTAATTCACTTGTATGTGAAAGTCTTTCACATTTGTGATCTTATTTTGGATTTTCAGTAGGGCCTAAGGAAACTCGCATTTCACCTTACAGCAGTATTTACTGAGAATGAAACACCTGTTTCCTTCAGACACTTTTTAACATTCATAATTAGGAATAATCCAAACCTATGAGAAGTCTTGGTAGGATCCCCACTGATTTCCACAGGCTTTCCATTAAGCCCTTATTCCACAGCTGAGTGTTATTTCCTGTTTTTAAGAATTTTTATTATTATATTAGATTTCCTGTTGGAAGCAGTTGTCACTAAAATATGTATTCTTTCAAGAGACAGCAGCAACAGTCAAAGCATGGAGAAATGTTTAACAAAAATGGCTTACAAAGGTGTGTTCATGTTATCGGGCCAGAGCCTTCACTGGTACAAATCAGTGTATTTTCATTCTAGTCAGCATAACTGTGGTGATTACAACAGTGAGGATCTGGTGCTCAGGATTTTTTTTTCCTCTCCAGATGATATTTATTTACCTAAGTTGAAAGCAAACAGAGATTTTCTCCTTGAAATAGGAACCTCCTATATCTCATCAATCCAAGCTCAGCAAGGGAGAGAAGAGGATGAAGGGATGCCCTACAGAAAACCTCTTGTAGTTGGCAAAATGTTTTTAGCAAGGAAACAGAGAAATCCCCTCAGCTCTCCTCCATCACCTCTGCCTCTAATCACAGTGGAAAATATCCTGGAGAAGGCAAAGGCATTCTTCAGCTCATACAAGGTAGTTTTGTTTCCCTGCTGGCTGCATTTCTGTAGAAATTAAAATTGTGCCCCTTAGTTGTCTATCCTGAAAAAAAAGGCTGCTTTGATGTGCAATTGGATCCTATTCTGTCTGGGATCCTGATGTTCTTGTTGAAAGGGGATAAAGCCTCTGGGGAGTGTGGCAGAAGAAACTGTTCCAGAAGCAGAGTCAACATACCTATTCTCCCTTGCTGCTGCTTTTTTTCCAGCAATAGCAGGGTCGTTCACTACTCAAATGTCTGATTACTCTGAATATAACAAAAGGTTTAGTTTCCTTGGGAGTCCAAATAGCCAAGTATGTAGCTGCATGTGCTGATCTTACTCATAAATGCAAATGGTAACCTATAAATCTTTCCTTTTACAGTACTGTAATAACATTCTATCTATTTAGCCTAGTACAATACCATCACAATAGCTTTTTCATTGTGCTGCATTCATATTAGACTAATATAATGAGATGCTACCACAATACCATGAAATAAAACGATGTTCTTGACGTATTTCCAAAACACTTGAACACTGTTTCCAAATCGACCTTGTGAATAAATTAAATAATAGCTTGCAAAAACGTCCTCTAGCATTTTCAGAATGTATGCAAATGCAAGCTTGAATGTTTACATGTTTCTTACAGTGTCTGGGATTATACGGCATATTTGTGCACGAGTGTTGTCTCTGGGAGTATTTGTCATTTGTGCTCAGTGGCTTGCACAGAATTCTAGCATGATTTGCCCTTCAAGTTGTCCAATTCTTCCTCCTCTCCCTGATGACCTGCATATTAAACTTCTCTACTCTAAGACTTCAGATTTCAGTAGCCCTTTCCATTTGTCATAGGCATTATAGTCACTCAGAAACCTTTCACTACTGTTTGTTCAGTACCTACCCTGACATGTTCTCCTCTGAACCCCTGAATGCAGATTTCTAAAAGATACCTTACTCAAAGGATCTATATACATAGGTACAAAAACACATACATATGCACACTGCAGGAGTGCTTCAGAATAGTGGGGGGAGACTGAAAATTGGAATGAAATTTGAGGGACTAATTTTCCTGAAAGATACTTTGGTAATTCCTCAATTTTAATTTTTAAATGCCAAGGTCACAACCAATTGAAAAAGCAAAATTGGTTTGTTTTTTGTTTTTGTTTTTGTTTTTGTTTTTAACGGGGAGTAATTATTTGTAGATTCTCAGTGGCTAATCTCTCACCTCTCATTATTGGTAGACCCATAAATATTTTTCTCCTGGTGATGTGCCCCTCCTCTCCTTTAGAAATTGCCCAACCATGGTATGTTGTAGAGTGAAAATTAAATTGCTTTTTACCATCATCTTTCCCATATCTGTAGATCTCATTCATGGATCATCCGGGGTGTACAGATCATGGTCTGTTAGGTGAGGTATAGATTTGTGGTTAATCAAATCCAAGGGATCATTATGACAATATTGTCTGCTGTCCTGCATAACATAGACTGAAGAATTTGGTCCAGCCTTTTCTGCTTCAAACACACAACCTTCAGCTGAGCTGCACTATTCTGTTTAGAAAGATATCTGCTGATTGTAATAACTCCTATTTCAAAAAGGAAGGCCCCTAAGTGGCAGTATCTTGTAGGAAGCCTCAAAAGACTTCTTCCGTTGATACACTAGCACATATCTTTTCAATACTCCCATTGAGGCATCTAATCCAAACCTCAATGATTTATCTTTACTGACTTTAATGGGCCTCGCAAAGCTAGTTCAAAGTAATGGATTGTGAATTTCAACCAGTGTGTTCTTAGGCCATAAAAATCCACTGCAGACAGAGACCCAGTTGTCTTTCCCCAAGACTAGTATAATTTCTTTGAGTTGCTGTTGGCTGGTAATAACAGGTGGGTTGCTTCTAAATGCTCCTCTTGATAGATGCTATTTTACTTGACCTTTCTGAAGAGGAAATGGTGCATATGTTTGTGAGAAACACTCTGACACTGTTTCATGGGAGAACGTGCATTGTTTGTACAATGACAATGGGAAATTCTCCACTAAGCACTTTGCCAAAAAGTAATTATTATGGTTGGCTATATGTCTTGTTTGTCTGTTTTTCCAACACCGTGGAAATTTTCATCTTCCTGATGGTCACATCCATAGCAGAAACTGGAAAAATCTTGTACCGTTTAGACAACCTGCTGCTTGAGACATGTAATAATGCACAACTAAGAAAGCATTCACAGCATATGAATGTAGAATTGCAAAAAACTTGCCCCAAACCAGTCATATAATTAAAGCAAAATTGTTGAGTTTTTTCTGTATTCTAAGTTTCTGTGCACATGTATTTTACACAACATGAAATCAGCTGGTGCCTCCCAGATGTGCAACTGAGATGTATTGGTATGAATGCAGAGCTGAATTCTGGAGACCTATGGCCTGTTCTTCAGTTTATTGCTAATTTATCTTGTCACCTCTGCTCTTTCTCAGCTGTAAGAGAAGGATGCTTAAAGTTTATAGAACACGTTAAGATCAGTGGGATGAAGGCACTACATATGTCCTTACTGTTATTGTTTATTGTAAGACTGAAGAAAATCCATGGGACTTAGTTCACCTGTAATATTTAGCAAAATGATCTTCAAGTAAATGTGCTTCTAGTTGCAAGCCACTTTGTTTGCAGCAAATGTAACTGTCTGGCTGTACAGCTGCCTAAAATGATCTGCTTTTGGTGGTTACCCTTCAAATGTCATCCTTGAGTCCACTGACAATTGGTTTGCTTGGACACCTGCTGTCTGTTTCTTCTCCTTCCTGCAGTTTCTGTTTGGGATCCATACAATCCGAAGACAACTCTCTGTTTTTCCTCTGTTTAGCAATTTGTCACGCACCAATGCATTAATTATAGAAACAATGGACAGTAAGATTAGATTGATTGTATCTTGGCAAGAAATGCAGGGTGGAGAATACTGACGCGGTATCTGCAGCAACGGTAGAGAAGAGACTGGAGAGCTGATCAAGCAGCAACATAGAGACGTAGCAAAGGGGAGAAGATAATGAAACCTCAGCCTTGCTACTTGGTCCTCTTAGCACGATGGACCACTGTGTGCAAACAAACTCCCCTGGATATCAGTAAGGCTTGAATCAACTGCATTGGGCCACCCACACGCATGCAAACCAGAGAGATGGGCTGCCAGCAGTGAATAGAGGTGGTAATGTATGATGTATGGGTTGACAGTGCTAAAAGCAATCATGATGTGGGCAGCAATTCTGCTCAGTTGTTGCTCCCTACCTTGCAACTGAGACGATTCATTCCCTGAAAAAGCAAAGAGCTAATCATCCAGTAAATAAAGAAAAAGAAAGGGAGAGCAGCAATTAGCCCCACACACTCCAGGGCACTTTGTCCTACGCACCATAACCTTATTTCTCCCAGTAAAATCTCTTTGCCAGAATTTCCCTTCAGATGAGGACAGTACTCTTTATTCATATAAATGCCCAGACCTCTGATTTCTGCTTACCCTGCAGACCTCAATCTGAGATCAGTGTAGACTATAAGATTCCTTTCAAAGAGCTGGCTTCCCATTTGAAGAAATTATGCCCTCTTATCATTTATCCAGACCAGATTGGTTTTATTAAAAACAGAAGTTCCTCCCACGGCATGTGGCGATTATTTAACACTATGTATTTTTCCTGTAAATACCATGAAGAGTTGTTAGCCTTCAGTCTGCACATGAAAAATGCTGGAGAACCTGCAAAAAATAATAAAAAAGCTGTTTTAAATGTAATGTCTTGAAGTCCTTCAAGTTTGAGATGATTTTTCTATAATGGTTAAAAGAAAACCTATACAATCTCTCTTCTTCCTCCATGTATACTAACATTTATTAGCATTACAGTAGCATCTGGCAGTCCCAACTGACTTCAGCACCCCAGTGAGCTAGACGCAGCACATGCATAATAGGAGGCAGTTCTTTGCTCAAAGAATGTAAGAGAAAATCTTTGCTCAGCAAAGCTAATGACAAATATCCCATAAACCAGTGGGGCTGAGATTCAAACTTCCAACTAAATTAGTCTGGACAGACAAAGGGTGGACGAGAGAAACCGAGACCTGCAGAGATCTGAATCCGAGACCTGCACTGAATCACCTATATCAAAACATAACTGTAACATAAGAGCAACCATTCCTCAGCAGAAGAACAACCTTTTAAGTGTCCTATCTCTGGTGGGGGCAGTAAGGAAAGCATACAAAAGCACAAGGGAAAAAAGCAACTATGAAGAGATCTTTCCTTGGTACATCCTTTCAGTTTCTCTACTGAGATTTGATGAGATTTGAAAACACTCATGTCATTCAGACCATAATGTTTAACGGATAGCCTCTCTGCACGGGTCTAAGACCTCTCTGGACCTATAATACAGCTCTGGCCTCGTCACCTTCCATAGGAAAACTTTAGCACCTCTGCTGAGAACCTGAGCTTAAATTTTCATCGGATCATATGGGCATTGGTGAACTAGGCTGGAACTGAACTTCCTGCATTATAGAAATAATTCTTTTCCTTCACCACAAAGGCATCCTTTCTGTCATCTCAGTTTCCAAAGCAATACTGGCAAATAAGATTTAGCTTGGTTACATCCTTTTATGGTAGAACCTCCTAACCAGGTTAAAAGATGAAATGCTTTCAACTCCCCAGCATATCTCACACCAACTGTTGTTACAGGTGGGGCTGGGCAAGCAGGAATTAACCATTTTGTTCCTGATAAAAAGAATCTTACTGAACTATTTGTGTCAACGCTGTTTGATAATAACATTATCTCCTTTCCAGCCTTCCAAATGACTAATGCAGTTTAATTTCATGCAGCACTTTTTCATGGTGGAGCAGACTATCACAGAGCAAAACATTTTATTTCCTCCTGCACACACTTCTGATCTTGCCATGCTATCCCATGCCACTGTTGTTATTATTTGATTATAACAACATGTGTAGGCTCTGTTGTACTAGAAACTGTTCAAAGGAATGTGAAAAGATGCGTCTGGCATGGGAAGCCAAATGTGAAGCAACAGATTCATGCAGCAGTTGGTGATAGCGCCAGGACTAATTCGAGTATCTAGGTTATAATCCAGTATTTTCTCCACAAGATCCTACTTCACTTTGTATTGGTCTCTGCTTTTCTTAATCCTTCACTGAGTGGACAGAGTGAAAGGGCTGCACTCTTCTTGAGTTGGAGACACAACTTTGCCTAGTTATGTTGTTATCCAACATGATCCAGCTGGGTTAAATTAATTTCAGAGTATTTCTTTTCCATTCCCTCAAGCACAATGTCTATTTTGTAAATTGAGATCAGGCTTCACCAGGGTCTGAAGCTGCTTCTTTAAAGTTCAGGGAGAAGATATTAGGTATCAGGTTTCATATTTTGGGATTATGGTATCTTTTGCTTTCCATGAAATTATTTCCATTACTTATGTACATATACACGTAATTTTAGACCATTTGATCAGATCTAGAAAGATGGGCTAACCTTCTTCATGATCAGCTATTTGATATGAATATTCTTAAAGTCTGTTTCTTGCCAGCTGTCTAGTAACCATAATTCCTTCAACTATACAGTTGCATTTCATTTGCATTATTAAAATGCCTTCTTTCTTGCAGCAAGCCAAGGGCCCAAGCATGGAGACTTTTCCACTGCAGGAAAAGGCTGTTATGGACAGATTTGGCATTGTTTTACCATGCCACACATAAAACTTATATTATTTCACATGCCAGTTTGAAACAAATCTTCTATAGAGTTACAGCAGAAATGGGCTAATGTCACATAGAGCACTTGCTACTATGTTTTATGTATGACTGAGTTTGCTGATATTTCCATTGAATGACCTCTCCTATTTAGCTGTATGACACTTAATAATCTCACTGCTTGAAATAATGTCAGAAGATTCTGTTAACGGTAGAGCAGTCCCACATTGTAAGTTTGAGACAGCTCATTTGCTCACAATCCCTGCAGCACACTTCTTCCAAACAGACATTGCCCATTATGTATAATCATCTGGGAGTAAAGCAGGCTCAGTGCAATATTTGGGATAGCTTAATGGAAAGTGAGATTCATATGGTTATCATGCTAAAATGCTCTTGTACTTGAACTGAATATGGAAAACTGGTCAGAATCAGAGGAGACCTACAGCCAGTAACTTGCACTTGGCTACCATTTATGTCTTAAACAGAGAGGGAAGCTACAGTTTAGACCTTGGTTCTGTCCTCATTAACACCAGATTGCGCATAACTGAATCATCATAACTGAAAACGTGATCTGGCTCAGGTATGAGAACTTGACAGTACTTATGTCAAATTAATCAGAACATACAGTATAGTGTTTATCCTGGCCTGATGATGGCTACAGGAAGACAGATGATGGCTGATCCAGCATAGCATTATGCTTTTGAAATACATCAAACAAGTGTGAATTGGCCAAATGAGTTTGTACTAGTTCTGCGTTTTGCCTTAAGTAACAATAGCATTTTTGATCCGTTATGTCCCTAAACCTGCTTCTGCCATTTTCCCAACTGCAGTTTACAAAGAAATAGACTTTTCCATTTGTCACTTTTGTATGCAGAAGTGGAGGTCTGCACAAAGAAACATACATTTGCTGCCTTGTAATGAAGTGCAACCCCCAAAATATTTTCAACTGAGCAAAATTTAAAAAGAAAAGTAATTATTTTTATTTAGGCAATTAACTTCCTCATATATTTACATACTGGATACTACATGATGGGAGAAACAATCATACCTACTACATTCCTGTTGAAAAATAAGTTGTTCCAGTAATGGAACAATTTCAATCTGTCTTTCAATATATAGGAAGATAAAAGTCTTTTGTCGCCTAGACTTTCCCTTGCTTGGCACACTCCCCCAGTCTTTCCCCTTTATTTTATCTTTCTTGAACAAAAACCATCACAACCTGTGGTTGATCAGCCAGTTGGGCATTGCCAGAGCGGACAATGAACAATTTTTGTCTCTTTTCTTCACTAGAGGCATCAATTTTGTTTTCTTCTACCTACTGATTTCCATGAGTATGTTTAACTTCAACATCTTGATGATTTTTTGTGTGATCGAAATTGGTCTATAGATTCATTCAGGGAAAAAGCTATTCAAGTGTGAGGACAGCCAGGATAGCCAGCCTGCCCACATAATCACATCAGTCTTCTTTCTTCAAGGAAACAAGACTAAGAAAAAGGAAAGATGTTACAGTGGTTAGCACAATAACCTAAGTTATGAGTGGAACGAGTTCAATTAACAACTTCTGTGACCCTGGGAAAGATTCACAAAGGTGCTTAGAAAGATTTTTCAGCTAACTTTTAGTGTCAGGTTCCAGGAGTCAAATTCACAAAAAAATTCACTATACATACAGCTTTTGAAAAGACTCAGGTACTTCAAGACTGGACTTCACAATCACTTGCACTCTCAGGGGTCTAACTAGGAATGTAACTGAGCTATTCGATTTAGAAGTGTAGCTACTGTAGTCTTCCTACACGGTCATGGGAAAGACAAGTACAAGTGTAAAAGGCAATTTACCTTGCAGTTGATCAAAAGTTGAATCTCCTTATGAAGACAGCCAGCTTTCTTCATCAGTTATGTAAGAAATCTATAGTGACTTTGGTTCCAACATTCAGTTAATTGCTTAAATAAAATAGAATGGTCACAGCCCATTGTGAATGGGGTAGGAGGAAACATACAACAACATAGGTTCACAAAGGAAAAAGTGGTGGCAGATCATCTGAAATCCCACCTACCTCCTCAGTTTTGTTGGTCACATTCCAAGTTCCCCCTCCATGAGACTGGGATTCATGGAGCAGTGATTTTTCCCGCCCTTTCCTTCTTTGTGAATGACAGGTTTGTTGTCATCTTTTCAAACCAATTTGAATAGCTTAAAGGGGTTAGAGTAATTGCTGATGAACGAAGGAGTCTGGAGCGTTTGTGTCCTGAGGAAATTCAACCTCAAATCTCCCATGCGAATGGCACATTTCCTGACCAAAAAGCACCACTTCATGAAGTCCTCTTGTCAAAACTTTTTCAATGATGTGGTTTGTAAGGCATATTCACATAACAACACTGGAGCTCTGCAGTCTGAGTTAAAAGGTAACCTTAAGGAACTGAGCTGGGATGAGATTTTACATATGCCCAACATAACACTTTCTCTGAGTCTTACAATATAATCTGAGAGGCAAAAAAAAAAGAAAATATTAACACTCTCTCCTATTGTCATTCTTTAAAGTGACTTAAAACTTTCTCTTGATTATTCTCATTTTTAAGGCTTGTAGGGTTGGGAAAGTAAAGGAGGAGGACAAAATGTAAAGTGGGACTATAGAAATAAACCTTTGGATTATTTCCTTATTTGATCTTTTACAGATTTATCTTTTGATTTCCAGGGATGTACAACACTGATTAGACTCACTTGCCAATTTGCCTAATGAAAAATGTACTTGAACAGAGTTGTAGCCAACCTGTACATATTGGGGAAGGCAGGAGATTATACACATAAAGATGTTTGGAGGTAGGGCATTAGACTGAGCTTTATCTTCTTCAATAGTGATTCAGAGATACAGGAAAAGAACAATGATACACTGTTCATAAGACTTATTTATCTTTTCTACATTTTTTTTTTTTTTTTAATCTTTCAATAAAAGTGAAGAATGCTCTTTCTTTTTTGTTTTCTACTCCTGTCAGTTTGAGTTGTTGAAAGGTGCCAGATTGACTGTGCTGGAGATTAAAATCCTTTAATTACCCACTAAACAGGTTATGTATGGACAACAGAAGTGTAAGCTTCCTCCTGCCACCCTGCCGATGAATGCAACCAAGCTCTGGAAGCCTGAGAGTATCCCAGTCTTGTCAAATGGCAGAAATACACAAGATCAGATCTGTACTTAGTAGAAACTGACATTGCTCAAAAAACCTGCACAGCTTTAAGCTCTGTATCTTTGATTGGATCTAGATATTTGGGGTAAGAAATTTAGAGACCTAATTTTCATTAACAATGAAAATTAGGTCTCTGAAAATGATTAGTTATTTCCAAAAAGAAAACTGACTGATACCACCTAAATGTATTAGGTTGAAGATAGTCTTACTGTATTTGCTTAAATATTAATGCAGCATGTCTCTAACATTTGAATTTGAAGTACCTTGCATCTTTTTATCAGTCCCTGCAAAATAGTACTTCCTTAAATACTTCTTACATATATTCCCACTTTACTTAAACCTAAATCCTCCAGTTCTGGTCTCTTCAACAAACTCAAATAGATCATCAAGCTTAATTTTATAATAATCTTCTGCTAGTTTATATACCTCAGACATGTCACCTCTTAATCATCTTTATTATTCTTCCAAGATTAAGTAATTCTCTCCTCATGTGTAAACTCTTCCATTCTATTTATCAGCTCAGTTTCTCTGCATTCTGCTGTCTTGGTATCTATGTCCCTTAATATAAATTGACCTAATCTAAACAGCATGGGCCAAATTCAAATCTCTTCCATGGCACTCTTAATCCAGAGTAACTGACTTCAGCGTCTTTGGTTTTGATTTGATGTCAATAGATTTACTTCAGATTTATCTGCTGTAACTAAGATCACAATCTAGTGTTATTGTGTTTAAATCATGAACCTCAGACTATACTTGTGTTTTTGTTGTGCACTCTCTTTTGGGTTCACTCTTGACCGCCTTTAAAAAAAAAAGTCATATGGGAAATTTAAGTGGAGGGGACATTTTTACTTCTTTTCTGCCTTATTTGGTGCTTATTCAATTCTTGAAGTCTTTGCTGGTAAATGACCACCTCAAGTAGTATGAATATCTTATGTAGAAGTTAACATCTTCGTGTGTGTTATGAGGGTTTCATTCCAAGTTTGCTGAATAAAGTCTTGGGAATGAAGGACCATTACAAATTCCAGTATCTCCTTTTTTTACCTACACAGATTTTCTGGGGCCTGCTTCCTTACATGTGGATGTATATATAAGCCCACTTTCTCCCAGAATGGCCCAAACTTGAGAAAGCAATCCAGGACTTGTTATCATATGAAATACATATGTTCAGATGTTATACTGGCAAGTGGTTTTAGGAACTAGAGACTAGAACAGACTGGCAAGAAATCTAGTTTGTGAAGGTTACAGGTGTGCCAGGACTTTTTTCTCTTTCCTTCATGCTCTGCTTTCCTAATTTGAGATTTGGGCTTAATATAAAAACAAAGAACCTTTTTTTCAGTCCATCCTCCTTTTAACCTCACTGACCTGAAGGTGAAAGCAACTACACTAACCTACAATACTGCCTCCGCCAAACTCTCTGATTTGGGTGCTGACAAATCTGTGTGACAGTCTGTTCAACCAAGAAAATGGTGGGGGCAATCACCAGCAGCTGATGAATGTGGCTATATTCCTGAGCTTGAGACTGTCCATGAGAAATCAGATCCTGCTGCTCCTTTCCACAGAAACCTGCTCTAACTACCGAAACCCTGCTCTAGACTCTTAAGAAATCAGGCCTTTCTAAGTATGGCTGATTTTACATCTATATATTCGTTTGTCTCAGAGAGCCATGAAGCATTTTACATACTAAAGGGAATCACTTTGCCAATCCACTGCTGAGGAGAAACATGGTAACTCATTAACAATGCACAACGATATAGCATAACACCTGCTGTCTTCAAATGTTAAAAAAAAATCCTAGATCCAATTGAAGCTTCAGGGAGTTATTTTTTTTAAGTGGGGAGAATGCAATTACTCAAACTTCATCACTGTTCTACCCAATGATTTTTAATTACTTTACTTTTATGTCTCTTGTGCAACTGCTCACCCCTAGGATCATTGCCTCTCCTTTTCTGCTGATTAGGATGGCAAACTGCTGAACGTGCAACCACTTCTGCAGATCCCGTTCAGCTGGGTCTGAGCAGGTCATTATCTCAACATGTCCATCCTCTGACCACCTATGTGAAAATGGAAATGGTATTGCACTCATATTACATCTGGGAAACTTGAACATCAAATGACTTGTGAAAAGCTACAGGGGAAGACTAGGGCAAGAGCATGCACTCTGTTTCATTTCTTGAAATGTGCTAGCACTCATTCATCCTTTCTCTCTGAATCACTAAAATGGCTTCTGTTACAGTTTTCTCTGAAGTCAGTTGTGTGTATACCTTTTATATTCATGCAGGTGTTAAAAAATTGGAGGCCTTAGCCTAAAGTTGTGATATACTTAGATAACCAGATATTAGTTATTTCTTTAAGAACCCATATTTAAGAATCTAAAATTTAACATGAAAGAAAATCTGATTCTGCCTTTATAATAGTTTTATACTTTTTTTTCTATCTAGCACATTCAACCATTGCCCATGGTTTATGCCCCAGTACATGGAAGAGGAACAGGTACTACTTATTTCCATAGAAATGTTTCCTTGCTTGTGTAGCTGCAGACTGAGGATGCTGAGGCCCCTGAACCCAAAGAATGTTTCTGTTTTTCAGAAGTCTGGTAACATTTGTGCACTGATTAACATATACTCTACTCTTATCTCCGTGTGAATGTGTTTTGAACTGCCTTTTATTTGACCTTTTTCTTTATTGGTATGCTGATTATATGTGTTGTTCTATAGAAAAAGTAGACATTTGCCACTATACTATGCCTTTCTCCATACAGACTGACCTCATCAAAGCTTTGTTCCTCCTGTACACTGGTATAATTTGCAGTCTTAAAAAAAAGACCCACCAGAAGAAAAACAGAGAAACTCAGTCAATGTACCCTTAAAATATATTAAGAGGGAAACTTATTTAGAGAAAATGACTGTGACGTGTTCATAAAAAAACCCCAGAGAAATACAGCGGCATTTATTTAGCAGGAATACTGTGCAACAATATCTAAAACATTTATCCAAGTCATTACATATGATAAAGAGGACTTAATTCTGAGAAGCCTAACGTATAAAGTACGTATTTGTTTCACTAAGCACAATAGCAATTAGAGTGCAAAAGGGCACATTAGTAAAAGGATATCCTTTGAATATACTTATCTAGCAGTTCATATGGAAAGATGTTTGAAGGGTCAGGACACCATAGGCTGTCCCTCAACTCCTCAGCTGTTAGATGGGACCAGCAGTTCTGAGGGCATGGAGGCAGGTTAGTGCATCAAAACAAGAGACTGAGGCACTGAAGGGAGGTCGTGTATACCTAAGGTGGATATCTAGAAAGGTATATCTTCAGTATGGCCACAGTTTTTCCCAGGGCAATTCAGAAAGGCCAACAAAAGTACAAAAGCACGATAAATCTTCTCTTTTTTGGTTGTCATCAGTCATCGTGAGAACATTTCCCAGGAGCTATATCGCTTCCAGGATTTCCCCTTCCATCAGGTCCCTATCTCAGTTCCTATAACTAAAGTTACTTTAAGGACTTCAGAGATACTGGTGTATCTTGGATTTGCAGTCCTGTGACTTGCAGAAGATGTAGGTGAATAGATGAACAATGTATATAGTAATTATTATTACAATAGCACAGCATGTAATTTCTCAATTAAATGTTCTTTTCTACCGTTGTTGTCCAAGACAGCTGTATTACAGGACCTGCGATCAGAGAAGGATGAGAAGAATAGAGAGTTACTAAAACAACTCTGTTGGCCAGCCAAGAGAATGACTACCCAGGAGGAAGAGGGGTGGAGTGAAGAGAAGGTAGGTGGGAAAAAGGGTGGAGAACAGACATTCTGCAGTGGTAATATGCTGGCAGAACCCTCCATTGACAGCCAATAACAAAGGATTTTGTGACCTTCTGTCACTTGCATAAAGAGAAGCACATATACAGAGTGACAGCAACTTGGGCCTAAGGTTCTCAGGTCTCTCTCCCATTATCAGACAATGGACATCACATTCTTCCTTGGGTATTGTCTGTAATAAGGTCTTATCCCACATTGTTTACATCTGATGCGTTTTCAGCACAGACCATTCTTTTAGCCTTAAAACATCCCCTCACTTTATGTTTTTTTGTTATGTGATGAGTGGAAACATGTAATACAAACTTTTCATTTCATCCATCTTTATAGCTGTATTCAGTAACCAAGCTTGATTATTAAATTTGATCCTTATTCTGCATCAATCTACTCCTGTGCTATGTTCTCAGGCCAAGTCAGCTAAGCAGACCATAAACCAGATGTGATTCTTAACTTTTTCAGGACTTAATTTTGCCACTTGGTTTGAATCACAGAGAAATTTTCAGTCTACAGTCTTTGATGCCTTATGTTTGCATTCATAAAAATTATATAGAAAGTTATAAAAGAGTGATAAGGCCTTCCAGTTTTACCACCAAATGGAAAAGTTGTCAGCACAAAGAATTTATAACCATCTTGTAGCAATTTCTAGGATCTAAAATCATTTTAGCTGATTATGCATTAGAGATGTTGAAAAGAACGTAAACCTACCAGATTCTATGCAAGAATCATGAGAACCAACTCTGTTTCCCTCTTCTATATACCAAAGGCCTCTCTTCAAACTCCACTTACATGCTGAGATACATTGACTTCAATAGGACAACTTATGTGAGTAAGGAAGATTTGAATGAATGAGGGTTTCAGGCATGGGATCCAAGATCAAGAAGCATGAAAGTCTTTTAGTTAATTCACTTCAGCATCACTAATACTGAGTGATTGAAAAACTTCAGTTATGATTAATGACATTGGGATTTTTTTCAAAAGATAAAGTCAGGATTCTTTGTAAGTCTTTTTGCCTGTTTTGAAAATGTGATAGTTACATTTAAAACATATTTAAAGAATATTAGTCATCTAAAAAAGCAAGCATATTCTAAAACTGAAAATAGGCAAGAGACAGATTTTAAGCTAAGATTTCTAGTCATTGAATGCTGTATAGGAAATTTCCATTTGGAAATGGGTGTATTTGAAACCATGAATGCTTTCAACAATCTTTTGCATATGTGAATTTTGTGACAAGCCAACAATTTTATTATATATTACCGTATAAGGGTTAGCAAAAATGTAGGTTGTAGAAAAATGCAAGGACTTTAAAAGGAAAACCTCGAAACATTCTTATTGTCAAGGATTAGAGCGATAAATAACCTCATGTTAGGCATCCACCCCATTCCCCTATCTTTCACTCATGTCCTTTTGGTAGACAGTGTCATTTTTGTCTGAACAATTTAAACCCACCCAGATGTGAACGGAAGTTAAGAAACATTGATGCACAGAAGGAAAAATTATACTAACCTCTACATTTGTTATGATAGTGCTTTCACTTGGCAGCTTGCATAAAGTTTACCCATAGTAATACACTCTTTGCACAGTAAATGTTGTTCCATCACCCTGCTATTAACAGTGTTATTTCATGCACTTAATGATAGCTAAGCAATGGAAATAATAAGGCAATTTACAAATGCTAAAACAAAAAGAAGTTGTGTTTCCTCACATATGTAAGGTATGTTCTGATCCATTTATGCTTCTGCTGAGTTCTGCTGAAGCATGAAAAAGGTTGTAAATCATATTTGACATACATCCCATGGGTCAGCCACCACTCTTCTAAGATAGCTGAATGGAATGGGAATAACCACTTTCGGAGGCAGAATATGAAAGAGGAACTGTGATGTACTGTACAAGGCAGAAAACCATCACTTAAAAATGATCAGCTGCTTAAACTCAGGTGCTTACCCTCCTTTTTTCAATCCAGGAGAGGAAACAGTAGAAAAGAATGGCAAAATGGTAATCCTCCATGAACTGTAACATTGTCATGGGATGGACCCCAACAGGGTCAGAGACTGCTTCAGGAGTGCGGAGAAGGTGTCAGGGTATTCACTGGAATGATGATCTGAGAGACAGGCAACTGGTCCCATCAGTTCTTATTTTTGAGGATCAAATATCTTCTTCCACCATTTAAAATTCAGGACCCTCTCCTGACTCTCAGCATGGCAGCATAGATATTTTATATATTCATGTGAACAGAAGCCCTTTGAGGAAGTATTGTGGAAAGCGTGAGATATAGCTGCTAATCAATTCTATTTGTGTTGTTCACACTACACGAAATTACTAATGCAGACCCAGTTCTGCCCCTAATGAAGATTATGGCAAACTCTTTCCTGGGCCAGTGGGACTAGGATCAAGCCATGACAGTGTTTGGTTTCTCACCCTCTCAACCCAAGAAGCATATGATAAAGATGCTCTCACATACCCAGGCAGAATGTTATGACATTCAGCGTATCTGCAAATGGAATGGCTGTGTTTGCACCTGCTCTTTTGTCTAGGCTGCCTTTTCCTATTTCCATCAAGTTCCACCCATGTCCTTTCTTTTCTCTGGCTCTTAGACATTTGCTATAACCAAGAGAAAAAAGCAGCCTGACACTTCCTAAGCAGAGATGTAAGTTGTTATTTGTTGAAGTGGCCGAAAGTGACGACAGCAAAAACCACTGCTTGCAAAATTCATCCGCCCTCTCCTGCTGGCCAGACTGGTACTGCCCATGCTAAGAGCAAGTAACAAGTTCCTGTGAGATGCAGCACCTATCCCACATCGCCTTCATGTAGTGCTCCCCCTCAAACACTAGTGGTAGGATACAGAAAATAACAGGAACTTACATGCATGCACGCTTGCACATATATGTATGTGTAACCATGTGTATGTGTATTAATGCATTAACTCATTTGTAGATGAAGAGTAATCAGCAATGTCATGACATCATGGGGGCCTGTAATTGCACATCAATCTGGACTCTGTGGCTTGATCTGCAGGCTCACATTACTGGCAATAACATTTCTGGTGTAATCATGCATATACTTCGTATTCCTCTGGCCAGGATGAAGCTGTAGGAGCTAATGTATTCTGAGTCAGACCAACTGCCGCTCATGAAGGGGAAAAAAGACTTGCTTGAGTAACCGTAATAATTGGAAAATTATTTTGATAGCCTGAAACAATCTAATATATTACAGAATTTTATTAAAATAATATCAAATCAAATTAACTGCTATTCCATAATGAATTAGGTAACAAGGTAGGCAGATATTAATCGGCCTTGGCTCCCAGGCAGGGGAGCCAGGAATTTATTAGCTCTTGCAGCTTGTGTGAGGGTGAAGACAGAAATCAGTATCACAGGCTGCAAGGGAAGCCCCTGAGACAGCTGAGCTTTCACTTTTTTCTCACTTTCACTTTATAATCCATCATTAAACACTTGTATTTCTTTTATGTGGGGTCTTATGAAATTTTTAATTTTTTAATTGCTTTGTGATTTAATAATGAGGATTTTTTTTGTGCATGTGTATGTGTGCATAGCACGTGTAATTCAGCTGCCAATATCAGAATTAACTCACCTTTGTCCACCTATGGCTAACCTTTACAAATTAAAGAAGTAATTTTGCAATCTGACTAATTACCAGCAGGAGGATTGCCAAGTTCATTGTCATTTTGGCATCAATAAATGGGTTTAATCAGCTATCAGACCTGTCCTGTCCTGTCCAAAAGGAGGAACGAGGAACAGTGGGAAGGAAGCATGCTAGGAGGGGCAAAAAAGGGTGTGGTGTTCTCCAGTGAGACCTTAGTGGTAGTAACACTACGTACTTAGGAAATGATAAGGGTATGCCTTGTTCATTCTTTTTTATTGGCATTGGAATTTGCTATGATCAGCACTAATTTTGTTTCATTCTGGTTTTGTGTGGTCTGCCACTAATTCCTGGCTGTGTGATGGTCCTAGCAGCTATATGAATAACAGAGGGCAGGAATCTGACTTTTTGAGCTAGGTTTCTGTTTGTACAGAAAGATAGATCCCCCTTAGTCTGAACTATGACAGGTGAAGTTACAAATCAGGCCATTATTAGCAAGAAGGAAGACACTTACTTGATTCAAAAAATCTCATGAGAAAAAGCTTTTGGAGCTGGAGATTATTGAGTCATGACTATAAGTAAATCTGGAGTGGTATGTTCTTGTGAGAGTGGCTGGTTTGGGTGGTTGATGGAATAACAGCAATGGATGTAATAACAGAGAGAGCAGCAGCAGGTAAATTCAGCAAGAGAAAACTGTCAGTAAAATCAGACCTCTGATTCCTTGGAATAAGCTGATTTGGAGTCCCAGATTTGGAAAATAGGTGAGCAAATGAAGGTAAAAGGAGACAATTATGTCTCTGAAATATCTTCTGGATACTGGAAAAAAAGCTGTAGGAGCATATCTGTCTCTGTATCCTGTCCCAGAAGAGAACTGAGTCTTGTTTGTGGGATCTCTCAGCCAAAAGGAGGATATGAAGCTGGTGTTGCACTTCCACTCAACATTTAAAAAAATGTCCTGAGCTTTGGTTTTCATACATTTAAAAGAAAAAAGTGACCAGGGTTGCTTGCTGCTTCCAGAAGTTCTGCCTCTGAGCAGGGCCAGCTGGAGTTTTTTTTGTGGTCCTACTTGAGAGGAGGAGGAGAGAGGGACACGTGTTATTCTGAAACACGAGTTCTGTGTCCCTGACGCCATCCTGCTTTCTGCAGTTTTTCTCATAATTCTGGTCTGTGCTGACTTTGTTTCATAAACAATAGGAGTTCTCAGTGCTGATATTTTCTGTTCCCTTCTTGGTTTGTGTCTGTGGAAAGGAAAAGAAAACAAAACAGAGGAGGTCAAAAGAACAGAAGCACCCTTTCCAGACATGGCACAAACTTGAGTGTGTGGTTCCTAAAGGGATACATGAGACCAATGAAATCTGTATTGTAGAGCAGCACCAGACCGATCTGTTACACCTCTCCCAGGCATATTGCCCAGACACTGATCAGATGCCTTCAGTTCTTATATTATTACTGTCATGTTTTCTTCTTGCTTATCTCCTGCCTTTTCCCTCACCTGGTATTTTCATTTGGATATGGAATTTCTTGAACATTCCAGGAAAAGTCAGAGGTACACCAAGGAGGACAAGTAGTGGAAGCTCCTGTCCTTCTGGCAGGAGCTGGGCAATAGAAGGTAGCTTCATTGTGTATGTGCCAGCCATTTAACCATTTGACAAGTCAATTAGCAGAACACATAATGTAGGCCTTCTCTGCAAGGAATCGGGAGAACTGGCCACCCTTGATTTGGAGAAGGCTTAGGTTCTCAATGGCTTCTTTGCCTCAGTCTTCACCGGCAAGCACCCTGACCATGCCACTCAAGTCTTGGAAGGCAGATGCAGGGACTGTAAGAACGAAGACCTTAGGCCAGTGTAGGAGAGGATCAGGTTTGAGATCATCTTAGGAACCTGAATGGGCACAAGTCCATGGGTCCTGAGGGAGCTGGCATATGAAGTTGCTAAGCCACTGTCCATCATATTAGAAAAATCATGGAGTCATGCAAAGTTCCCGATGACTGGAAAAAGGGAAATATAACCCCCATTTTTAAGAAGGGGAAAATGGAAGACCTGAGGAACTACAGACCAGTCAGTCTCACCTCTGTGCCTGACAGGACCACAGAGCAGATTCTCCTGGAAAACATGCTAAAGCACATGAAAAACAACAAGGTGGCTGATGACAGCCAACATGGCTTCACTAAGGGGAAATCATGCCTGGCTGATTTGGTGGCCTTTTATGGTGGGGCTACAGAACTGATGGATGGGGCAGAGTAGTTGACGTTATCTATGTGGGCGTCTGTAAAAGTTTTTGATGTTGTCCTGCATGACATCCTTATCTCTAAACTGGAGAGACATAAATATGACGAATGGACTACCCCGTGGATAAAGAAATGGCTGGATAGCTGCACACAGAGAGTTGTGGTCAATGGCTCTGTGTCCAACTGGAGACTGGTAACAAGCGGTGTCCCTCAGAGGTCGGTCTTGGGACTGACCCTGTTCAACATCTTTTTCGGCTACATGGACAGTGGGATTGAGTGCGCCCTCAGCAAGTTTGCCGATGACACCAAGCTAAGTGGTTCGATTGACACGTTGGAGGGAAGGGATGCCATCCAGAGGGACCTTAACATGCTTGTGAGGTGGGCCGATACCAACTTTATGAAGTTCAACCAAGCCAAGTGCAAGGTCTTACACCTGGGTCGGGGCAATCCCAGGCACAGCTACAGGCTGGGCAGAGAAGAGATTCAGAGCAGCCCTGCAGAGAAGACCTTGGGGGTGTTGGTTGATGAGAACATGAACCGGCTTCAGTGGGCGCTTGCAGCCCAGAAAGCCAACCATATCCTGGGCTGCACCAAAAGAAGCATGACCAGCAGGTCGAAGGAGGTGATCCTGCCCCTCTACTCTGCTCTCGTGAGACCTCACTTGGAGTATTGTGTACAGTTCTGGTGTCCTCAACATAAGAAGGACATGGAGCTGTTGGAGCAAGTCCAGAGGAAACCATGAGGGTGATAAGGGGGCTGGAGCACCTCCCATATGAAGACAGGCTGAGAAAGTTGGGGCTGTTCAGCCTGGAGAGGAGAAGGCTGAGTGGAGACCTCATAGCAGCCTTCCAGTATCTGAAGGGGGTCTATAAGGATGCTGGGGAGGGACTCTTCATTAGGGACTGTAAGTGGTAGGACAAGGAGTAATGGGTTCAAACTTAAACAGGGGAAGTTTAGATTAGATGTAAGGAAGAAGTTCTTTATAGTGAGGGTGGTGAGGCAATGGAACAGGTTACCCAAAGAAGTGGTAAATGCTTCATCCCTGGCAGTGTTCAAGGTCAGGCTCGAGAGAGCCTTGGGCAACATTGTCTAGTATGAGGCATCCCTGCCCATGGCAGGGGGGTTGGAACTAAACGATCTTAAGGTCCTTTCCAACCCTAACCATTCAATGATTCTGTGATTGATGTTCAAGTACTTGTCTTAGGTATAACTTAGATCCCTTTTCAGTCAAAACTTGTTTGCTCTTGCTAAAAGAGTATAATGACAGGCAGGAAGGTGTCTGGATGAGGTCAAAGCAAAATGTGTCCAGTTTGGGAAACACTCACTGGTGGATGGAAGCGTGTATCATCTGCTGCAACTGTAGTCTTTCAACAGGGAAGGGAAAAAAAGGATAACGTTCCTTAGAGAGCTACATTTTTCTGGAATTAGTGAGATCACTGCATACTCACTTCAGGCTTTTGAACTAAAAGCACAGCTATTATACCATATGAGAAATCCATTTTTTGTCCTGATAAATGTAGGCAGAGAGGTTTACTCCAACTGTTCTTATTCAAATATAAAAGCAGTTCTAAAGAAAAACACCTCTTGGTATTACAATTTTCTTTGGACTTTCAGCCCATAAAACAAGTGGAAGAATGATACCTTGGAATGCTCGGTGTGTGCTGTAGTAATGCCATTTATGACAATTCATGCCTTGCTATTGCTGTTTGGCTGCTGGACTTTCACAGTTGTAATTTCTGGACAATCTACACCTATGAAAAGAAGATTGCACAAAGAGTGGTTCTCTGGTAAGCTGAGGATGTAGTTCCTTAAACTTCCCTACCCTACTATCTGCATCTAATAAGCCATAGCTGAGAGCTATAAGGTAAGTAAGTGCCACATGGATCAGAGAGCAGGGCTGATGTGAGATGCTGGAAGTTGCCTACATGGTGAAGCTGATACAGTCCACTGCAGCGTTGGGAAGCAGGTCTGGGAAAGCTCCAGGAGGAGTCTGTGGGTTGTAGCTTCCCTCAGTTTGCCCAGAAGCCCCATGCTAGTCCCATTCAGCTTATGGCCATATAGCAGAAACCTGGAGTCTCAAGAACCACAGGATGCAAAACTGGCGCTTGGAAATTCCTAGTTGTCAGCCAGTTCCCCATCTTGTCCTAAAGAAATATCTGTACATATCCAAGGTATTAACACTCACACTTTGGAGGTGCAGTAACATGTGGGCCTTTTGTTTTTCATGTTTTGCACATAAACAGATCCAAAGTGAAATTAACAACTCCCTAGTTGATAATTACTTTGAAAGGAATGAGATCTGATTTATGCAAGCCCACTGGTTAAGGAGATAAAGAAGAGACCTTAAATTAAGAATGAGGGGAATAAAGGCCAAATACATAATGGTTGAGATGAATGTGAGGAAAAATTGGCTTTTTGGCTAAATTTTTTTATGGAAACATTCAGTTTTAAAAGTGATAGTACGGTAGCATGAAAAAGGAATATTTTCATTAAATATCATCATTGACTGAAATTATGCACAAGTGAGAGTAGTAGGCACTGAGTAAAACTAGTTAATCAAGATTGTGTTTTTGTCATCTCCTCCTAAAAGTTAAGAGACAATTTGGGTTTGCCTGCTCTGGGAGATACACAAAGGTGAGAAGGTTTGTTTCAGCCTGATGGAGCTGAGAGAATAACAGAAGGCTTCTAGGGGATTAGTGATGGAGATTTGGGAGGCATCTGCCTGGGGATCTGAATGTGTTAGCTCTCCCAGGGCCCACAGAACTGAAGTCTGGACTGGGCTCAAATTATGTTTCACACAATTCTTTCCATCAGTCTGAGCTCTGTGTTTCTAAGCCCTTTGAGCTTTCTTTGGGCTGAATTCACTCTGAGCGAATTTAAATGCAGTAAAGCCACCAAACTCTACCTAAGCAAATTATCTTCTTAATTCTTGCCATTTGCATCTCACTCCTAACTTACCTCATCATGTTTCTTGCACAAAGCATCCAGGTCACAAATGCAACTTCTACAAAGAATATTAAAGCTCTCTTCAAATGCAGCCAGATGGATGACTGAAGGATAAGGTAAAAAGTTATTAAACCCATTCATAACAGTGTAAAATCTCGCCAGTTCTAAAGTTTCTAAAGTTTCTTCCTCTTTGTTGATTATTCATTAGCCCATTTGATACAAGTAATTTCAAGCTGGTTTCTATTAAACATAACGAAAAGCCACCATCACAGTTGACAAGTCCTCTATGCAAACTAAGCCACCCAGAACTGAGCTGCTGGCATGCAGAAAAGCATGAACACCCTCTTGGTTATAGACTCCCCGCTGCAATTACTAACTCACATGCAATTGGCTTTGTTGCACAAATATCCTATTGTGGCTGGACTGAGCATATGAGAAAAGCAATTGCTAAGGCTACAGGAGTGGAAAAGTCTGACCATGCTTAGTACTTGCAGATCTCTTACATCTTTGCGGGTTGCACTTTCCTGTGTCAAAAGGCCTCAAATTATCAGTGTGCTTATGTGTTCAAGCATTTGAACAATCAACAGAGCTACTCAGATGATAAAAGTTAGGGAGTTATTTAGGTGCTTTGGAGTCTGTAGGACCTTCTGCTGTGGAGCACACCTTCCCTGGGTGTTGTTGCTGTAATGCTGTCAGTGGCCATTTTGTTTGCCTTCTGCAAGCTGCAGGCTTCCATTAAGATAATGAGTGAAATATAATGTGCTTGACTGATGTATCTCCATAAAGGGATAGTGATTTAAAAATAAGAGCCTGAATTCTCACTTACATTGAGGCCATTTTACATCATCCTGGCAAGCATAAAAGGTCTTTCAAGTGGGTGTAGAAGTAACTTATGGCCTGTTTACACAGCCAGATCAGTGTGAAGCGACCTTCATGTAAATGACAACCAGGCCCCAAATCGTTAAGTTACTTTTTTTAAAGATCCTAGTTGGCCAAGGACGCTTTGAGAGGGGAAGTGAAGTGTTTTTCTTTTTTTTTCTTCTCAAATTAGTCAAATGAGGTTGATCGTTTTAAAGGACGGAAGAGTTCACCACGGCTCCAGAAAAACATCAAGTATGAGAGCCTAGATTATGTCAGAAGACATGCAGCAGCCCACGCATTAGACTTGAAATCTGTGCTCGCACCTGCCCCAACTCATTTTTTTTCCCTTTGCATTTATTGAGATGACACAATGTCAACAGAATTCTGCAAACTTTATGACAAAATTGTGACAGATCTGCAATGGCAGAATGACTTATGGAAATGTTGAAGTGGCTTCTCAATCAAGCCTCAGGATAGCTTGTGACTCCATTGTCTTAGAGGTCAGAAGTCAGACTCCACCAAGGAGAGACATCACTTGATTCTGGTCCAACTTCCTGCCATATGCTGGAGGTGGGAGGGGGGAATCAAGACTTTTAATTGCTTGATCCCTATGTTTTCTCATCTGCATTCCCCAAGCTAAAAATGCTTTCCATAGCACATTCCGTTGTCTGCAATGTGTTTTGGTAAGTTTTTTAAATGCTTAAGATCTGATTCCTTATGTTCTTGACTCTTTTCAAATCATTTACTGTTGCCCAGAACAAAGTAGTGGACTGCCATGGATAAAAGCAGGTAGGTAATACTGGGCTGGTAGCATTTCAGTCCCAGTTCATATCTGTGGAATAACTTCACAAAGTATAAAAGAATGACGGGTCAGACCTATTGCACACTGTGAATTGGGCACCTTGGGTAGGCTATCCAAACATGGATGAATGGGGAGTGGCTACTTACTGTGGTACTTTGTTTATCCCAGTAGAGAATGTCTCTTCATTTCCATAGCCTTTGGTAGAATTCCTCTTGCTTTTTCAAATGTACATTTTAGTGTGATTTTCCTAAAGTGATAAATATGCATTTCACACAACTGTGAATTGAAAAAGGGAGAACTGAGAAAGAAACTGCTTCTTCATTACGTATATTCTTTAAACTATGTGTAAAAATATGATTAGAGAGCTCCAGCCTATTAAGACTGGCAAGAGGGAAATAGGAGCCCAGTACTCTGGACCCTGCTTTATGTCTGATGTAAATATTGGGTTCAGGGTCATAGTCTTACTCCAATCAGCTCTACATGGACTACAGTAGCCCTCTGGCAGCTCCGCCAGCTGCCACAAGGTGCAGCTCTGCCCTTCAGAAAGGCTAAACCTGTCATCTGCCATGACACAAGATTTAGGAGAGCCACAGGTTGGGGGGGAAGAGGACATATGAGGAAGCAGCCACGATTTCTTTCCCAAGTCCTGAATTTCTGAGACTGCAAATAATATTTGCCTTTTGGAGAATGGCTGCAGCTTTCTCTAACAGCATTTTGGTCACAGGCGAAATCTGGTCCTGGGCTAACAGGCATTAAGTAATTTATTTTTCTAGAGAGTACTTTTCTGATTGGAGTTACCTAGTCCCTCTCACTTTTTCAGATTTGGATGCACCACCTTTCTAACCTGGCTTCACCAAAAAGCGAATAGAAAATCCTCTTGTGAGAATGAGAAACTATCTGTCCTCATAACAGCAAAACAGTGCACCTGTGTTACTGTGAGAGATGGGGACCAATTGTCTCCTGCACCGCAAACAGGGTACTGCGTCTGAGGTACATTAAATGTGATTCTACAATGAGTGCTGAAGAGCTGAAGTATTTGGAGAGAGAGATAAAGTTACTTATTTGTGCTGGCAACATTAGTGAATGCTCCTTTATTTCCATTCCCAGAAACCTCAGTTCACCAGCAGACTTGGCTAGTGAGATGCAACGAAAGGAAAAACTGTGAGTGTGACACATTTCAGTGACTTTCCTTGATAGGAACCTCTTCACAGTTCACTGAAAGAGCTTAAGGAAACTCGAGTTCTTCTGCACAATTTTAGTGTAGCAGGCGGGTACCATGACCGCTGCTTGTTTATATTTAATGACTATAACATTATGGTACCATTTGTTTATTTAAAGATGAACTTCTGTGCTCAGTCAAACTTTAGACACATTATTTAAACATAAGCCAATTTGCCAATCATGTATCTGCAGCTATTTTCCTCCATAAATAGTTAATAATTGAAGATATATGTTTGTAAACAAGACATTTTTTCTTCGACATTCATTTTCTTCTCTTGCTCACTCATATTAAGAGGTTATTTTAAGCTTCTGGGTTTAGCATTTTATTTTGGAACCTCTTTTATTTTCTTCGGGAATGTCTATGACCAAACAACTCAATGGATGGATTGCAAGCATTCAGCACGAATCATATAAAAGAAGAGATAGAAAGACAAGGAGGAAAATATTCACACATGAATTCACAGACTTCTGAGATGACTAAAAAAGAAAAATATGTAAGAAACAATTCAATCTTCAGACAGTGTCAGAATGAGGGGTAAATACAGTGATGAAACATTTTTTAACCCATTAACTGGTTGGGGTAAACAAATGAGTTTTACTTCAGCTGTCTAAAATGCATTAGAGCCGTACCTGTTTCTCTTCACTCTGATTTTAGCATTCATTAAGAATAAACTGGTTTTCCCAGATAAAACATATCCTGATTCAGCTCTAGGGTCTCAGAGCCTCCTGTCTCTCTCTTAAACACTACTGGAGAAGTGCTATAAGGTCTGACCAGTGATAAAATGGGAAAAATGTAATAGAGTTCTTATTCCGAAATAAGGCTGCCTGAAAACCAGAAATTTCAGTAAGTTTTTAAAAATATCAACACATTTCTGCTCATCCAGTGTGGAGGCATTTTGAAAATTTTGTTGGATGTGGAAGATTATGTTCAGTACCTGCTCTGAATCAGTTTGAACCAAGATTTATTAAATATTCATTGTGAAAGACAAAGTCAAGCAGAGCAAGGATTTGAATCTGCAGCTCCTTCATCCCATACAAACATCCTACCCTTGCCAATAGGTCCCCCTGCGTGCATGCACAGCTTCAGCTCTCCCCTGTTACCAGCAAAAATACTGAATAGGACTGGGGTCTTTGATATCCTGCTGTGTGTCCTTTTTAGCTGTCTGTCTTTCCTGCTTTTTCCCTTTCCTAAATAACAGCTGAAGCAAAAATGGAGCTGGGTCAAAGGCAAGGAAGTGCCTGAAATGTGGCTGGATTTCCATAGAATTATTGTATTTTCATTCAATTTTTGGCTAAGCTTAAAGGTTAATATTCAAAGCATTAGAAAGTTTTCACTATTCCTTTCCTGGATGCCTGAACAGATTGTCAGTATATGGAGAAGAATCCAAAAGTTACTAGTTTTTGACAATATTCATGGTGTCTGGTGCCTGATAAAAGTAAAGATTTTCAACAACAAAAATATGCATATCACTTTATTTTTAAAGGTGTTACTGCAGAGAAGACACTGTTTTAAATTGCTTGCTGTTGGGGACAGGACAATATGAGGGTGGATTCAGTAATTCATTTTCTTACAGCATATTGCTCTCTTTAAATATATCATTTCCTGCTCTGTTCCTAGAGGACCTTATGTCCCACAGGCCCCAGTTGCTGATATACTGATTTTTTTCTTGAAAGGTGCTGTGTGCCTGTGACTTTGTTACGCATCGATGGCACCAAGCACTGCTCAGCCTCTCCTCAAATGGGAAGTTCAGAAAGTTAGGAGTGAGTCAGTACTTCTGTGGGAGACACAGGAAATACTGGGAACACAGGGATGGAGGAACAGCTCCTGCCTAAACCTGCAGATAAATTGGGATGACTGGCTGGGTTCTGGGGTTTTTTTTGAGATTTGCCCTTTTTAGGTCTACCAATACTCTTAATACCAAACTGCTAGGGACTGCAAACACTGAACTGTAGTGGCAATCTCTTTCCTTTGTGTTGCACTGGGTGCAGAATCGCTCTAGAATTCATACGATCATAATACACAGAAAAATATGGATGGAAATCAGTCCTAATTCACAGGGATTCCAGTCATATCCTGAATAAATGAATTTTCTGCTTCAGTAGTGGGTCTTCAGAATGGTGGACACATGAACTGGACCTGTCATGCGTTATAGCTGCATTTTCATGTTCAACACATGTGTCCAAAATGAAAGCCTCTGTCAACTAACTCGCCTTTCCATGTTTCCTTGGTGATAGCGGTGCAATATTGGGTAACTAGGCTAATCCAAAATGTAGTTATTTTAACATTTATTATTTTATAACAGTGTGTTAAAATTTAAACACATTTTAAAACTATTCCAGCTGCCTCTTTATTAACTCCATACTATCAATAGCTGAACTGGAAGGAGTTAAGTACTTCTTCCTAATTTTCTTTTATAAATGTGTGATTAGCCTGAATTATTAGGAAGGCACAATAGCTTTATTCTTCCTGTCAGCTATGTGCAGAGTAGTTGGGATTAGTAATCTCCAGGGATCAGGAGCTGATTTGGTAGAGGCAGGCGGGGGGACGGCTAACTTTTGAACCTAAGAGGGCTTTGCTGGGCAAGGGTGACAGCTGTAACATCTTCAGCCTGGATTTAAATCTGAATTCTATCTACCAGTACAGCAATGCTATGACTTGGCAATACGTTATAATAATCTTTGTGACACAAATGTCGGGGGCTTTTTGTTACATGTCCTCAAAGAGATTTAGGTAATTAATGTTAAATTGATGATATAAAACCTCCATTCTATCTCTCTTACTAATTCTGATTTACTGTAAATAGACAGAAATATTCACAGGCCAATAATCCCAATGATGTTTGGGGGTTTTGATTCCTTTTTTATCATGAGTGTGAGGTCACTAATTGCTGTAAGGTATTTGTCTCTGAATCTGAAAGATTTTATATTGAGAACATATTGAAAAAATAGGGATGGGACCTGGCTGTGTTCTCCTGCTGAGAAGGCCATATACTATTTCATACTGTAGGCTTAAGTGAGAAAATGGGCCAATGTGTCAGAATTTATCAGCTTTTCAACACAGTTGTGGGCTATTAAATGTTTATGTAGCAAATGGAACTGTGGAGAAATACAGTACACAGCACACATGCCGTGTTGGGCCAAAAGCAAAGGAAGTCCTCCAGCCTTCCCCCTTTGCTGTACTATGAACCTATGACCCTATTGCCCAGAGGCAAAAAAGCTACCTGCAGAGATGTCAGCAGTATGGAAAAAAGGAATTACAGTGAAGCACAAGGACTCTGTGGAGATGCTTTTCTAAGTCCTTTAGGCTTTTTGTCCATTTGGCTCAGTCTTGGCAAAACCATTGAAGAATTATTTCAGGTAGGAGTAGGGCATAAAGATCAAGTAAAATGAGTGAAATTAAATGAGTGGAAAATAACTCAGGATGGAATAGTTTCAATGAACTTGCTGACAATGGAATGTAATGGGCTGGAGAATTGATAAGAAATGCAAACTATGAAAATCCCATTTCTTGGAAAGTTCAGGTGAAATAGTATATTCAACAGAGAAAAGTACTCCTGTGCTAAATAGGAGCTCAGATCTGAAAAGAATTTCAATAGCCTTATGCTCAATATGTGTATTTTGTTAAGACCTGGGATCCATTTTCTCAAATGGAAGGAGCTCAGAGAGAAACCTCTGCCTGAGTTTTTCAGTCAATTAGCATATTCTTTAATTAATGAATTAAATTAGAGAATTAAACTTGGGCAATTGGTGAGGATAGATAGCAGTGTTGTAAATTTTACACTTTGGGGATCCTTTTGCTCTGGCCCTTTCCTTCCTAAATGATTGGTTAATAAATCTGGCTAATGAAGCATGCAGATAAAAGGTAAAATTTCCAAATGCATCTAATTGACTTAGAATCCAAAGCCAATGGGATTTATTGTCCTTAAGTCATTTAGATGCCCCTGGAAGTTTTACTCATCTATTCCATTGTTAACATAGACAAAATAATGAACACTTTCAGTCCTCAAGGGGAAAAAAAAGAAAAACTGCAAAATAAGATTACTTATGGACTCCAGGAACTGAAATGACCACAGTAATAACTCCACAGATCTCATGGTTGAAACTTGCCTAAGAGCTCCTGGCAATTTACACCAAATATGCATCAAATGACAAATGACTAAACTAGTGTTGCATTAATACATGACGCTCTGTAATGTCTTCTTATCTCACACTGAGTATTGGGATCATTTCCTACTAGCCTCTGCTGCTGGACAGACAGTTCCTAAGTCAATGTTTTATTCTCTCTCCATAATGCTAGATATGGATTGTCTACACCTTTGAAATGTTCATTTTCATTTCACCAGTGTTTTAAGGCTGTTCCTGGTGAGATGTTTTTTCCCCCAGATACCTTCTTTGTAGTTTCTTGAGAAACTGATGAATTATCTCTTGTTTTGTACCTCTCTAAGGTCTGGAAACCCAGGGTTTTTTGCTACACCTTGGCAGGGCTGCACCGCCTGGTGCACTCCCATATATTATGTAGTGCAGCCTTTCTTGTGCTAAGTGATCTCCTAATAGGCCAGACCAGGTCATCACCTGGGTTTTTAAAGAAGTAAATGTAAAATGACTAATTGTAAAATGAGCCAATGACAGTCCAAGCTGCATGGGCCATGGAGCAGAAAAACACAAAACTGCAGGTGCCATGAGAAGGAGTATCAGACAACTGTGAAATGAGGGAACCTCCATGAGCAGGACTTTGAGGTTAGGCAGTAGAATAGTTCCCTGTTTCACCATGTTTAGCCTCAGAAGTTATTAATAAATTCACTGTTGTTTGCACTGTTTTCAGCCTTGTTTTCGAATTGTAGGGTTTATTGTGACGACTGGTATTGTTCATTATGCTGTGAAAAAAACCATGCAGCATGATGACTTCCAGTAGTTCAGCTTGTTAGGATTGTATGTGGCTGCTCATACTCCTCCATAAATCCTAAGAAGTTAATGGCATTGAATTACCGTGCTAGCTTCAGTTTAAAACAGCCTTGAAAGGCTGGTTTTGACCCTAGCTGTCGGTTTGTCTCAAGGTGGCAACTTTGAAACAGTAGAAAAAATACATAAGCTTTGATCTGGTGGTCAGTTTTAGAAAAGCTAAAGGGTAATGGCTAGTTTTCAATTTTCATACTCTTACTTTGTTTAAAATTAAATGGACTAAATTCAGAGGTCCCATATTCAGTCAGTTGTCACTCCAAAATTTCCATGGTTTTGAGACCATTTACCAATCTGAGTAAAGACCAGAAAATAAGATCAGGAGATAGAGTCTTTGGAAAACAGAAGCTTTCACATTTCAATTAGAATGTTTAGTTTTAAATATCTTCAGTGCTCAATGCTGCTGAGAGCAGTTACAGTTTACATCATAGCATCATCTTAGAAATACAGTGTGATGATTCAGCTTATGGGATGAGTTCACTTTGTTTCTACCCTCTTTTTCAGATTAAAACATTTTTGACATTTGAGGACAACGTGCATGAAAGGTTTTATGCAACAGAACATCGAGATAAGCAGGGAAGAACTTCCTCATGTGAACCATGGGAGTTCCTTGCATTAGTCACATCAATAAATAACAGACTGCACCTACTGAGCTCCCCTTTGAAACAGACCTCCTTGTGCTCAAGAAAAAGCTAGTACTGGATTTTTCCTTTTAAATTTCTCATTCAATTTTGCATCTTGCTCTGCAAGCAATTGCTATTACTTACTGGTGTTTGCAGGAATAGAAAAGTTGGGAAAATACTATTTTTTAAGTGTTCAGTTTCCTTTCACTAAATGTCCACCAAATTCCCAGTTTGATGAATGCTGTATTCCACCTTTTCTCCCCACCTTTCCCTTATAAGGTTTTTATGAATTGTGCTTCTATTTCTCTAAATACGTGCCAACTCACTATTTATCCTGGTCCACCGTTCATTTACGTTGTATAGCTCCCCTTTGCAGGACCTTTTACAAACAGACCTCAGTAATAGCTATTGCATTAACACACTGTGATCTCTGCTAAAAGCCCAGTGAGAATCAGTGCCTTTTTACTTAAGAGTTTGTTACAAGTTCAGTTCTTGTCTATTTAGCAGGTGAGGACCAGAACCCCTCACAGCATATCTGAACTGACTCTGAGTTGTGCCAAACAGCAGAACAACCCTGGTTTACCTGGTCTCCCATGACAGCAGACTTGATGGCAGCCAAAGAGGTCCAGAGGCAGCTGAGCGTGACAGCCGACATCAAAGACAGAATGCCACACCTTGATCCAGGCTTCACTCTACCTGCTGGGGCAAACTTATTAATGTGACCACCCTGAGAATTCAAAGGAGCAAATGCACACAGGCACACAAAACCCAACCACTCAAATTTGAAAATGAAAATAGAAGTCTAGACAGCTTTTCTTCAGAATTCATTGCTGCTGACCTAATTATTTGAATCCTGTGCTTTATCTTGGTCTTTTCAAAGAACAAGAAGAATAGTTAATTTTGCTTAATAGAATAATTGAATGTCATAATTGTGGTGTGGTTTTGTTTTTTTTTACTTCAACAATAACATTTTAGTTAAGCTGCTGTCTCTTTCTGTAGAGCTGCTAATGACCAGGCTGCTCACACAATGATTTAGTTAATTCTTTGTTTCCTTGCTGGACCATTTGGACTAACTTAAACCAATGAAGATTTTGTGTACGTGCATGTGCTGTAATGATTGCTTTTGTCTATGATGTTCTGAGCTATAAATCTAATCTTCTTTTCATTCATGATTTCCCACATGCAAGAACTACAGAGAAGCAGAGAAAAATTAAGATATGAATTTGTCCAAACAACCTGTGGGTTTTGTTTGTCTGTTTGTTTGTTTGTTTGTTGGGGGTTTGGGTTTTTTTTTTTATTTTTATTTTAAGATGGGATGGTTACATTTGGTTGGGTTTAACCAACATTGCATGTAGGAAGAGTTCAAATTCTTGATAGTTTGAAATTTGCAGAGGGCAAGCCTGTTTCATTTTTCTAAAACTGGAGATTTAACTGGATGCAGGCCTTAGTCATCCAGATTGAACAGAGTTTTGGGATAGATAATTCTATATGAATGAATCTGGTGAGCCCTCTCCTACTTGAAAGGATAGATGACATTTTGATGACTTCACTGGTAAAGTGGCTGTGAAAAGATCTGACTAATACAAAGTGGAAGTTTCATAATAACTTTAACAAGTTCCACAATTTCTCACATTTATAGTGTCTTCCATTTTGTAAATCCCTAAGCACTTCACAACAATATAAAGCACCAGTGAAAAGCAGCTACCTCTAGGGCAGAAAGTGGTAACCAGCTGGCTCCCAGCAAAGTACATAGCAGCAAAATGAGAAGGAAAAGTCATTTTAGCCAAGTAAACTGGATTATAAATTAAAAACAAATATTGTATTGTCTAAAGGAAATGCTTTGTCTCTTTTTCACTGTGCCTCTTTTTCATTCCACTTTAAAGAAAGCACTGTGAATAAAGACCATGTTCTGGTTATTAAATGATTTGTCTATCTCAGTCTTTCCCCATCTGTGGTCTGAAGTACATTTATTAGTGGTTTGTGGAGACTTTCTGGTCAGAGTGGCGAGACAATTTCAGTTTTCAAATGGTGTTTGTAGCTTCGTGTAGCCTCACCCAAGATTTTTCTACTGCCTCAACTCCTACTCAGTATTCCAGTGCCATATGGTGTAGCGGGGAATAGAAGTGCTTAGAAATGCTAGGGAGATGGGATGCTTAGGAAACTCACTTTTTGGTCAAAGTCAACTCCGTGACTCTTCTGCAACTTGCATATTGAATCCTGTGCAGCAGAGCATGCAGGCTGAAATGATGGCCAGCATTCAGAAAGAAGAAAAACCGAAACTACGTAACATTCTGGTGTGGTAAGAACACGACCATTAAAAAGGGATTGATCCCAATCGACTCCTAAATCCTTACTCAGTTTTATATGGACATGGTCTGACCCAAAACAGGGGAAACAAAAAAGGGAAGAAAAGAAGAAGAAAGGCTGTAATTTATTAACTTGCCAAAATAGCATATGTTCTTTTTAAGCTCCTTTCTTCAATGTTGCCTTAAGAATATTTTTTCCACAAGAGATTAAAGGTAAAGTCTATAATAGGGATTGCAAAATTGAGAGAAGATATTGTTCATGAGAAATTCCTTATTTAAAGTTGTTGGATGGTGTAGATGTGTTTAGAAACTTGAAGTTGTCTAATAAATATCCTCTGGTCTAAAGTTTGGCTCAAGCTAGGTCAGATCTGAATGTTCTTATGTGGAACGTATACTTTGAAATTTCACAGCTAAGATGAAACAGGACAAGCTCCTGCAAACAAAGATTCCAAAATGTAGCTAAATGTCAGCCCAGAACAGAAGGTTAAATGTGAGTTTCTTCCAGTGTCTGTGTATTCTGCTCTATTTCTTGCTTTGTCTTCAGGAAGAACCAAAACTAAGTGGAATTACTGTGAAATGTAATTACATTCCAGCTTTGATAATTTGGGCTCAAAACTTCAAGACAGCCCACAGATTTTTCCATAATCGGCTCAAATCACTCTCCATTAGATTCTAGTATGAACCTGGTAACATCAGTCAATCTGTATGGGATAGAAATTAGGAAGCTTGTGTGCACATGTAAGTCAAATGAGTTTGAAATTTTGGTTACTGCCCTCTAACAATAGTAAAAACATCATTCCTTTCCCCTATCCATGAGATAAATGCTATCAGAGAGGAAGTACAATACTGATCTGGATTTTTCTGGCCCAGTTTGGTCACATGTCTGCATTTATTTGCTTGCCATTTAACATCTATTCCATGCTAATTTTACATTATGATTTCCAGAATGATTAGCATGCCTTTTTAGCTATATATTCTCTACAACTCTCACTGCATACTTTGAACATAGATAATATGTAAATATTTCCATTCTGCAGTGGTTTCCACTGTGTGCTCTTTGGATTTAGCTACTCTGTGAAGTTAATAGTGGAGCTGGTTGAACTCTTCATAACAAATAATTCACCCAGCAAATTCAGCTCTTCTGTAAATGTAATTCATACAAGCTGATTGCGATTTTCCCAAATTAGTTCATTATTTGTAGTTGTCTGCTGAATTATTTTTGTGAGCAAACTGTACCCTACGAATTGTCTGTAATTTGAACACTATGATTATTTATTTTATTTCTTGTGTGTGACTGTTCACCTGGTTTTATTTCTGGTCCCTGATTGGGTAGGCTGACTTTGAGAAATTGGTGCTTTAGCTGGATTTTTCATTCAAGAGTTTGGTATGAAGAGGATTAAATATCTCTAGAAAAAACATAGGAAAGCACAGTTCCAAGGAGGGAGGGAGGGAAGAAGGATCAAAGGGAGGAAGGAAGGAAAAAATTCTGATTCTTATAAGAACTTCGTATTGAAATAGATACATATACTTGAAAACAAAAAGCTGCAATTAATGGGTTACTGTGCTCAGTAGTACTTCATATTGTTAAAATTAAGGCGTATTAACATTATGATTGTTTTGTGAGTCCTCATCTGGTATGATATCCAATCAATAACAGTGGCTTTGCCAAGAACAAGAGATTAATAGCCACTGTGCTCACATACCTGGGTCTCCTTGTATCACACAGACCACTAGACCACTAGAAACTGCCTTTTAATGGAACTAAATAATACCTTAAAAATCCTACTTGATTTTAAAAAGGAGAGAGAGTTTACGCTGAAGTGGAAGGAAAGCAGAAATATGTAGAGAAATTAGGTAAATGAGGTGACACAGCTGATCATTGGCCATACCGGAAATAGATCCCAAGCTCCCACGTTCTTACGGTGGTGCCATATCCGTTAGCCACCATGTATCTGTTCAGTCTCTGCATGTTTTTAAGGCTATATGAGAAGCTGGGGAGCTGGGAAGCTGGGATCTAGCCCATTTAATGCTTGGTGCCCCTTGACAGGAATTGCCGTTGCATTCTCCAAACCCTGCTCATAATGACAATCTGCACACTTTAATATATCTGCCAAGCACATGGATTGAATCTGTTAATCTTTATTTTATGTACCTTCATCATTCACCTACGACTCTTCACAGTCACCAATGAGGCATACATGTGTGGGGCTCCGCACCAAGTGCTTTTGCCAACATACCTGCCGGAGGAAATTTAACTTCTGATGTAGATTTTACATCTGGCTGGGCTTTATGTGAGCACCTGTGGTACAGACTATATCAAGGGTACATTAATGAATCTTCTGTCTAACCTAGCCAAACTCTTTTTTTTTGGTGTGTATGTGTGTGTCAGGAGCTCCATTTTGAGAGCTGTACTGAGTCTTTTTCTGTCTCAGGCAGCATAAGGTAAAGATGACTTCTGGCACTACAAGTTCTTTCCCTGTTCGTGAACCAAGACACACCCTAAGTGAATGGAAACTCAGATAGTAATTAAATATGTATGCACACACACACATGTATACATCACTCCAATAATATCCTAACTGCAGCCACTCTGGGGCCAGATTCACATAGGGTGGGCACATATTTGCACCAGATTTAGACCTAAAAGCATGTCTAATTCTGTGAAGTCACAGGCATATTCATTTCCTGATTTTAACAAGCTCATATGGCATGTAAAGTTTTGAAAGGTTAGGCTGAAAAGATCATAAGCCATGTTGTTAGCATGTGTGAGATTCTGTAGCTGTTTGCAAAGTGCTGAGATCCTCAGATGGCAGGTGCTATATAAGTGCCATGTATTATTATTTGTAATATTATCATTCAATTATATGTTAACCACTTGCATGAGTGAAATAAGATTTTACTGTAAGGTTTTGACTTCCTTTCCTATGCTTTTGGTTAATTGCTATAGGACATTATTATGTTTGCTTGAACCAGCTCTGTAATAATGAATACAAACATAGAACTTTGTTTTTAATCTGTTACTGATATTATGTTTTGTTTAAAGACAGATAGCCCTTTGTCATTGAGATTTTGGACTGCTGCTGAAAGTCAGCTGTCAAAGAGGTTTAGAGCTGTACCCTAACTCACTGTGTGCGAGGGTGCATGCACCCTCTTGAGGCACTGGGGAAAAAGAGGTTAATCCTTAAGCTGGTTAGAAAAGGGACCACAGTTGTGTCTCCATCCTGTAGGAATTAGGCCAGCTGTGGGGAGTTAATTGCTTCCTATACACACCCCTCCATGCACAGCATAAAAGGGGTGTGTTGGAAGGGCCTTGGCTTGGCAGGGAGAATGAGGAAGGAAGCTATGTCCAGTGTGGGAGAGCAGATCTGAGCAAGGTGATGTCCTGCTCTGGTGCTTGCGTGATGTGGTGCTTAGTGCTGAGTACAAGCAAGCTATCTTTATGTGGGGACTGCTGCTGAGCAGGGAAATTTCTTGCTTGCTCTCATCCTTTGCAACATTTGCAAAGGGCATTTTTTCTACCTGATTTCATTTTCCAGAGTTATAATCCTTATGGAATATTGTGATTCCGTAGTCCCTCTTTTTGTTGGTGTTAGTACATCACACTATGCATGTAGGTGCACTTCAGGGCACCCCTGTGTGGTCAGGGCAGGAGGGATCCTAAACTGTGGGAATTAAGCAGGCAGGTTGCAGGGAATGCTGCTGCTGGTATGCATATAGAGAATTGGTTTCTTCAGGCTCTCTGTTGCTGTTAGGAAAGTTGTAGTAAAGAATATTCAGATTCTGAAAAAAAGCCTTTCCTTAAAATCAAGTATGGTACAGAGCTATAATTTTTTATCCTGATGTTTTTGTTTAACCTCTCTGTAGTTTAACATTACCCCTGTTAGCTGAATTTAAGTTGCAGGAATGCTTTGAGGGAAAGGAATAATGCGTGTCAGGACCTGATTGACATGACCTAACTAGTGTCTGATCTGTTTGGTGCAGGCTGCTGATTCCTGTGCTGCTCTGTATGTGGCTATTGGGGCTGACCGCATCCTTGCTTGGAGACCTTGGCACACGGGTGTGAACTGAGCATCTTTTATGCTGCTGTCGAAGGCGTGCCTTGCTAATCTATCTCCTCAAAGAATAAGGTTTCTTTTACCTCTTGGGCCTTGACATGCCTGTTCAGGGGGTAGAATTTGGCCCTTAGCGAGCGGATTATCCGTTCCCTTGACATAACATAAAGCTCTAGGATTTACGGCTATATAAGAAAGTAATAATCTTGCTGGGACATGTGGGGAGTTACATACAGTATGTAAATCCCATCTTGAGATAGCAGTATGTTCCTTTGAGAGTACAGCTGTAAGAGACCTGCATTATGAAACCTGAATCCATGTAAAATGGCCTGGTTTTGTTACAAATTTGAATCTCACTTTACATCAGTTCAAAGTCTTGCTATGGTTCATGAACATTTCAAAGCAAACCTGGGCCCAGGTTCAAATAATTTTTTTATTTCTCTGTATCATGCAAACTTCATAACATCATGTAATTTCAACACAAAAACAGATGAAATGCAGGGCTTTTCACTGAGTGATTTGGTATATTTTTTCCTTATTTTTGTTGTGTTTGCCTGTCTCAAAGTGCAATTCAGCAGCAAGAAGCCAAGCGAAATCTTCACAAAAGTCTCTGTGATCTGAAACAGCCAAGTTCTGCACAGCTGCACTACAGAGTAATGGGCAAGGCTTTAGCTGCTAAGCTTGATGCAGCCACACTCACTGTCAGAAAGGGACTGAAGGAATGCAGCTCCTCTGGTTTCCATTTCTGCCTGAAGGGGAGCATAGCTCAGTGAACCCACAATGAGACTTGGGGGAAAGGAAAACTAAATTACATTTAAAGAAAGAAAAGAAGCCTTCTGCTTTTTCTTTTTCTTTTTCTTTTTTTTTTTTTTTTTTTAATGATTGAGTGATGTTGATCTGTTCCACATAATGTAGATAAGGTTACAACAAGCCTTTCATTATAAGCCTAATATTGAAAGCGACCCCCACCAAACTTTGCCAAGGCAAAAATCAAGCTGTCTGAAATTTCACAGGCAGCAGTTCAGACCAGACCCGAATCTCCCCTCCTGGCATATTTGCTAAGGTGTGTAAAGAGAAAAGGAGGAGGAAAACAGAGAAAGTATGCAGAGGGGAATAAGTTTCTGTAAAGGGATCAAGTTTACCCTACCACATATGCCATGTTGTGCTGTTTTAGGTATTTGATGTTCTTAAATACAGACTTCCAAGCTCATTTCTTTACAGGCAAGCAAATGTTGAACCTAATGAGACATGGTGTGTGTTATTAGGTTTGTTAAACAGGTCAGACAGAGGAAACAATGTGAACAGCAGGAGTATTTGCTCTCTGCCCTGGTCTTTGATTAGGGTCAGTTTGCAACACAGGTGACTCTTGTCAAAGCCTGGAATCAGTGCTGTGCTCTGATTCTGGAGAATACGGGTGGTCTTGCCTGCTCTTTGAAAAACACTGTTGCAGTGCTAATTTACATGTGCAAATTAAAGCAAGTATAAATCAAATTTCTTAGATTCAAGTTAGACTCTGCTTCCCTTTTCCTCTGGAAGCATGTCTGCAAGACACCAAGTATGTGTCGCCATGAGCAAAGAAACTGCAATGGAGAGGATTTAGCCATAGGAGCAAGAAGCTACATCATCTCGTAATAGTAGCAGTATTGCTGTCTTTAGTGGGAATGAAAACCTGCAGTTTTCAGTTTGTCCTGAATGTGAAAATGGCAAAGGTGTCAATGAGAAGCTGCTGCTGTTAGCTGGTATCTTCACTCTGTCTAGCACTGACCCAGGAAATGAAGCATGACATTGGATTGTGAAATTGCACAGGGCAAGCTTGAATTTTTTCCCACCCTCACAGAAGAAATTCTAGGAGATTCATAACCTCAGAAATGGAGGAAAAAAACTAAAACTATGCCAAGCCATTTTAAATTGGACTTCATGATAAACTGACATTTGATATTCCTGGGTAATTACTAATGAGAACACTTTCCCTTTAATTATGTTGTGGTCACCATTTCAAAGGTGATTAAAACTATTCTTCCCTAGATGTGGTTATAGATTTAATGCAAACCTGGTCTTTCTTGTGGTTTTGTCACAGCAATTAAATCTGGCTTGCACACAGACTTTGTGTGGCATGAGGGATTTCACCAAGCAAAATGATTTTACCCTTCAGGCAATGTTAAATTTAGGAAAAATATAATTAATTATATCAGACAGGTATCTACTATACATCATGCACAAATTCTTAGAGACTGGGGGCCCACTTCTACTCAAAACAGAAACAGTCATTCCTTCCAGCTCTGGCCTTAAACACAGAAGCAACTGTTGCCCGTTCAGACATGTCTTAATATCATCATTTTTATCATCTGTAACAAGCAATCATCCATTCCCTGAGAAGAAACAATAGAAAATCCCAAGTTTTGGATTCAGGTTCTCCCTTCCTATCCCATTTTCACTGAGTGTTTCTTGGTTCCTTGCTTTCTTTCTGATTGTATGCAGCAGTTATGTCTTGGAAATAGCACAGTGTTAGCCTATTATAGTTACAGGCTATGCAATATGTTTCTATTTAGCTTTTATCTGCTGATTGTAAGATTACCTGATTGCGTTTTACTTCCCCCCCTCCCCCCCAACTATTTGATGGGTTTGTTGTTAACTTGTCTAACACTGTACAATCCCTCAGCCCACAAAAATCTTCCGATTCAATTAGGGGTTTTAGGCCTTCTAAAGACAAAAGGCTCCATTTTCAAAATGCAAGTTGGCACTCAAGACACCCATGTCAGTGATACTACATGCTGCTAAAATGTCTTTCATCAGTGGATCTTGAAGCATTTAAAAAACATTTGCAAAGCATCAGGGAGAAATGTATATCCAGTTTTCAGATTCACGAGCTGATAGATTGTGTAAGTTATGGATATGCCATGCTAAACATCAAACTACTCTACATTTGATTACATTTACAAGATAGAGTTTGAGATACATCAGTGAGATGAACATTTTTATTGCTGGCAGAGTTCCTCCCTAATCTTTGGGCTAGGTTACCTGTAGGGGAATAGAGCTGGATTTAAAATGCTGTGTCTATATGCAAGCATGACATGAAAATGAGGAGATAGAGCTAACTTTTCCTGTTTTGCTTTCCTCTAGTGCTGTATAGAAGTTTATTCATCTATCTGATTAAAAGAAAATAAAAAAATATTTAGAGATGGTCCTAAGGAAAAAACAGCAGCAGGGAACTAGTTTTACAGTTGAATTATTGAAGTAGAATGCCATTTGGGAAAATAAGCTGTGAAATCTTAGAGAGCTCTTACCAGATTTCATCTGTATCTTCTTTTATTGTTTCTTTTTAAATTCAAAAGCCTTAGTTCTTGAAAGAGTCTTGAAAGTTATACAGCATTTGGAGCAGTGACATTGTAAAATATAGGATACTAATCACAGAGTAGCTGCTCAACATACAGCTTTTTCTATCTGTCATATTTAATAACTAGACTATCATATCATTTGTTTCTCATGTGCCAGAATCAGAGTCCTACCTCTCAACAGTTTGGAACCATGACAAAAATAATATCACTCAGCCAATCTTGTGACTCAAGTGACCCTGGCCTTTGATCCAGTCAGACCTTATCAGATCTTCAGAGGGTCAAGATACACCTGTTTTCAGTATTTCAGCATTTTAGCCTTAAGCATTCAAGGGCTATAGGGGATACATGACACTTGAAGGGAAAGGTTTTACTCTGTGTGTGTGTGCGTGCATGCGTGTGCATGTGGATGTGTGTGTATATATGCAGGCATGCACCTCTGCATGCCTGGGAGGTGGTATGTTTAATAGTGTAGTTTGTTATTTAAAACTGAGTTTAATCCAAAGCAAAATGATTCTTTTTTTTTTTTTTTTTAATTTCCAGATAGCATACACGTTTGAAAGTGTTAATGAAAAATATTTCATGAAAAATGTTCTTTCAGGATACATAGAGAAAGAAAGGCAACTTGGCAGAACAGATATCATATACAAGAAATGCATTAACACTTACCACCACACGAACATGCTTTTCTGTATGGGAAACAGCATGATCAGGTGCACGTCTACTATATTAAAGGTTTATGAGAAATGGAAAGAAAATAATACTTAATTCTGAATGTAAAAATATTCTGTTTTTTAAAAAGGTGTCTCTTGAAGCAACAGTATTATGAGATATAATACCACAAAATCATCTAGATTTAGCAATATAGAGACTATTAATGCTTATGACTTCTTAATTTCTCTGAAACATGCAAGAAAGCCATATGCTGGAATGTAGGAGGTTTGTAGAATGTCCATTTAGTCAAAAATAATACGCAGCCAGAGGCATTGAAAATGACTATTTTGTTGATAAAAATTTGCCAAGCATTTTATTCCCTGCTATGAAGTATGGAATAAACTTTTGATGATCAATGCTGACTTCTATTGGAAAGTTGTGCTCAGTATACACTAGGCTAATGTGTATGCATTGTAAGTTATAGAGATATTATCACACAGATCATTGTTTGCAAGCACAAAGCTTAGAAGGCTGTGAAGATAATTTCTCGTGACAATTATTATGTACAGTAGGTGTAGAAATTGTTTGCCTGTGACCCTAAGTAATTGTTAGTGAGACATGCCTGCACATCTGTCAGGGAGAAAACAAGGACTCTTCATTTACAGAAATAGGATGGTCTTACACTATACATATATACACTAGAGCATTCCTGAAGTTCTCTGTCACAGCCATGCTGCAGAATGGCCCCAAACAGCAGAGCAGAAGATTTCAGTTCTATGTTACAGAAAATGGCTATTGTCCTACTATAGGCAAGGAGCAAGGTGTCATGTTTTTAATCTGTTTAATATAAAATGGAGACAGCAGTATTATGCTGAGCCTCTAATCTATGACCCATAGCTGTGGGTTCCAAGTAACTATATCTTAATTTCATGGGTGGTTTTCAATAACAGAGAAAATGGTGCAACAAGTTTCCTTCAGTGGCACTAGGCCAACTTCCACAATCAGTAACTTCTACCTGGGGCCCTTTTTAAAAATCCTATCATATAGCAGCACTAATTTCGCTAACTCATGGGACTCTTCTGCTTGCAAAAAGACTATCTGTTGAAGCCAGGCTTATGGAATTAAACGTTTGATATTGCTCTAACAAAGCAGAAAGAAGCTCATTGTGGAGAAGACAGAAACAGGAATGATTACTTGTGCTTTTGTCTTAGTTTGTCTGCAGTTTTCCTTCTAGTGCTCTCTGTCACTTTTTCTTTATTTTTCCCACTTGTGAGATGGAGGGAAATGATCAAGCTCATCCTGCATATATGTACTGAGGGGGATGCTGAACTTGACCCAACACTGACTATCTCACAAAACTGTTAAGGAGGCAAATGTGTTCATATTTGTGAAGTGCTATAATGTATGAATTTTCAGCTATGTTAACAATGATATTTTTATAAGCCAAGGCAGATAGGGTTGTATTCCCTGAGGGGTCTGGGTAGTTTTCTGTCTACCTTCCTTTCCACACAGGTGAAATACAGCTTCTAAAATAGTCTAGCCGGCTTATTTGGGTTTGTAAATAGGATAAAACACAATAGCACAATGTATTGTGGAAGTAACTTTCTTCACAGCCTGCATGCTGTTCTTTTTACGTTTATTGTAGACAATTAATTGGGGATGCATTGGTATAAAATGAGTCTACAACATTCTGTTTGCCTTCAAATGTACCAAATTTCTGTGGCACAAATGATAGCGTGAGTCAGGTGAACTGAAGACCTCTTTAAGCTGTAGAGTTCTTTCTCTTTTTCCCTACCCATTTTAATTAAAGAACATAAAGCAGCAATAAAACTTTTTTTATTATTATTTTTTTTTTTGCCAAAGGCTGGGCACTGACTAAATATCTTGGATTCCTTCCTTTTCCTGTCTATCCTCAAAAACCAGTTCTGTGCTCCTCACCACTTTTATTTGGCCTCAGGCAGTGTTTCCTAGCAACCCTAGATAGTTGCACCTTTTCCTGAAACCAACAATATTATTTCTTTAGGGATGGGGCAAATAAGACACTAGATTCCTGTGGTCACTCTTCTCATCCTTCCCTCTCTCTTTCCTTTCCCACTGGTCTTGGATGTGCTGTGACCTTTCTGTGCATGACATAGAAGGTGCAGTTAAGCAAAGCAACTCTCCTTTCTATAATGAACTATGTACACCCCCAGATCTGAACAACAGGTTCTTGCCTTGAAAGACAGACTTACACAATTCCTCACAGCCAGTTGCCAGGTGTTCAGGAATGTTGTTTAACGTGAAATGAATTTGATGAGACTGAAAAGTTAGATTCCTTTATTTTACATATTTCAAGAGTATTCAATTGCTGCACTGATTTTATTGGTATTAATTAGTAATTTTATATATTACATCAATCAGGGAATAGATGCAGTTGGACATGTAGTTCACCCTCTCTGTGTAGGTGAAATAAAAGGAATGATGGTCTGGCTCTCGGACTTTTTGGTATGCATTAGTTGCAAAGTCAAAAGTAAACTTTGTAAACAAACATGTTCTTAGCTTTAACCTTGAAAGCGCCATTTCCTTAACGCAACTGACATATGATTAAAATTACATTTGTGGGCAAGACTGGGGACTTGTGCTTCAAACATATATCCTTGTTAAGGAAAATGATTGGTAAACTCTAGTCCTGCTAGTAATAAGGAATAGACGCTTGGTTTTCATTGTTGTAAGCAGCAAAGAGAATATCATATTGTAAACGCAAAGATGTGAGTGACTGTCTGCTGGTTGGAGCACTGGCATATAGAAACCGGAAAATTTGGGTTATTCTAGTCTAAGACCATTGCTGTCTTCGTGTGTTGCTCCCAGAAATGAATTTTTTGACTTAACTACAGCTTCTCTATGGTACATTATCAATATAAATAACCTAATCAAAACATAGACTAACTACTCTGCAATCTCAGTATAACCTTTTCAGTAAGCTCAGTGTCCTGGGTTCAGCTGTAAGACTTATTTTTCTCCCTCTTAATAGCTGGTGCAGTGCTGTTTCGGCTTTAGTCTGAGAACAATGCTGATAACGCACCTATGTTTTTGTGGTTGGGACTGTTCTTATCTCAACCTGTAGGATTTACATTCTTTCGATTCTCCTCCCCATCCTGCCAGGAGTGGGGGGGAGTGAGTGAGTGGCTGCTTGGTTCTGAGTTACCAGCTAGGCTTAAACCACAACACTAAGTTAGCCTCAGCAGGACCCTATGCTGTTGTCATGTTTCTGACGCTCCTTCTTAACATATTCTGGACGAGAAGACTTATGCTTTTATAGCTGATGTAATGGCCTTGGTTCAAGTACAGAAAATCCCACCTTTGAGTGTCCTGTCATACAGCCTGTGGTTTATCTAAACCATTCAGGACCTTGAGAATGGTTTCTCCCATAGCCTGTTTCATCTCAGGTCAAGAAGTACAGAATTGGCTTCATTATCCTTGGTACATATGTAGGATTTGGGTGTAACAGCTGGGGAACAGGTCATCTTCAAACATAGGCAAGAATGAACTGAACTAATTGTCCAGCTTGGAGAAAATCTTGTGACTCTTAAAAGACAAACAGCTGAGTCGAAACAGGAAGGAAACACACATGTATTCATCTTTCTCTTTTTTCCCTCTAGAAATGACATTCAGACATTAGCACCCTATTCCTTGGACTACTTGACAGATTAAGTTCATATGTTACTGCTAAAGGGTGTTTAGTGGGTCACATGGGTAAACTGAGTGTTGTCTCCATCCACTCTTGTGCAGCAGCACATGACTACCAGATACTATTCCCAGATCTATATATAATCTTGCATATATCATAGATGATTCAAAAACTCATTAAGACTGAGTCTATCTGTTCTTATATATGTGAGACTTCACTGAAGTGGGAACTTTGAGCTGAGATCAATAGGAGGATCAGGCCATAAGAAAAGAGCTAAAAAGCCTTATTGATTGTTTTCAACATTAGGAATGAAAAAAATGTAGATTTTGAATGATGCCTGCTATTCTTAAAAATGCATCATGATGAAACAGTTGTCTGATGCCTTCAAATTCAGTGTTTTCTCTGGTAGTCTGAGCATTTACCTAAGGCTTCTAAATTTATTTCCTCGCCTGACTAGCTAAGTGACCTTTCTGAGGTTATTTATGTTGTCTTTTTATTTCTATTCAATTACTCAGCATAAATCAGAATGAGAATTCAAGGCCCCCTTCTTCTTCATCTTTATCAGTATGCAATGAACCTGATCCAAAGTCTGCTGAAGGCAGCAGATGGGGCCCCACTGACATTAGCTGACTTTGACTGGGACCATCATATACACCACACCAAACTCTAGTACCCTGTGTAATACATCCCAGTTCAACCAAGAGGCAAGTCATATGGGTTTCATATCACCCTATACAAGGGAAAAAAGTTTTGGATGTCTCTCCACATGCTTACTTTGAAACATAAAAGGCTGCTCTTGGTATTGAAAAAAAGAAAAATAAATGTTCTGCTAGCAGTGTAATTAAAGGATCCTGGTTTCTTACAGATGTATATGCTACTTGCTTTATCCATTGCAAAAACTTCAGATAGCCTTTGGGCTTCCTATAACACCTCCTGCAACAGTAGCTTTAGATCTCATAAAATCCCTATCACTTCTTTGTTTCACTACTGATCTTTTTTTGACCTGTGAGATGACCAGAGCTACAGGAGAAATTCTCTCCATGGAGAATTTCTGTTTAGGTGATGAATTTTTAAAAACTTATGAAATCTAAGTAATTTTCGGACTTGTAACTTGAACTGGGATGAAACAGATATGTCAGAGTAGTAAGAAATTCAACATTGAAGGCTCAAAGCTCAATGGGTGATGTGGGCAAAGAAACTGGTCACTAGACTCAAAGTTATTATGAGGAAGATAAACAGATGGTAAATACAGAGTATGATTGCTTAAGTCTGATTTCTGCTAAATATTTTAATTCTCTGTGCCAGCTCTGGGCCAGGTTATTATTGGTCGTGTCATGATGGATGAATACAGAACATCTTAACTTTTTTTTTTTTTTTTCTGTCCTTTGTTAATCCTCATGAAGGTGTGGGAAGCAATTTGTAATCCTGCCATGCCATTCTGCTTTAGGAAGTGTGGCGCAAATTCAATGTCTTCATGTTTTCTTTATCCTTTCACGAAAAGTCTTCAGAGAGTTAGATATGGTGTGCTGTCTTCTTGTGCTCTTCTGGCAGATACCATCCCAGAATGGAGAGGAAGATTTCTTTTTAATCCATGGATAACTTTTTCCATTGGAGTTTGTAACTTAATATCATAGGCTGTTCCCTGTCTACAGTGCTTATGTCATTGGTTCTCCATATCAAACCTTCACGTTTTAACTGGGCAAAATGCACTAAGGATTTTCACATGATTAATGACAGCAAGTGGGATTAATGAAGACCGGCTTCAGCCATGGGGTCAGAGATGAATTTTCTGACTCTGATTCTTAAGTTGGGCAGACCTAATAGGGAAAACCTATAGTCAGCACTTGCCTATGTCTCTCAAAGCCTTAACTCATTGTGTATTTTTGTACTGCAGTATATGATGCCTAATGAATACAGTGTAAAATGCTCAGTTTTTTAAACTAAGCTTTTGTGCCATTTAATATATTCTTATCTTTTTTCTGGGTATACAACCTAAGGAAGAAATATGTCATCAGCCATGTTAAAACCATCGAAATATCTGGAAAAGAAATCGTTCTCAAGTCTTAACAAATCATCTTTTTACAGCATTGTGTGTTAAGAATTCATTTAAGAAATGATCCCCAAGAGGCCACATGTGAGCACTGTGCTATCCTAATTTATCTTTTCCTGACTATTAGGTTGATAATGGGGATTCCTTTGCACAGTCATTATGTATTGTTGTCAATTTTGAGCCAGTTTTATGACCTATGTCCAAGATGTATCCTCATTCTCATTAAAGGCTTTAAATGATCCATTAATCTCTTGCTTTGTTTCTCCAATTTTTCTGGCTTCTTATAGAACTTCAAAATGTTGGGAATTTTTTAGATAGCAGGAAAGCAGCATAGCTAGCACTATGATCCATTCTTGGTTCAGCAACCAGAGATTTTTCTCTATTGTGAGCACCAACTTTCAACAAGCAAACCCACACAGTTTAGCTACCAAACGACTGTGTTGAATCCCAGCAGTAGCACTGATGGACCATAATAATGAAACATTTCCTGTGGCATAATGGCAGCGTATGTATGTAGAGTGCACCCATGCAGCTTTGTTATTGTTGTTATCTGTTAGAATATGCAGTCAGTGTCTATGCAAATATTTCAGATAATTTCTAGAATGTAGAGAAGGTATGGTCCCCTTTAAGGTTTGCAAGAGAGACTTCTTGTTTTGAGTTTATAGTATGGTCTGGACGTTGAGGGTTTTACAATAACAGCTTCCTCCTGCTTGCCTTTTAAGATCTCTTTATCAGAAAATGGAAGTCAGTCAGTCTTGATGTAAAGAAAATACTTTTGATGCATAAGTATTTATTTTTGATGCATAAGTATATATTATAAGTATTTATCCTTTTTTATTGCATCCTGAAAAAAGGATGCAGTAATAATTTAAAAATCATAGGTAAAATGTATTAATGGTTCAACATCATTACATTGTGTTTTAGAAGTCCTTGTTTTAATGAACGTGGTAATAGACAGACTATTCAAGACAGCACAATCAGTGTAAAAATGCAGAGAAGGGAAAAAAAGTTCAGGCAAATAAGTTTTGTTACTAGTTCATATTCCCCTGTCCTAGAAGTCTGGGTAAATGCAGGTAGATTCTTAATCTTCATCTTTTCTTGAGTAATTGCTAAGCATAACCTGCTGGTATTGGAATTAGAAACTGTTTGAACACACGTCTCTCTATTTGGCTGACAAAGTACTAACAGAGCAAATTGTAGGTTAATTCAGTTTTCAACATGGGCTGTCACCCCCTAAGTTTGCCGATATGGTGGCACTGGTCTGTATTGTCTCTATTAGAGTTTTTAAAATAAACAGGGTGAAAGTGCATGGGTAGGTTCTTTGCAACTCTTGAGTCAGCTGTGTACTGATAGTTCTCCACTTAACTATATTGCCTGATCACTAGTTTATCACTACCTAATGCCTGGTCATTCTTCCTGTGGAGCTTGCTGTTTTATTAAACTGCTTCCCTAGTATTGTGAGTCTCTAAAGCTGGGTTGTTTTCTCTTGAGAAAAGAAAAAAAGATCAGAGATACACCTACCCTAGCAGAAATTGTACTCTTCTTGGTAAACTTCTGTCCTTGTGTACATACCAATTAATAAAGTTGTGATACCTGGTGAAATGACTGACACACAGTTACATTTATTTTTTCATATTGCCATCAGTTTACATCTTAATAGACGAGATGAGTGTTTATGGCAATCATATTTAATCCTATTCTCAATGGATCAGATGTGAACTGTGGGAGGTTGGCCCACTGTCACTGTTTCTGTTTTCCACCAATGTTTGGAAATACACCAACTTTCCCCCCAAAAAATCCCCTTACAATATACTGCATAATTCCAGGTACCAGCTGTCTCCTAAAACACATCACCTGTGGGCTGATGCCATGTGACCTTGTTACTCATCTATCAACCTATTTTTGTCTTTGTGTTTGTCTCAGGTATTATTAATGTGTCCATCACCACAGTTTCTCATGTTCCTTAATACTTAGACCTCAACCATTTAGCAAGCCTAGCTTTTAATTCACGTGTTTGATCCAATCTTCCTTGTTGTCAGACCCCCACTGAAGGCAGTGGAAGCATTTCTGTACATTTTGTATGATATTAGATCACTTTGTTAGACCATGCAGTGACTTTACTGTCAGTTTTAACTATTTTGGGTTGCATTTAAGAGGTATCAAGAATAAAATTGCCTAATGTGATCTCATAAACAGTGAATGATGTTCCAACATTTTTGAGAGGAAAGTGTTTTTGCTATGAACTTTTCTGTGGACAAAACACTGCATATTTATTGTAACTTTTCTTCGCTTGATTTACCACTGATGGACATGATGATTTACAATCCTGATTCATCTCTTCGTTCCATATTTGTTAGCACTGCTGTCCATCTTAGATTCTTTAACAGAAGTTTGATATTTACTGAATATTCTAAATGTGTGGGATTATTGATGGCATGGTTTCCGTACACAGATTGGAAGTACTATATTTGGACAGATCCCAGTCTGTTTGAGAACCTAGCATGGCTGGGACTTTAGGTGCTATTGAATTAATAAGTAACACTCACTCCCATCTTTGTTGGTAGTGGAAGACAGGTACCTGTGTTATGAAATGTGCCTGTATTATGACACTATCATGACGATGGTAATCCCAATGTTTTTAATACTAAACAGAATCTAACTTAAACTGTAACTTACTAAAATAAAATCAATTAATATCCAGTTTAGTTTACAAATACAGAAGGTCCACTTTTGGCTCAACACCTTCGAGAAATTGGATCTGTTTAGATTTTAGGAGCAGATGGGAAGAGCTGGCATTTATCAAACTTACAATTTTTTATTACAAACAATGCTAGATACATCTACCGTGACATTCTCAAGAACACTGATGTGCCACTCACTGTCATAGGCCCATTCCTACAGCTTCTTGAGAGTAAAATGTTGTGAAATTTTGCACTTCAATGGGCTATTCTCATTTCTATGGCAAGTCTGGTGGCATTACTATCCCCCAAAGTTCCCAGCTCATAGGACTGTCTTATAGTCAACAAGATATCCTAGAAAACTATTTATTTTGTGTCCTTCTAATGTGGTTTTCTCTGCAACAATGAAGACTAGAATTGCCATGAAAGAAACAGAAAGCCCATTTAAATAAAGATTAGTTAGGTTTATATGTTACACTCCTCTTGAATTTGTCATCAATGGCTGAAAAGAAAACACTGATAACAAAAGGCATAAATAAAATGAGGAGTAGTTGTGAGTTCAGTATTAGTAATGGACTGTGAAAAATCACTTTACCTCAGTAGCACCATAGTCACTTCTTGCATGATCATGAAAAAGTTCTTATAAAATTCTGGCCCCAATCCCTTCTGAAGTCAAAGAGAATTTTGAAGATGGGTTTGCTGGAGCCAAGTTTTCCAGCTTTATATTTAGGATCTATGACACCTATGAAGACAGGTTGAGAGAGTCGGGGTTATTTAGCCTGGAGAAGAGATGGCTTCTGGGACACCTTAGAGCAGCTTTCCAGTACCTAAAGGTGGCCTACAAGAAATCTGGAGAAGGACTTGTTATAACGGCACAGGACAAGGGGGAATGGCTTTAAACTGAAAGAGGGTAGATTTAGATCAGATATAAAGAAGAAATTCTTTACTGTGAGGGTGGTGAGATACTGAAAGAGGTTCCCAAAGAAATTGTGGAGGCATCACCGCTGGCAGAGTTCAAGGCCAGGCTGGATGGGGCTTTGGGCAACCTGGTCTAGTAGAAGGTGTCCCTGCCCATATCAAGGGGGTTGGAACTAGATGATCTTTAAGGTCACTTCCAACCAAAACCATTCTATGATTCTATAATCTGTTTCTTTGGGAGGTTTTTTTGTTGATTGTTCTGGAGTATATTTACTGGACAAGTTACTTGTGTTGATTAAGGTGGAGGCAGAAGTGGTTCTGCACATTTTACACAGACAGGTTCCTCAGTTCCTTCTACTGCAGCTCTTGTACCACCATAATACTTTCCTTGGACCTGCAATGGCAGGACTGAGCCCTGGGTCCAGGGGCATGCCACCATCAAAGTTCTTTTGGTCACAGTGCAATACCAAAAGCAGTGGTGCCTCAAGGTAGCAATGATTGGCCAATACTGCGGATCTATCTTCCTAATCGATTAGATGACACATATCAGATACAGAGTAGCCTCTTAATTTTTGGATAGAACACTCACACTGGATTTTCTTCCTTTTCTTCTCTCCTATAAGCTTTCATAAGCTAGAATGTGCATGTATGACAGAATATTTTATTTGATGAAAACTGTTACTCTTTCATCAACTAGTCCTGCTTTTATAGTCCTGATGATGAATCCCTGGAGATATAGACTGTGCTAATTTGCAGGGGTAGCACTAGGAATATATTTAATGGAACTGTCTATAACTGTGGTGTGTTCCTGCTGCACAGCTACATTCTGTCTTTTCATCTCTGCCTGCTTATTAATGTTTCCAATGGATGGATAGGTTGGAAAAAGCAGATGTACCTATTGCACCTTAGTTTACTGTTAAACCCCTAATCACTTAAACTGATCTTTCCAATTCCGTGGGCTAGTGCTCTGAAAGCCCCAAAGTATTTAGCCAAGATGCCTAGTCCAAAGTCTGTTCTAGCCCATCAGTAACTTATTGCCTGCCCAAAGCTTTAGTTTCATATATAAAATAAATATATATAAAATAAAATTATTTTAAATTTTATATAGAAAATATAAATGTTATCCTATTGCATATAGCCTGCTGCCCTTCATGTTTATGATAGAAAAAGAGCAAAGCATAAACTCTTCAAACTCACTGGAATATCAAGAATCTTTGCGCTGTCTTGGCCTTCATTTTTCTTAGAAATATGATTCCCATTTTGAATATAAGTCCATATAGAACTGTTATGCATTAAAATATATTGCAGTAAACACTGGCTATTCTCTGATGGTGAATCAAGTCCTTGTATAGATTGATAAATGTTCTCTTTCTATGTCTGGAAAACTCATAAGATAGATAAATGAAAGAAGAAAAATGTATAAATATATTTTTTAAAAATATATTTATGTTGTTGCTGAATACTTGTTAGCCTATACCACCACCAATTTAGATGTCAGGGTGAGTGAATTGAGTTACCATTTTGGCTATCAATATCTAGCAGGTTTCTGAATACTTATCTACAAAGATATTCCTCAATATGGCTACTCCATATGTTCCCTTAGGTGCTGACTTATGAGTTTAGGTGTTTACTATTATAAAAGCTGCATGTAGTGATCATTCATTGATGTTTTTGATTAGAATGCTTTCAACACTAATCTTTAGCAACATGTAAGTTAACAGAAAAATAATGACTGACTCTGTTTTTGAATAGAGGTAGTGTTCCCGCGAGCCTATTATTTTTTTCACTTCCTTTTTAGTTACACACTGCAAGGGAAACAGAACAGAATCTGAAGTTGAATCACTATAATGGCAAGTGAGAAAAAACCCCAACACAACAGTGGTCACTATCTTTTGTTGCTGGTCTGGAATCGCCTAATTTTTTGGTAGCATATAATGTAGGTGCATTAAGAAAGAATTAAGAAATTAAAGTTTGTTATATAATAACAGGAATTAATCTGATTTTCTTATATAAATAGATATTAAATAACAGATTTTCTGAATCTTTTGAGTAGGACTTTCCTTGACATTTACAGAAAGAGAGTTTTTTCTTCGTATATTTTATAGCAAAAAATACAGTTAGAGATTGAGCTATTTTCTTAAGAGTAGATTCATGACCCAAACTCCTTAATTTCAAATGTAAAGTGGCTTAGCTGCATTCATAAACAGAGCTGTGAATTCTTTTCCATCTGAACTTATGTTCTTTGATTTTCACTGAATGACTGACCATTTCAGCACGCTCTCCTGATCGTATATAATTCAGTCCTTGACCATGACAAACCAATCATTCACAACTGACCCTTGAAATTAATTAATGCCAATCATTGCTATCAGTCAAGAGACATTCTGAAGGATTTCAAAAAGAAGAGATTGACGTTACATGGTGCTAAAGGTAGATGTAGAAAATGCATTCAGTCAGTGAATTTCAGAAGAACTTACTTAAATTATAGATTACTAAAATCCTTTCTAGTATGTGTAGTTACAAGATGGTAGTCATCAATGTATACTAAAGCTGGAACAAGTGCTCAGTGTGAAAATGCTAATTTTCAGATACTTATATCTCGAAAACCATAGGTGGTCTTGGCATGGAAAATAACATGCTACCTCCAAATTTGAATCTCTAAAGCATAGCAGGAGGCAGATCTAGCCAGCACTGTGACCATATGTGTTTGGGATTTCATACACAATAATTAATTTCCATTCTGTAAAAATGAATAATTTAATATAACATCCCACATCAAGATGCAAACACAAACTGATACTTAAAAAAATGCCATTGAATGAACTTTTTTCCCAATCAAAAGCAATTTAAAACGTTATGAATATAAACAAAATGAAAACTATTTAACTGCTTTCATTTCTTAATATAGGAATATGATGAAGACTGTCTCTTGTGGTGGAAGGATGTTTAAGAAATATGTAATCTGCAAATGGATGCTATCTGTATATGTACCTAACATCTATGTTCTCTTTTAACTGTCCTAATTATGACTATGTTTCCTCTTTCCTGTTTGATTTGCATGTGAAGATGAACCATCATCAAAATACTCAATACTTTTACCTAAACTCAATAAACCTGACACACCCGCAGGCTAAGTCTCTTCCTTGAAACAGTGATAACCAATAGGCTTTAATGTCATTCTCTGACACAGGTCAGCTCAATAAAAGTCTCTGGAAATTATCATTCTAGTGTCAGATGATCAACAATATCAGTGCTGTCATAACATCTGGGGGGTTACTTTTTCAATGAAATGAGAGCTAAAGCATGTATTGTCACTCTCTAGGTCTGCTGAGAACATATTCACACCAAACTATCCAATGCGTGGTACTTGTATAAAACACGTTGTGCCAAATCTCACAAGTGATACTTAACGTTTCTAAAAAAAAAACAAACCAAAAAAGCCCCTGTGTAAGCTGATGCATTTGTCTCCTGTTTACCACATTCAGCTGCCGCTCCTAGGTCTGTCCAAGAGCAAAACTATCTTTTTTATTTTCTAAATAAAAAAACAAATCAAGTTGAGAGACAAGAAACAAGAACTGAATCTTTACATTTGAATTGTTCCATTAGCAGAAGATTGACTACAAATCAAAACCATGTGCCAGCCTGGAAGTTTTTAGCCACCAAAAACTGTTCATCAGTGCTGAATAGGGGTTTCAGAAATCCTGTTAGGCTCCTAGGCACATTTCAAAATCCCACTAGATGCCAATCTGACTACACATCTCAGACAAAAATGTGGTCCTTGTGAATGGCCTCTAGTGTCTAATACCTGTTGGATCTTGATCCAAACAGCGGAATTAGGCCTTGATCCAGGTCCTACTGTGCAGCCAAAGCTCCCCATAGCTGCTAATGACGGAGTAATCTTTATTGCAGAATGGTGGAGGCTTCTGAGAGATATGTCTGCATTTTTTGGTGCCTTGCATAGGGTGTATCACAGAACTAATGGATGCCAGTCAAGATAGTCCTCCACCCTTCTCTGATTTCTGTGTCAGGGTTACATTATATCACTAAAGAACACCTATCAGCAAGCAAAGAAGAGCATTCATTACTTTATGAGCAGAAAAAGTGTTTGTTTGAGTGGATGTTTATAAGTGAGAGAATAGCTGATTTTTGTCTTTCAGAGCAGCATAGCTAGAAAGGCAATCACAGACCAGACTTCCAAAGTCCAAAGCCAGAGATAGGGTCTAGCTATGCTGTGCCATCCTGATATCCTGATAGATCAGATTCGTTTGCAGTGGGTTCAAGACTGTCAAGTGGAAGGATGTTGTTAATGATGACACTACTATCGTTGTAAAGTTTTTGCTTTTCCTAATGCTTAAAAACTTGTCTCCTGTGCTCTGCTACTTGTGGTATCATCACTGTCATCTGTTCTTTTTAGGTTGCAGCACACTTTTGCCAGATCTGCAGTCCACTAGAAATACTAGTTAGAATTTATTTACATACATCTATATATATATGTAATTATATATACAGTTGTATATATATAATTTTTCTTCTAAAAATGATGGTTCAGCAAAGAATTAGCAATGCAGTGATCTTTGGCAAAATTTTCAGTGAGGTGGTTTCTTAGGTTAAAAGTTGACTATTTTAAAAAATAAAGTAGCTTGAAATGTTACCGTGCCAAATTTAGTTTCTGGATTGAAGAGCCCATTAGAGATGATTATGTGAGAATGATAGAGATTTCCCCCCATGTACTTCTGTTCATCTCTCAGAATATATCTACATACTAGGAAGCAGTGTAATGTAGCGTTCCTGCTACTTTTAAGCTAACTTAAGTATGAGACATTCTAGTTTACTGAACAGCTGCCTAGCCACAGCTGTATATTCCTCAGTGGCCGGATCTGTTTTTTTCCACACTGAGCTTGCTAATATCTAGGCTACACTGCTAGGAAGACCTGAAAGGGTTTACATGTCCTTTCACTGCAGTAGACTTGTTACTGTGTGTGACTTCAGTGAAAATGTAATATGAGCTCACTGATGGCTAGTGTTACCTGCCTGAGTTGAAATGGCTCTGAGACAGCAAAATGGAAAGGATAACTAATGGGTTTAACTAATGCCTTTCAGGACAGTATATATCCTCTGAAGGTCTGTTGTCCTTCTGTAAATACTGCTTTTTGCTCCTTTGACTGTTGTTAATGAAGCTGCAGCTCGCTTCTGTCTACCCCTGGTTTCCGGTGTCTGGATTGGTTTGAGGTCGAGAGCGGTTTCCTGTTTCTGTGCAGCTCTTGGGTAGTTTAATTGAAACGACATGTCAGCAAATATATGTCCAGTGGGGCTAGGGAAAGAGCCAACGTCCAGTTTTCTGCAGCAAAATGACTGAATATAGAAATCTTCATAGAAATAGAAGAAAAGTCAACAAGCTGATGTTTGATGTGAACAACAAAGTTTGTCTCCTTCTGGAAAGGCTGGCCAAGTGCATGAAAGGAAGTCCAGGGCTTCTACAAGGACAAGAAGAAACATTAATGACAGGGGAAAATCCATTCAGTAGCTGTCCTCTTGATTTCTTCCAACTTGACTCTGCACATATGAATAATTAGACTTGAATGAGGAAAACCACTAAATCCATGTATCAAGTCCTCAAGAATGAATCCATCAGAAACAGCTTCAAGTTTGTACACTAAGCAAAGAAATTATTATGAAAAGAAGGGCAATTCCAAGTATTTCTTTGTGTTATGAAGTGGCTTTTTTTGATAGTTAAGGAAACTACTGCCATTGTGTAAAGAATGTATCCATTGATATGATTTGGTTGAATTTCCACCGCTATTACTTTGCAGCTATTAGTCTCTTGGATGCATTTTTACTGACAGAGAAGTGAAGCACACAGTCTCACTGCTGCATCTCTGCAGTTCAAACTCCAATTGCCCACACTGTCTGGTGTGGTTAAGGGTACTAAGTAGTACCTTCTTCCCTGGAGAGAGGAGTGTGGAGAGCATATTGGTGCACTGGAGTGGGGCTGAGATATGTCTTGGACTGCCATAGTATGGTCTGTCCTCAGCCCTGAGGTATGTGTCATTGCTGTTCACCTGTATTGGGAAGTTCACCTCAACAAGTTTAATTTGAGTGAACAGTGTGCTGATCTGGCAAAGAAAGCCAACAGGATGCTGGGTTACATCAACAAGGGCATCACCAGCAGAGATAAAGAAGTCATTATTCTACTTTATTCAGTGCTTGTCAGACCACACCTGGAATACTGTGTTCAGTCCTGGTCTCCGCTGTACAAAAAAGATGTGGATAGGCTGAAGAGAAGATCAAAGGACTAAGAATCCTGCCATATGAAGAAAGGCTGGGAGAAATGGGTTTGTGCAGCCTAGAGAAAATAAGGCTTAGGGGAGACCTTATCACCATGTTCCAGTATTTAAAGAGTAGCTACAAAGAAGATGGAAACTCCATTTTTACAAGGAGTCACATGGAATAGATGAGGGCTAACAGGCACAAGTAACTCCTGGGGAGATTCTGTTTAACAGAAGAGGAAAATTTTTCACAATGAGAACAATCAGCCATTGGAATAACCTCACCAGAGAAGTGGTGGATTCCCCAGCACTGGACACTTTCAAGATTCAGGGACCAGGGTGCTGGGCCATCTTGTCTATCTGTGCTTCTGCTAAGAAAGGTTGGACCAGATGATCCTTAATGTCTCTTCCAACCTGGGATTCTATGATTGATTCACCTTTTGCCCTTATCTAGGCTTTTTCTGAATTTTTCTGCCTTCCCAGTCACTTTTTCTAAATCCATTGAATCACAGCTTGCCACAGTATGCTGGTACACTGACTTCAGCATGGAGGATGAAGAGTCCTTCATAGATGTCTCTTTGATAGGTAGTCTAAGTGTAAAGAGATGGGAGAGAACATCTGGGAGTTCTAAGAGCTACATGGCAGGCTGTGGCCTGTGTTCATATTCTTCAAGGTCTGAACCAGTTTTGACAATAGTTTTCCCTCTCTACCATGCATAGGATTACTGTAGTCCTCATATAGATGAAGTGAATTTGGATCTCAGTGCCTAAACTAGAGATAAACCAAAGAAAGAATCTGAAGTCATACAAACCCACATTTCCTTTGTTTCAGCCTTAGATACATGAGCAATTGCCTTTTGTTCCCTGTTTCTTTTCCTGAATGGTAAAAGCTGAGATGGGTTCAAGAGAGACAGGACAAGTTTACGGAAGAGAAATCCTTTGAAGATCACTAAATATGTAGAAACCACATCCAACTCTGGAAGTACCCATACTGAAAACACTTGGTGTCTGGGAAATTGTTAGCTGGAAGTATCATGTATGCTTGTTTGCTTTACATCTTCCTTAGCCATCTGGTAATGACCGGACCTTTTAATTTAGTTTGGGGTTTGGTTTTTTTTTTAAGTTGAGGTTGTGGAGTGCTTCCGACACGCTTTCCCTTTTGTTACAGATAAAGTCACATCCCTTTTCTTGCCATAAAATAGATGTTTTTTGATGTTATTCTGGATTCCCCCTTTTCACACCAGAAGGCTGCACAGGAATTTACTCTTCATAAAATGCCATCTTGAAGGTGGTAGAGATTGTCTCAGTTTTCCTCTGATTCTGCCACAGATTTGAGATTCACCAATGCTGAAGGAGGTCCAACCCCTACTACAGTTCTTAACCTTGTGCTTTATGAGGAAAAACCCTTGTTCCTAGTTCAGTGCCATCAGGCTTCTTAAGCTTCTTGCTTACACTATACAAGCCAATGCCTTTGCTGATTTGATCCCTGATAAGAAGGAGGACAGGTTAGTTTGGGGGGGGGGGAGGAAATAACAAAAAAATGGGGATCAAAGAAATGAAAATAATACAACTTTTTGTTGTAGCAGGAATAAAGTAGGAAGAAAGAGGAAATCTTTAAGAGCCTTTATTGATAAAGCTGTAGAAATGAACTTTATTTGCAAATCCACTCTTACTTTTGCTAAAACACAGATTTTCTCTTTGTCTTAACAGATGGAATTTTAATCACTTTCCCAGCCTATCCTCACTTGTTTTCTAATGGGCCTGGGATTTTTTTATTTTTTTTTTTTCCCCAAATGTCTGGGAGATCCATCACCCCAAATAAGCGTACTTTAAAGGTCAAGAGAGCTCTTATCCTTTTAGTTCCTTTCATGAAAGCTCTGAGCAGCAGGCACAGCAATCTCAGCATGGACTCGATATTTCCTCACAATGTAGCCAGAAACTGCATGCCTGCAGGGTAAAACAAAATTACCAGTGTTCCCCCATGAATGTCCTACACCTTGAGAGGCCACAGCCAGCTACAGAGCAGTTAGCTGCATGGCTGAGCACTGGCTGTAAATGCTTACTTCAATTGTGGCAACTGCCACTCAGAAGGGATGCATTTAATCTTGAAGGATAGATGTCTCAAGACATCTCCCCTAAGTGACATGAAGTCTCTGGATGTAGGAAGGAGTGCTGAAGGGTTCTGTATGTAGACAGTTTCTCCCTGAAAGTAGGGTAAGTACAGAGAATTTGGATAGCTGCTAATAAGTTAGGTTTAATATTAATCTAGTCCTTACTAGATTCTAGTCTAATGAAAATCGCTAATGAATGCCCATGGAAAAAAATGAAGCCCAACAACATAGAAGAATGTCAATTATAATGATAAAGGAAACTCCCTTTTCTCATTTTGCCTATTATTATTGATGGCAATGCACAAATTTTTGCAGATTTGCTTAGAAAATATTTCAATTAAGCCATGCAATACAGCTGAGGAGAACCCAGAATTCAGAATCTACAGAAATTTCCTTTGAGAGTAACACTCCTAAAAAAGATGGTCTAGGAGGGCAGGAGAGTGAGTGAATTGCAGCTGCTTATGGACCCCAGTGAGGGCTTATGGACCCCAGTGAGGGCTTATGGACCCCAGTGAGGACTTCCGGACACCACCATTCTCCCTTCCCAATCCAGTCAGAACCTTTTGCTTATCATTATTAAGCAATCTGTAGGAAAATGGCAATCGCATTGAGATTTCTTAGAACATAAGCAGCAATTAAAGTGAAGTATGAATAAAATGGGTCCAGTTTTTCAACAGCACCAAAGGGTCTAGCGGTCACTATAAGGATTTAGGCTGCAAACTCATCCAGACAACTTTGAAAACTGTGGAAGAATTCTTACAGTATTTTTAAAGCCTTTGCTGCTGTCAGTTACTTTGTGAATTTTAAAAGTATAACCTGGAGGTGTAATAAATACTGTGCAACATGATCTGAAGGGAACTTTAGGTAACTTACTGTAAGTGCACACACACACACATGATTCTTTCTAAATATATTGGCCTATTTACTACGGTAGTTACCTGTTTAAGACTTGCAGTTATATTAAGTAAAATAGTGTGCCTGGGCTAATACATTTTCTGAGAGCCTATTTGTTTTACTGAAGAATTTATTGCAGCAGTAATAACTGTCAGACTGAAAGTGTGGTTAAAGTGCTAGAGACAAGACCAACTGCAAAGGGTATCTATCAAACTATCGACTTCCTGCCAGCAGTGTTGTGAACTCTTTTGTCATAAACTCAAGCACCCAGAGTTGAAACCTCGATCAATGAAAGGGGAATCCAGTATCCAGCTCTTTTAGAGAGGGCATCTCTTCTGTTTGACCTATTAGGACACAAATAATGGTTTTTATACAGTGCATGTTTGATTTACAGCAAGCCTTCAGGTTAGCTACTGACATTTATATTTTAAACTATGTGGACAACACTTACCATCTGAAAGAGTTAAATGCAGAGCTCCCAGTTACATTCTAATAAAAAGTTTTAGCTTTTTGACTGCAAATAGAAATTTCATTACACTGTGTAGTTATTTGCCATGCAGAATTTTGTTTCTTTCCTCCCCCTGCTTTTATCCCACCCGCTCTTTGATTTCAATTAACTTTTAGGATCCTGGTACCATAGAGAGAATGGTTGTGTCTGAAAATGTTGCTGACTGCTGTTTCCTCAGCATTCCCAAAGGCAGTACGCTTGGCAGTATGTCTCTGTTCTCTATGGACATAATTCACCTATTTACTCTCCAAAGACCCTCTATCTCTCAGAGCTTCTATTTCACCTGCAGCTAGAAACTTGTTTAAAAATTATACAATATTATGATCAAATTTATAGGTACAGCATAATAAAAACTTTATGAAGAATCTGTATTTCTAACCTATTCCTAAAATCACTTTATAGCACAATTTGCATAGGAGCTGTGGCACACATGGCATTTCATTCTTGGCATATACATATACCGGAGAGTCACAGAATCATAAAATTATTTGGGTTGGAAGGGACCTTTAAAGGTCATCTAGTCCAACCTTCATGTCATGGGCAGGGACACCTTCCACTAGACCAGGTTGCTCAAAGCCCCATCCAGCCTGGCCTAGAACACTTACAGGGATGGGACATTCACAGCTTCCCTGTGCAACCTGTTTCAGTCTTTCACTACTCTCATAATAAAAATTATTTATATATTATTATATAACACATGCTTATAAATTATATAAGTTACAGCATTAATTATGGCTATTTGTGACTAAATGCCGTATATTATAACCTGGTGTGAGAGACATTAAATAAGAACCATGTTAAATGTGTGGACTAAGTCTCTTGATATCTAGTGCTTTTTTAAAATATGGACAGCAGGACTCAGACTCAGTTCTGACTCTGTTCAAAGATGTGCTTGCCAACTGGAGGCAGCTGTGTCTCACTTTGCTTGCTTCTGCAGGATTCCAGTGGAGATTTGACTTTCGGATCAGTGCATGTGGTTGCTGGACATGCAAATCTCCTCAGATATTTTCTCCTTGCTTTTGTTGAGCTCAAACTGGCTTGAGGGGGTTAGTCAAATTGTGGACATAATCTTTTTTTCATGTTCTGATGGGTGTCCTCTGCGTGTCTGTTCCATGAACGGGATGACAACAGGAAGTGCTACCCAGCGTAATTTGCTGTGAAACTGTGTGCTTCTCAGTGTAGCAGTGTGAACACTGCAGCCAGTGCTGGCCTGCTGCTTCATGTACATTACTAACTTTTAGCAGGATTTTGTTTCATATGAAGAAATTTGTGTATAATTATTTTTCTTATTTTAGAGCTCACGGAGGAATGAGGGGTAGACATCTGCTTGGTTTGTCATTGCTTGCTGCAGTCTATTTATTTTTTGGGGTTTTGGGGGAGGTGCTCATTTTTGTTATGCCTTTCATATGCTTCCTCTTTTTACAAGAGAAAACTTTTATTGAAATTTGAGTTCTGCAGTGCCATTTGCTTGATCATTACAATATCATTTCAGTATGTTTTACTTCAGTGCTAGTTTTCACAAATGTGTTCCATTCTCACACCAGCAAGAAAAATAGCCTAGTTAGATTATTGCTGAGTGTGTGAACAACAGATTTCTACCTCAGAGGAGGAACTTTTCTCATGTGTCAGAAACAGAACTTTTCCCTTGGTAGATGGGATTGTCTGAAGCAAGGTGATATATTGCAACACAGGAATGAAACAAAAGTTTAGTGCACTCTGGATGTTATACAAAATACATTGCCAGTTTCCACCTTTGCATAAGCCCTTTTTCTTTAATGCCATAGTTGTTTGTTTGTTTTTTTTTTAATTAAAAAAGAGTGTCTCCAGACACTGATATTGTTTTTGAAATTTAGATGTGTATTCCACTTATGTGCTATATAACATCCTCACATGAAGTGGTTGATAACACATTCAGATGTCTGTTTTAAAAGTGCGTACTGGAGAAAGTGATTCCTGCTTTAATTTTAGTAGTTTTACACAGGGTAACATATGAAATTTTGTCAGCAGATCTTGAACTGTCCTGCTGTGCATTAGGCCAGTCTATCTGCTGCAGTCGGAATCTAATTTGCTCATCCTCAGTCATATGATTTTCATCTCTGAGTACTCCATATGCTCAAATACAGTACTACTTAGGTTACACGCTGAAAGTGATGTGCTCCTGCAAAATTAGGTTCTACAGTAACTATTGTTGTAATGAAGATGAGAAGATCTGTCTCTTTTTTGTGTTAAAGTGTTCTGTCTTAAGCACAAACAAAAAATGTTTTTTGCATAAATATTAACATTTAAGTGAATTGTTACATTGAAACTTAGGAAAATTTGAGTAAATCATAGAATTTTTCATTTCAAAGCAGGCTTTAGTGCAGTACTGACTCCCTCACTGAGACGAAACATTGTGGGGAGGCTTTCCCTCACGCTTCTGTTATCAGAGTTCAGATCCACATGAACCACAACTGGATCCTCTTTCCAGCAAATCCAGATTTTCAACATTTGATGATGATGTGGTTCAGATGTATTATTCACCCAAAAGAAAACATCTCACCATCTCTGAACACCACCTTTTCAGGCCACCATGCCATTAGCACAGTATTTTTGTGTTAATTAGAATGAGTGATATGCTGCTAGTAAGCATACATATCATGTTTCTTTCTGTAGTCTTGAGGCTTTTATGGTTTGGCTTTTAAATTTACTCTGTTTACAATCAATAAAGTGTGCTACGGGCTCAATAAGACTAAAATTAACTTAACACAATTAGCTATAATTCAAACTTTCTGCAAAGCTATTCCTTTGTTCACTGTTTGCACTAAATTACTAGAAAGAAACTACAAGGTAGGCCAGAATCAGATCACACTGTTTAAATCTAACTGGTATTTTCTTGCCTTCCTCCAAATGTTTTCTGATTGTCCTATGAACTGAGAAATAGGACAACAAATAAATAACAAAAGAGATATCACTTCTCAGTCTGTGCTCTGTAAGGATCTTTACTAGGTGGGCCTAATCTGAGCCTCCTGGTTACAGTCCTGGTATGGCTGGGAATCATACCTCTGCTTCCTGAATCAGGAAGCTTGAGGACCAGCTCTGAAATGCAGAGAGGTATTTTAGGGTGAGGCAGGGGAGAGCACACAGCAAATTTCCAGACATTTCAGCTTCTGTGGTCCCTGAGGATACATGCCCCAGCTGGAGAGTTGGGCTGCCAAGCGCAGTGCTACTGAGGCATGTGCCTCTGCCCCAGGATGGGGGATGCACCCCAACAGCTCATGAATGGGTGCAGAACAAGAGCCATGGTCTGGCCAGCTGATTCAGAAGCTGAACAAGCATTTGCGCTGTTTGCTTGCATTAACAAATCTTCAAAAATTGACTTTCTTCTTTCCTTAACTAAATGTTTTCATTGCATAGGCCAGCACTGACAAACTGTGCTGGGAATTGAGTGATAGAGTAAGCAGCATGAGTGATGTTTATTGCTATTCTCAAATAATGATAGCAATTTTTTAAATGATTTTTCACCTAAATGGTGTTTCTTTGAAATCATGTAGGAGTTCAGGCTGACATTAAGACATAAATTGATGCCAGGGGAGTTGTGATTTGGAACAGATATCATATATTTTATTTCTAAACCCACATTTTTTCTAGAACTCAGTGAGTATGTAGAAGATTGTCATTGTTAACATTTACTCACATTCAATTTTGTAGATGTTTAAGATGTCTTTTTTAACTAATGACTTTAAAATTGAAAGGAAATATGTAAATAAGAAAGAGTCACAATAAACATTACAGATTAAGGATAAGTAAACTACATTTGTCCATGTGTCTTTCAAAAATAAAAAAAAACCTCTTCAGTTTTATAAACAGAAACCACAGTTAATTAAGCAGTTAAAGAATCATACTTCCTTCTGGTAATTATGGTCACCATATCCAGAATTTTTTAAAGTCCTTGTTTCAGAGTTTCAGCTGATAGAAATTGAGAAAATATGCATGGGTAAAATGTTTCAAATGCTAAATTAAATGGTGACATGTTAGAAAGCAGTGTATATATTTCCAGCCTGGAGGTCCCAGAGTTATTGTACAAAATTCCACATTAATATCTTACTCAGTTTTTGTGATTATATCCTTTATATCAGTGAATGTCATGGCTGCCAGGTAAAATAAAACCATTCTATGTGTCCTCTTAGAATTATGCCAAACCTAATAATGTGTGAGAGTTGGTCTGCATTTCTCCGGAGCCAGTGACGCCAGCCCATCCTTGCAGACTAATGTGTAATCAATACATCTTTCACCGGCCACCAGAGCCCTAGTCAAGCATGCAGAGACGCCAGTCAATAAATCATGGCCGGAGGTCTCTGCCACGGCAGCTCAGTGCCCCCGGGTTGTGCAGTTTTGCCTCAGACCTGGCCGTGACTCTCCGGGCTGCCTGACAGCCGCGGGTTGGCGTGAGGTCAAGTTTATGCCCAGCGGGGTATTGGCCTCTCAGATGCTGTTTTGCTGTTTCTGAAACTGGTCATTAATTCTCCTCTGTTACCATGTTTAACCCTTCCCCACCTGCACAGCCTCATCTAGGGCCCAGGCACACTGGGGAAGGATGCCTCCTCCTGAATCAACCGCTGTAGAAGTCCCGTTTTGACATTTTAGCTTTTTCTCAGTCAAGAGAAAATGGGAGGCATTGGTAGATTTTCCTAAAGTCAGGAGGGGCTGCAAATGCTCATGAAAGTCAAGTTTGGGGTGTCTAGTCTGACATCCAAAATGGCCCCAGTCAGTGAGTTCACTGCACAGGTGTCAGGAATGATGTTTGCTTACAGGTATTATGCCTTTGGAGCTACAGCTTGGAAAATGAAGAGCTATATCAAAGTTCATTGAGGATAACTTAATTTTTTGGTCTTGTTCTCCAATAATTTAAATAAATATATGACCTCAGAATCTCAAGGACTAATCTAAAAGTCACAGAGAAATAAATATAGCATCCTGAAGAATCCTAGCACTACCCTTCTCATCCTCAGGTGAGCAGGAAGTACTTATCAAATCACTGGGAAGCCTTGCTCTCATAAGGTTTGTAAAATTTTAAACCTCATTCGTGGACCATAAAGTTCCGTACAAGCTCAGGTATGCAATATATATTTGACCTGCTGATTACATTGCCACAAGAGGTAGCCAAGTAAAATAATTTGACTTGAGTAAAAAGGGGCAGATGATAGATAGATACTTTTATGATCACTAATAACATTTTTATAGCTATGAAAGCCAAGATAATAAGGATAATCAAATCATACGTTTCAGGACATAAGCAGATTATAGTACCAGCAATGGTCAGGAAAGAATCTTACCTTTTGTCACTCAAAAAAAAAAAAAAAAAAAAAAAAAATGGTGCGCTGTGACTAAAATTATATTTTAAAAGAACTTAATCGTCTTAAAGTTGGGCGCTAAAAGCTGTAGCACAGTAGTCTAGGCAGGGCTGAAGGCTACTCTGGTATGAAAAAACCTTTGATTAGCTTCTACATTCCAGTATCTAAAAATATCCTTGTGGCTTAGACTTGTCAATCGTCACATCTCTCTGCCTGCCCTCTGTACTCTCCCAGTAATACCATGCCTGACACCTCATTCGCTCATATTCTTTCTGATTGTTTCTGTGCCTTATAATTCCCATTCTTACAACATTACTGTTTTTTCTCATTAACCAAGATTTTACTCTTTCATCATTTAAAGCTAAGCTGTTTCTTTTCTAAAACCTAAAAAGGAGCACATTGCATAATTTCTAGTGTGAGGTTTCCTCCACTTTGCATACCCTGCAGTAGACAGGAATACCCTCAGAGGCTCACCCACAAGATCCGGGCAGGAAATGGACCATCAGAGCAGCAGGTCTTGCAGGTGATGTGTCCTGATTCTACCTTGGAAACTCAGTGACCTCTCCAAGGAGTAGCACAGTTTTGCAGTGCCCCTTACTCATCCCGTTACTGGGCATAACAATGTAGCACCACATAAATGAAAACTAACATTTATGGTTATTAAAAGTGTTAACCTGCAGCACCATCTTTCAACAGAAATAATAATATCCTTTTTCTTAGTGTGCAAGTCTTGAAAGTAATATTTGCACTGTTAATTTGTATATGCAAATAGCTTTTGAGAGAGATGCTGTTTCTAGCAGTCAGTGTTTGTTCTTTTCCCTATTATTTCGAACTGTTTGAAGAAAAACTTCTAGGGAACTGTGTATGGATAGACAGAATAAGGTTTCAGGACAACTGTGTGCTTTCTGCAAATTCCAAAAGAGATGTACATATATAAGGTGAGTTATACTTAAAGTGCTACTTTAACAGTGAAAAGTTAGTTATCTTCTGGACTCTTTCTCAGTCAGTGGAGAGCCTGTGTCAGTTCCAAAACAGGATTCATTTAACCAATCTCTGCTTTGTCCTTACAGTAGGACAAATTTTCCCTTTCTGTCTCAGCAGCTACAGTAGAGAGTGGACAGCCGGATCATACTAAACTCTAGCATCGCAGAACTGGAGTCAGGTGACAGAAATCACAGTATCAGGGTATTCACTCCTTTTCTGGAGCCCTTCTTCTTATCTATACTTTAAAGCACCCAGAAGTACTTTACTTATGAATAAAATGTAGTTATAGAGACTGCAAGAAGAGTGTACTCTGGAAGCCACTGTAACACTGAGGGTAGGCTGTCATAAAAAAGCCCACAAACTAAAAACACCCAATGAGAATCTGCCTTCAAAACTAAATCAGACAAGATATTCAAAGATTGACAGGAAGGCTGTTGATGAGATATAAAAGTTTCAGCAGCAGGAATAGAGTTGGCTGGCCTGACACCTTAAGATGAATGAGAGTGGCATGTCATCTGCATCTTTCCAGTGCTTTTAAATTTGTTTGTGGGAAGAAAATATTATTATACACAACAGTTTATTTTTTTCTGTGTATCCTAATTATAGCATAAAAACAATTTGCCCCTACTCTGCTGTTCCTCCATCCACTTCCCTCCTTAAGAAAATCATTAGAAAAGCAGAGGTTAATTCTAATCTTGAAAAGATTTGGTGGATGTTATGTCCAACTGAACAACACCCACTGTTATACTGAACTAGTTTCTTAGGCTCAGATGGTGTGGTTGAAGCAGTCTTTACAAAAAGCATAGGTGTGAATTTGTGCATTAGGTATCTTCAGGCAAGATTATTTACAAATGCTTGGCACTGGTGTCAGGGATGGCTTTTGTTAGGCAATGGAAAAGAGCTGTATGTAAGCATGTATAGGAAAGAAGGGATGGTTTTTGATCTTTGCAGAAAAAAAAAGTCTAATGAGGGATATTTCTACACGGATTCCAGAATTACAATGGGAGTGACTGAATGTACAAAGGAATAGAAATAGCAGGTACCATTTGTCTTCAGTGCTCTGATATCCGACCTAACACCCATTGCTTGAAATAAACTAAGCTGCTCAGTGGCAAGTGGACCCATCTGGTAGTACAATTTGCTCATTACCTTTAGGTACTTGAAATACTGCTATGTTCTGCCTGGATTTCCTCTTTCCATGTATATTTCTTGACAGTTACAAAATCTGTCTCTACCAAAACAGAGCACTTTATAATGATATGCAGTCATTGCTTCATTTTTTTTTTCTGTCAAGATAAATATCATGAATAGTATGATAAATGTTGTATTAGAACTCAGAAATGACTGAGTTCTGTAATAAAGGAAGTTCTGATGTTTTAAAGTAAATTTATGTTAGTATGATTGCACAGATGCTAATGAATTAATCTGAAGTGTTGTATGAAATTTGTTGGTGCATTTGAGACAGTGGATTAAAATTAGAAGGAAAATTGGTACAAGAAGAAAAGAGGCATGAAAGAAAAAAATTCAATGGAGAAAATCAGGATAGGAACAAAGAAGGCATGCTTATCTTAGACTTGGGTTCACTGCTGAGGAAGCAGGAGAAGTCCTAGAGAGAAGGTGCATATGAGAAGCTCCTAAAGCTATGTTAGAAGTCTGCTTGCCTGTAAGGCTAAGATAAAATAAGGTACAAAGACTTAGGTGGAAATTGCTTCCCCTCCTCCCCCCCTCCCCTCAGAGGAAGATGGGGACAGAGAAACATGTATGCCTAGAAGGTCTGGAACTAATGTGGAGAGGACACCTGGCATAGCAGGGACTAGGGTAAAGAAGGACCACAGGAACTGGAAAATAGAGAGAGAGAGAGAAATAATAGTATAGTAAAACACAGCTAGAAGTGAAGTTGCAATACATGGTAGAGACAGAGGTAGACTCATTGAAAGAGTGACCTAATAAACAACTGTAATGAGGGATGCTAAAATGGATATGAAATTTGTTTGTGATGACATTAGTGGTTTAGGAATAAACCTGGTGCAGCAAACACTGAAGTTTCTACTGTAATTTGGAGGAAATTAATTACTGGAATACATGTTGAATGAAAAATATTTTGGGTTAACACAGAGAGGTTAGAAGTGGCAGAACATTGCAATGCTAGGGGTCCTTGGTCACTCAGCTTCAGCAAAACCATCACACAGCAAAGTCAGCTGATAACCAGGAAATGGGAGGTAGCACACAAGTCAGAATAGTCAAATTCCAGTGGAAGAGAGCTGTATTAATAGCAGAGGTAGTAGTAGTAATGCAAATAAACATGGTAAGTAATATATGAAATACAACAATTGATCTTAGATTTCTCGTCAGAAAAAGAAGGGTTTAATCTGGTTTTTGGAACATGGAAATGACTTATGGAAAAAGTGTTTTAAGGTTAAAAAACTACGCTGGAGCACTCTATTAATATATGATTAAACAACCAACATAGAACTCTCATATGAATAAAAACTGTAACAAGAAAATTTTGTAACAGTGATATAATAAAGATATATCTCACAATATTTTTTAGTTCAAAGCACAACAGATTCTAGCTGATCAGATAGAGGCATATAGACTGCGAACAGTTTTGTGTGCTGCAGATTGAGAAGTCATTTCAGATATTCAAGAAGACAGTTTGTATCCTAAAAAATGAACACAGAAAAAAATTAGATACCCAGACATAGTCAGAAGTACCTCCATGACGGAAGAACTGAGGAGAAGCAATACTATTGCAGTGCTACCAGCAACCTTAATTAGGTAAGTTTACTGCTTTTCCAAAATCCATTCAAATATATCTCTGCAAAGTAGAAAAGGTTGGCAGAGAATCACCTCCATACCTATTTCTTTTCAGTCTTAATTCTTATTCATTCACACTCCTGGATGAGTAATGTGTTGGTAATCTCTCTATCACAACTTTGCAAATAAACAAATCCTACACCCCTAAATTTCTGACTGCTTCCACCCCCCCAAAATATAACGCAAAAGAACCAAAAGTGGGAATATTAGGAGAATTACTGGGGGGGGAGGGAGGGGGAAAGAAGAAAATTTGTATGTATGTTAGCTACAACCCCCTGAAATATGGAGGTACCTGAGTCTGGATTTGCAGTACAGCCATATTTCTTGCTGTCACTGAAGAGCAGTGAGTTATAAGCACTTCTGCTCCTGAACTCTTCAACTCTATGAGACGACCAAGTGCAAGTGGCTTTCACAACCTTCTGTAAGATTTTTTAGTATGCTGTGATCTTTAAAAAGGGCCAGAGTAGATACAATGAAGTGAGGTAAATGAATAGAGAAACCATTAACAATGGATTTCATCTTAGTTTTTAATTAGCTAGAGGCCATGTAGGAGCAGACTAAATATCAGCACAAGGTTCTTGATTGCAATCTTAGAACAGATGGGCATTTTTATCTTGAAAGGATGACCAGCTTATCTGTAGTTTTCTAGCTATCATGACTGATCTATATCTTCTTTATCCAGGCTAATCAAGTCTAGAAAGTTTATTAAGATAGCACTGAAAGTTATCACCAGTTACGCTCTCTAATCTTGATACAGTTTTTCTGTATACTGTGTTTCAAGAGGTCTGTCAGCCAACAAAGGTTAAAGTTTGAGGGGTATCATTTACTGGTCTACAATGATAATTTTTTTTCCTCAAAACCAAGCAACTTAAAACCCCATTTAAATTAATGGCAAAAGATTATTGTCATGCCAACTCCAACAGGTTAAACACAGGCTCTGAAATCAGGGTAAAAGGTAGAAATCTTCCCCCAGGACAAGCAGGTTCCTGGGTCTCCCCCTGACTGTAGTTTCCTAGCACTGCCCACTCAACTGCCTTCTACAAACATGGTAGAAGAGATTCAGCTGATAAAAATCACAGTAGTTGCAGTATCAGAATCTATGCCAAATGATGTAGACAAAATGATACACATAGAGAGTAGATGTATGCCTAGGAGAGATGGCTGATGGGTAGGTAAAATTAGCATTTGCTTTTTAATGCATGTGCATTGTAAACATTGTCAAAGTAGTCCTTTTTTATTTTCAAGAAATCTAGTTATAAGAGTAAAAAATATTCCCAAAGAGATTTTAAGTTTGAACTTATTTTTAAACCCAATTATGTGATGAGAGATGTCCTCCACCCCTTTCGGATGGCTGTAATTTTGCATACTCAAGAAGAATTGGTTGATTTTGAATAAGTTTTGCATCAATACAGCGCTGTGTCAATGATTAGGCTACTACATGGTACTTCAAGTGGAGAGATAGTTCCTAACTGTCACCTCTGAGTGCAATGTTTCAGCAGTCTGAAAAAGTTTTTGTGTTTTAAAACTCTTTTTTTCCCCCAAAAAAAATCACAGACGTGCATACTGTTGCTACTTGAATACTAGAACCCCATCTTGCTTTTGAAGGTTTTGCCTGAAGAAATGTCTTGATGTCTGTACAATCATCTACATATGTGTAGAATGAATACAGCCTATATTAGTTTTTGTGGCATTTCTTGCCTGGCCTTGACAAGTCAGAAATTCTTGAAGAGATTGGCTATGGGGCTTTTGACTGAAAGATCAATGCTTGAATAAAATCTATGTGCTGATTACACATCTCCTTCACATTCAATCAATGAGCCACTGCAATTCCATAGCAAGCTAAATATTGATGGCCAGAAAACAAATGTGTACAATTGCACTTCCCTGTTTTTTCTCTTCATCTTCCTAATTTCACCCGGCCTTAATAAATATGAGGTTATTACTACATGTAACCCGTTATTGTTCTGTAAAGTGCTACCGTTTGCTGTTATTGATCTTACCTCTCTTTTTAATTATTGAAGTGACCTGAGGCTTGGTTTGGTCAGCCATGCAGGTCATTCTTCCACCTTAATGATGTGAAATGTTATTGTCAGCTTGAGGGAATCAGAGTGCCTATAGTTTAATGCTCTTTTACATGCCAACTATTCTCCAGACTATAGAACAGCTGCAGTCAATTAAATAACAAATCTGGAGGTCATCTGTCTTTTTCTTGACCTCTCTGTGACTGAAACATAACAATAGAATCTTTGATAATCTTGCCTTTCCTGTGAAAGAAACTGTGTACTAAAATTTCTATGTGGTGTACCAAAAAGCCAGGTCATTTTTTGCTAGACACAAATTTGGGAAAAACCACCCCTTCCCAGTGTCTGATGTTTTACCAGGCAGTGTAGCTCTTAATTCCTGTAAAAAAGAAACTGAAGAAAATGTTTAGTGCAGAATTTCGGTATCTATCTGCTTAAAAATGGCTTTTCAGTGGTAGTGTCCTGGCAGGCAGCAAATTTCTGGCTAGTTCACTTCATTGGCATTAGTCCTCAGAGCTTAGTGGCCTAGAATTTGCCTATTTGAGAGATTTTCTCTCTTCAGCTGACAGAGCAGTGGGCAACAAATCACTCTGGGTGTGATCCAAAGCCCAGTAAAGTCAATGGAGGCATTTGTGGAAGAGAGGTTAGCAGGACAATCTTTAGTAATGATTTCTCCAGAGCTTTCTCTTACAGTTGGTTTACCATTGATCTGATATTTTAACCTTTGTTGCAAGCTGAAAACCTCACTTCACTATTTTTACTCTACTGAGAAAGGCTGAACTGAGAGCTGGAAGGATGTTTTGTTTGTTTTCTTGCCATTAGGCTAGTGAGTATTTACATATCATCAGAGAGACTTTTTTTTTTTTTTTTTTTTTTTTTAAATTTTGGGAGGGATGCAGCATAAGATAGTTGGTTATTGAGGGTTTTGTAAATATAAGCAAATAAGCTAAATTATACTTATAAATGGCTATAACAATCCCCTCTCCTACCTTCCCTGACACATTTCTTTCTTTGTACTTTCTACTGTAAGAATAACTACTTGAAGCAAATGTGCTTTGCAATATTGCACTGGGGCACTATGGATTTTTTAAAAGCACCTTTTTTGCAATATATAAGAAAAAATCTTGGCTGATTACAACTTGTTAGCTTTGCTGCTGCTCCAGTTCCGTTTAGGAAAAAGAAATATGGCTTTATATTCCCTCCCACTGATTTTCAACTAAAACAGAACTTAGTTGCCTGCTGATCCTGCTGGCTTTTTCAAATGAAAAACTTATTCTTCTTAAACTACTGGAAAATTATGTTTAAAAATCAGCATAATTTCATTGCCTTTTATTTCTGTCTGTCATGAAAACTGCTAGGCTGCTTTCTGGAACAACCCAATGTAATTTAATGCATAAATTTAGTTATAGTTATAAATATACTGACTGAAAAAAACCTTAATGATCCAAAGATATTAGTCACTCTACAGTCAAATCGACTGTGTGCATACATTGGAAAAAAAAATCTGGGTCTATAGGTGCCTCTATCTTCATAACAGATAATTGCAGAAGATTGAGAGTTGGCAGGTTCAGTAAGGAGTGACTTTGCCTAAGCAATGTACCAGGTGTGGTTCAGCCATTTAAATTGTAGACATAGAAATTAATTCATAATTATGACATCACACGCCTTTTATTTTAAGAATGGTAATGACAGTAAGGAGAACAGGGAATAAAACCCTTTAGTCAAAGATTGACAGAAAATGACAATATTTCTGATTATAGACCCACATGGATTTTCAGTTTCCCATGTCTCTTCAGTGGGGACGATGTACATGGGAAAAACCAACAATGGTGACAAGTTCAAATCTTGCAGAGGTCAAAACTCACACAGAATCATAGAATAGTTAGGGTTGGAAAAGACCTTAAGATCATCTATTTCCAACTCCCCTGCCATGCTGTGCTGTTCTGTATCTCTTATTTATGAAAATTTTGTGTGTTTTGTAAAACTAGCCCTTTTTGGTGAATTTCCAACCATTCTGTTTTCATTCATTCCTCCTGGAGTAACTGTTTACAGGTCCTTTTCAGTTCCGATACTTTGTAGCAAATAATTGCCCATAAGACAGGAGATAAAGATGTGAGCAGCGTTGCGTACACAGCCTGGTAAACCTCAGTGTACCCTCTAGCAAGTAGTTCAATGTGAAAGACAAGGCATGGGTTGCAAGACAAAAATAATTGCTAAGACCTTACATAAGCCAGAGAATTTCACTGGAGAGATTATTCTGCATCAAACTTTCTTTTTTTTTTTTTTTTTTTTTTTTTGACTGAGTAGGAGGCAGGGGAAACACTGACTACCCTGATGGAAGAAGTTCATGTGATGGTAGAAAATTTGCTCCGTCTCCCAGTTTCCAACAGTTAATTATATTCACTGTTCAAACCATATGCCTGGCTGTGGTTGAAAAGATCATAAATGCTTGGACTGTACGGCTTGCATATTTTAAATACAGCCAACTGACCACCAGCTTAATGGAAGGTTCGAAGAAAATTAGTACTCTATATTGCAGGTTTACGGTATAGAACCTTTTTGACAAAGAAACCTTTTGGCATCTTTACTTTCCCTCTTTGTCTATACTATTACTATAGGGAAGGTATCACACAGTTTAAGTTTGGAACTTCCTAGTCAGTGTCTGAACAAAAAATCAGCTGTGGAAACAAATGGTGGACATATTTTTCTGTCTTTGAGTGATACAATTTTGTTACTAAATTTTGGCCTATGGTGCATGACCAACATTGCAGGAGTTTGTCACATGCCTAAAAATGAGAGAAAGGCAGTTCTATCCCATTACTTTTTGACTATGAAGGAATTCAGCTTACCCTGTGTCCCTAGGTTTCTAGAAAAAGATTGCTAGATTGCTGCTGGCTCACTTAGAACATGAGTATAGTTCCTATTGCAGTGACTGTCTTATGCACAAGTCTTCAAATCATTTGGAGTAAAGTGACTGACATCAGAGTAGTGACCCAGCAATCCTGGTGTTCTGTCTTTAACACCACCTGGGACCTGATGTTTCAGAAAAAACAGTAAAGAGTATTCTTACTTAAACTCCATCTGTTGGCTTATTTGCACAGTCATTTTCTACTAGTAACATGATATTCATACTTAGAGTGGTGGGAAGTCTCTTCCACCAACCCAGACTCGATCTGTTTCTTCAGCAGTGGCCTCTGAGCACTTCAAGGAAGTAGACACAGTCTTGTAAAGTTCACCCTGCTGCTGCCTCTACTCCTCAAAGACTGTTTCTCACTCATTACTGCAAGTGGGCGAGTGCCTTTTTCAAGCCCTGTAAAATTGGAAAATCTAACAGATGGTAGATATGGCCTATATGCATGAAGTCCCTTCATATCACTCTGTCGTGTTTCCAAATCTACTTTGCAATGTGCTTTCCCTTGGAAGTCATTGGAATATTCCTGTTGGGTTGGATTATTACATTTCCCTTTCCCATTGTTTTTTTATTTTTCCCAGGTGTAATTCAGAAAAATTAAGATGCTTTGTCAACATGTAAACATGTATCTATATTAGATTTTGAAGGAAGAATAATTGGTCAGGCTAAGACTCATACCTCCCGCAGCATGCTTCAGGGAACTAGAAATCACTTTCAATGGGATCCATGTTTATATCAAACCTGCTGCTCCCATTACTTCCCATGGGCTACCATGACATAGTTTAGTTTGTTTTTCTTCATGTTATGTGTTTTGAAACTGTGGTGTATTGACATCAATGTAGACAGCTGAGAGTAGTCTAACATAAATCACTGCAAACATCACCATTACCTAGTGGTGATAATCAGAGGGGTTCCTTTTGCATGACTGGGTCAAAAAATTAAAGTTGGGATGTTTGGCATATATGGTATAAAAGAGTCATGAGAGTTCCTTAAGTCATTTTGCACCTGTTTGTTTGCACAAGTTTGGGTCTCCCAGTGGTTTGAACACTCTGTCACCTCTCTCTTATGCTGATGGTTGTTATATAACATAGACATTAAGCCTAAGCAGGATTTTGAAGCTTTAGGTTGTCCTCAGTGAGATGAATTTTCTACTTGTCATATGGGACCACAACTAGTCCCTTTTGTACAAGCCAATAGCACAAAGATTCTTCATAAAAATAGGCTTTTAAATTTTTAACAGGCTGCTTTCTCTAATTACCAAGGAAAAAATTATCTTCCTCATGGCTAGTAGGTCATAAGAAAATGATGCTGGTGACATCTACATGCCTTTCTGCAAATTGTACAGATCCACAATGGTCCACAGATTAGTAACATTCAAATATTTTAGAACTGATGTGGAGCGATCACACAGGAGTAATAGGGAAGTTCAGGTGGTGAATTTTAGCCCAGATTCTGTAGCAAGTAACATCATTAACTATACTGCAATATCAGGCCACCTTCCATCATAGGTGTCTATTGAACTCTATGTCAAAATTACTGTGGACTTCAAAGGGGGTGGAACTGGGTCCAGCAGAGCTTGCAGTGCATGCCTGTTGTTTACAAATAGGATGGAACTATTTGTAGTCAAGACTGGAACTTCAAGGACAGTACTGGAAGGAATGGTTAACAAACTCTGCCTGCACTCTGAAAATAACCCAAGGTCACTTCGAGAAGATGTGCGCAGTACAACTGAGCCTTTGAGACAGACATCGAGGTTTAAAGTAGTAGAAAAAACAGGCTGTAAATTTCATACTGATACAAATCTGTGATCTACCTGTTAGCATTTGAGACAACATGGAGAATGCTACCCCTCTGGACTTTACATGTTTGGACTATTGATGGGAAAACTGGTTTATGTTAAATGAGTAGAGTCTTGTTCTCTTCAGTCAAACGTGTCTAAAATTCAATGAGAAGAAGTGAACATTTACTGACCTTGAGAAACTTTTATGAGTGTCTATTCTCCTTTCTGTCAAATCAGGCTTAATATTCTTGAAACAGATACCAATATTCCCATCACAGAAGGTCAAGAATTTTTATGACAATTTTTGCTGGAAGCTATGGATTATTTGTTGAAGACATTAATTTTTGTGAATTTCCTAATTAAAAATAAATTACTTCCCCCCCCACACACACATGTACAGGTGACAGTATTTATTTACATTTGAAATCACCTTTCAGCTTCCAAGAGAGAGTTTGGAACAAATTGATGCAAAATAACTTCAGTGAATCCCAGGTTTCTCACTCAAGCTTCCCTTTTCCTTTATTTTCTATATCAGTTCCCAAAAATTTTTGAAATTTTGACATGTTCTGATACAGAAGGAGAAAAAAATCAGGTGAAAAATTCCCACAGGATAAGAAAGATGCTACCTTGATCTACATCTAACTCATCTCTTCAGCATGCAAGGACATTTCTTGTGCTGGAGAATAGGATATTATAAGTCAGCTGAATACCAGTCCACTTCCCAGGAGCTTGGGTGCTCATGTTCTTCTGTGGAGTAAACATTTTTAATTTCAGTGATGGATTTCTGCAAATTTATCTCCTTCCTTGCAAGACAGTATTTTCTTACTGTTTCTTAGAACTGTATGCTGCTAGCAAGATGGTTGGATGGCTTATGCTGCAACTATCAGGCCTACGTATGTGTACTAGAAAAGTACATTATCTTTGCTTCAGGGATCACCACTGCCTGCTTTTATTTATACTCCAGTACTGTACCCTCCAGCTCTGTCATTTCAATAGTATTCTTGAAGAGAGCTTGATCCAAAGCACATTACAGAATTGCCAACTCTCTTAAGAGAGTTTTGTGGCAATGTAGCAAAAATGGTTATAACTTTTGAAATGCTGTGGAAATGTTAGCTGGAAGCCAATGAATTTCCTTGCAAAAATGTCACAAACAAGTGAAAGTGAATAGAAAAACTGGGAAATCATGAAGATTTTTGCAGAAATGACAAAAAACCACCAACCAACCAACCAAACACAAACAAACAAACAAACAAAAAAACCAAACAAAAAAACCCCCACCCCAACCCCCCTAACTTGTTGGGTTTTGCCTAGCTTTAATCAATTCTTTATGATGTCCTCATTAGTCCAGACTTCAAGGTCAATGTATTGAGTCTTCTCTCTGGAGAAGACCTTTGAAAGGAAATGTCATTATACGCGGTGCCTGTATGGATCAAATATGCACGTTAGGTTTACAGACTGGTGTCAGTGTTGCATTTAGTGATCTGGGACAGTGGTGATGCTGTGTAAGCCATTTTGCTCCAAGAGAACAATACATTGGGATTTTTTTTAAACATTAAATTCTGGTTTACTCAGGGCCTTCTCCACCCACTTTAGATGAGGGAGGAAAAAATCTTGGCAAGCGGATGCTCTGAGGGGGCACATGGAGGCGTGTGTAATCATCTTGCCAGTTTAATTAACAGTGCTTTTGACTGATATGTGTTAATGAGGATAATGTACAGTATGGAGGGAAAGAACCCTGTGTGCTATATTAAACGGACAGGTGCTGGGCGTACTGGAAAGTTCGTGTTACTTAAAGGAAATAAAGTGTTTGAAATGACTTAGAAAATGAAGAAGAGAAAACATTTCTGTGAGTGCTTGTAAGGGAGTAAATCTGTATGCCCAGTGCATGTGTCTTCAAAGTGGATCATGGTGGAAAATGGGGGAGAGGAGAAAATCTGCCCATTGGCAGTACAGTTCTGCATGGGCAGGAAAGGGCTCCTGTCTCGCTATGCTAGGCAAACCTCACCAAATCAGCTCACCTGTGTAAATGCTTTCCTGTGCATAAATGTTTGCAAGAGTGAGACTAAAGTGTAACGCATTTGGCATTCTGCACTACTTCCTCTGAAATGACACCATTTATAGTTAAGAGCAATCAATGAAAGATTTCCTTCTGCATAAGGGCCTGATCGTCTGATGTTCCAAGAGCCTCCTGCAAGGTGCTGAGTGCCCTCAACATTAAGTGAAATCAATAGGATTGGGCACTAGCATTTTTAATTGTTCTTATTTATCGGATATTTTTATTCACTTTCCTATGCTTTGAGAGCAGAACTAACTTTACAGGACTCATTACCAGGCTGAAAGGAAAGGTAAGAGTTCAGTGGGGCAAGCTTATTTATCTTGAAGATATCCTTCTAGGTTGTTAGTGTCTTATCAGGGGCTTCAAACATTTACAAAATTTATGTTTTCCAACACTCTTTACTCCAACAATGTTGGATACGAGTTTCCAACAAGAAATCTTCGCTTGCAGGAAACAATAGTATTGGTGGTCCAGGAAAGCTAAGTTCTTAGTGAGTGTCCCAAGCTACCTTGTGGCATTATTTTTTCCCATGACCTTATTTATTTTGGAAAAAGACTGGTGAATTACAGATATTCTAGTTTTACTATAATTCTCTGTGTTCAATATTTACACTATTTAATGTTTTCTATTTATTTATTTTTTTTCAAAGTCTTCATCTTTCTACAAGATTTATGTATTTTAAATCAAACCCTAAAATGTGAATTACAATTAAGATGTTTACAACACTTTACTGCTTTGAATACCTTGAATATTTATTATGTGTGTTCATTGTCTTAAACAAAAATCTGAGATTACTGCGTATGTAGTGTATTGGAAATTATCTATATGTGTAAGTATATATGTATGTTTCTGTAACCAGAAGAGAGATGACCATGTGTAGATAGCCTGCTCTGCCTCTTTGAAAAGAAGCAGCAGACACCTCTTGGAAAATATTTCGTCTTCTATCACGCCTGTACTTGTTTTCTGCGAATCTTCTGCCAAGGCTAAAAATGGCAGAAAAGCTCTACAGGCTTGGGATAGGATCAATGGATGGTATAGTGCCCAAACAAGGAGAAGATGTTTGTATTACTTTCTTCAAAACAAAAAAGAACTGCAAAAAAAACAAGCCTCATTTTTGCTGGGTAAAACCTGTTACATGACCAGTTCAATGATTGGAGGAAAACAATGTTTGCCCTCATAGAACAATGACTTTTGTGCAAATAGCCTTAAATTGGTGCATTCCAGAAACCTTGAAGATTTTGGAAGTTAGTTTTTGGAGTTTTCTGCCTGTGAGAAACAAAGGGTACCCCAGAGAGGGGTAATTTGACCAGTGGCTTTTCAAAATAACTGTTAAGCAGGGCTAGAAAGAAAATGACAGTTACCTCTTGGTTTAGGTGTGATTAATTCTAGGCATAGATTCTTAGTTATTTTCTTATTCAGGAGGGTCCAAACTTGTAAATCTGTTTCTCAAGAGAAAGGTAAAAATATGTTTGCTTTAGGTTTCAATGGCTCCTACCAAAAGCAACTAAATGTGCCCAAAAATCAGAATGTGGAAGTGTGTTCTATTGTCTAAATTTTAACAGTGTCAGTAGAGCAGATTTTCACCAGTGTAATCCCTTTTTCTCCTGTGTTTCTTCAACTAGAGAGGGGTTAAAATCCAAGACAGTGTTGGCATAAGATCAAATGGGTATAAACTGGTTGTAAACACAACTAGGACAGAAAAGAGAAGATTTATAACTAGCAGAGGACTGAAGCTCTGGAACAGTTTTCAAATAGGAAAAAAAACCCACTAATGTACTTAAAGAAAGAGTTTGATAAATTTATTAACAACAGAATTATATGACCTGGTTACTTCCATTAGCCATAGACTGGACCTGATTGCACGGAAATTCCCTTTTCATGCTGTTTTCCCAAAGTAATGATGCAAGCACCAGTATTCGTGCTACAGAAATGCAACACAATGAAAAAAACCCTAAATAAACAGAAATCAATCTGGAATCAGCTCTTACCTCTAGTAAACGAACATCAATAACCTTCAGACAAAAGTCAGAAAGTGGTATTATACCCACATGCAGGTCCCCCAGTTTTGACCTTCTTTACTTCTTTTCCCAAATATGTCACATTTCAGACATTAATTTTATTATTTGTATTCAAAACAGACATGAGCAAAAACATTGGCTGACTGTACTGTTATTAATTTTAGGGTCACGGTATCTCATCCTCCCGGGACAGCTTTATACATAATAAAAGAACTAGCATCCAGTAGAGTTGAAAGCTTTCTATAGATCAAGGATCAAGCTCACAGTTTTAGGATCTGTGCCTCAGCAAAGCATCTGTTTAACCCTACTTACGCACTTCATTCCAATTGAAGCATATGCCTAAATATTTAGATAACTGCAGACAGACTTCAGCACATGCTTAAAGTTAAGATTACGTCCAAATGCTTTAGCAAACTGAAATCCTGCTTAACCTACAGGAAGTACAGGCTATTAACTGGTGATGCTATTTGAATAATCATCAGTACAATGCCCTCTATTATTCTGATTTATGTATTGAAGCTCCCATTATAAACAAGCATCTCAAAAATACTGCATAAAGCTAATGATACAAATATCAAGCCATCCACTTACAAATAAGAGGAAAAGAAGAAGAAACTAAGAGGAAGAGGAATACAAAATAGACTATCAGATAGCTTTAAACATCACTATCGTGTTTATTGTAACCCAGTAGATATTAAACTGTACCAGATTCCTGTCTTTTTACCACTTAAACAACGACTAAAAATTAAAGCACAACATTAAACACATTGATCTTACCTATTATTATCTAATGATGTTCCATTCTTTTTCATTCAAGCATTTCCGGTATTGCGTGTTTAACCATCTCTCTATCAGTTGTACCCCTGTTAGTCTTGTTTTTCCTACAGACAGTTTGTTACAGGATTCAACCAATACTATTTCCTCTGCTACTAGAGCTTTTTTTTTTCCCTTCTGTTTAGCATTCCATTATAAATTTCATTATACTAATTTAAATGCACCTAACATTTTCTCTCCAGATTATAGACAACTGTTTTGACTGATTTTACTTACTAGGAAGAACTTTTTTTTTTTCTTTTTTTTTTCCCCCTACATTATTGTAGTCTGTCTTTTTCCTCTCTTCTGTACTATCTGATATATATCCTGAAACATTTGTGATCAAGTTTTGAAACAGCAGGTGTCAAATTCTCAGACCGAGTATAATAATCACAACGATTTGAAGAAAAACATTGAGCTCCATGGAGGTGGCAATAAAGTCAGAGAACTAAATGTGTCATTTTTCGAGGGATGAAGCTATTTACAAATAAATGCTTAATAAACCCAGATCTTGCATTTTTCTTTCGCATGACATTATATTTCATATACAAATACAATAATTTTATTTCCGTTTTAGCTTTTCTACTTTAACAGCATACAGTCCATCAACAAATAACAAAGGTATCCATTACCTTTGAGTTATAAAAACAAGCTCTTTTAAACACCCTTTGCAATAACTTTTACATTTACCTCTAACATTTTTAATACACAAAAATAATTATCAATCAAAAATACTGTCTGTTGAGGGTTATGGCTCAATTATTTGCATATGTTTTAATTTTGAAAATGGATTTTGCTGTTGAAAATAACATTAGTGCCTCTGTTAGAGAACATTTTATAATTAGGCGAATACTGTACCATAAAATACTCATCACCATAGCAATGGTTTTTCATGGGGCATAAGTAAGTTGGTAACAGAGGCAATACATTCACTACAGAGACTATTGTGGTTGAATAATGTAAAGTTATAACTTCTAGTAAAGCACCTACTAACATAAGAAATCATGGCACAGTCATACTACATACTGACATTAAGAGTCATTTTAATGAAATACATTAATATTTTATATAGCATCTTTCATACAGAGCATAATAACATTGCAATGTCTTACATCGTAGTGTCTCATATACTGCCTCTCATCTTGAAGGGTCATGTGCTTGTGTGTATGCAAGTATATAGGAATCACTTCAACCATTCCTGAAACTCCTTTATTTATTTATATGTATTGTTCTAATATTAACCATTGCTGTATCTGAATTGCCATGAACATCTCCCTGGAGAGCAGAACAACAATTGTTTAAAAGCTGATTGTGTCCCTAAACAATATTTGAATTCTGGCAGCAAAAAAAAAGGGGTTAGTCTGTCCAACTGAATTCCGGAACAGAAATTCAGATAGGCAGAATGCAATTATCCCAATTTGAGATCAGGCATAACACTGAAGATGCTACTGTGAAAATTACTGAGGACTTTAATGGAGGCAAGTAGCCAAAAACTTTTTTTTTATTTCTCTTTTTGACATTTCCTATAGCACAGCCAACTCCAAGTGCCCAGCAGAAACACAACTTTGTTACTCACTTGGAATAACAGTATCATTCGCTAAGGTGCAGACTGGCTGCTTTTCCCCAAGTGGCTTTCCCACCTGAGGACTGATATATGCCTACTTTACTAAACTTGTGATAACTGACTCTCTGTGAGGGGAAGACAAACAGGGAAATAACAGCTTGCTTTGTACAGGTACACTGAGACTTACCAGGGCTAGAGAGCAAGGAGGGTTAATGCATGTGGGAATTTGTGAAGGGCAGAAATGAGGACAGTAGATCCTCTCCCACTGAGCAGAAAAGTCAATCACAAGCTAAAATAGACAGGCCAGCATCATAAAATACTGGCAAGCAGAAATAATGGCAGCTCCAGTGCAGGAGTCCATCACAAGCTTAATGGATGGGAGTGCTCCCACTAAAGTCAATGGGACTTAAATGTTTATGGGCATATGCTTTAGAAATGGCTTCAGGCATAGCCAGTAATAAAAGAAGAATACTTGTCGAGGTGAGATGTCCCATTTCAGTGGGATCTTAGTGCCTAAGTAAGTACTGCATGTAATCGTAACAAGGCCTAGTAGTTATTTTCTATGCAACAATTAGATTAGACCTCCAGCTTTTTTCCTCTCTCTCCCTCTCTTTTTTCTTTTTTTCTTTTTTTTTCTTATATTTTTTTTTTAATTTTCATTTGGTGGTGACTGGAATGTATTTGTCCCAGTCACTGAGTCTTTTTCATGAAATGCAATCAATGGCATGCTTTGGAGAAGACAAAGACTGAGGCTTGCTATACTGGTAAAACAAAGTTCTATAGGGTTATACAATCTACCAAAGATCATAGAATCATAGAACAGTTTGGGTTGGAAGAGACCTAAAAGATCATATAGTTCCAACTGCTATGGCATGGGTAGGGACACCTGCCGATAGACAAGGTTGCTCAAAGCGCCATCTAACCTGGCCTTAATGGTATGGGACACCCACAACTTCTCTGGACAACCTGTTCCAGTGTCTCACCACCCTCACAATAGAGAACTTCTTCCTAATATCTAATCTACATCTACGCTATTTCAGTTTAAAGCCATTCACCCTTGTCCTATTCCTACATGCCCTTGCAAAAAGTCCCTCTCCAGATTTCTTTTAGGCTCCCCTGAGGGTACTGGAAGGCTGCAATAAAGTCCCCCTGGAGCCTTCTCTTCCCTGGGCTGAACAAGCCTAACTCTCTCAGTCCATCTTCATTAGGAGAGGTGCTCCAGCTTTCTGATCATCTCCGTGGTCCTCCTCTGGACTACCTCCAACAGGTCTATGTCCTTCTTGTGTTGAGGGCCCCAGAGCTGAATGCTGCACTCCAGGTGGGGTCTCACGAGGGCAGAGTAGAAGGGAAGAATCACCTCCCTTGACCTGCTGGTCACACTCCTTTTAATGCAGCCCAGGATACAGTTGGCTTTCTAGACTGCAAGCACACACTGCCAACTCATCTTGTGCTTCTTGTCAACCAACACCCCCAAATCCTCCACAGAGCTGTTCTCAATCCATTCTCTGCTCGGTCTGTATCTGTGCTTGGGATTGCTCCAACCCAGGTGCAGGACCTTGCACTTGGTCTTGTTGATGTTTATGAGTTTCACATGGGCCCAGCTCTCAAGCCTGCCAAGCTCCCTCTGGATGGCATCCGTTCCCTCCAGCGTATCAATCACAGCTTGGCCACCACATCTCTGTGATGCCATTAAGATCATAGCCCTGCAGGCATGCATACTTCTCTAACTCACCTTGTTTATTTCCCGTGCTATGTACATTTGCATAGAGGCATTTAAGCTGGCCCCACAGTGAAGCTGACTTGCTGGCTGAAGTGGCTGCAGCTCTTTTGTGTTGCTCTTCAGGTGCTCTCCTGCTGACCTGCGACCCCTTTCCAGGCTTTGGGCACTGGTATGTGTAGAATGAATTGAGGTTCCCCTCCCCTGATAACGTGAGTTCCTATGTCTATAAAAGCTCGCTTGTTCTCTGCAATGTCCATATTGTACTTTTTCATTTGCGTAAAACTTTTTTTTTTTTTTTTTTCCTAAAATACCATTAGATTATATGGAGGACTTTTGAATTAAAATTTGAAAATAAACAGAGCTCTGAGATTTGATAGAAGTGCTCTGATAGCAGGAGCTATCTTCTTCTTTTCAAGGTATTTCATCTTTAGTGACCTGACCATATAATAACATGATATCTCTTCTGAGACTGAAGTCACTGAGAACTGAGGTTAATTGGTAACAGGTCAGAATGAGCTTTCCATCTTTCAAATCTTCTGAGAGCACAGTTTGAGTATGCATTTGAAAACTATTTTATACCCATTGTTTGTGTTGTAGGTGCACAAGAACTTAAAACTACAGAGCATTCTTTCCCTTGAAATTATCTCCAAGGAGTCTGTAAGTCACTGTGTTTTAGTTTCACTTAAGCAAGTTTAAATTTTTTATAACATGAGAAGGTTGAGGCTTGTGTAGTGTCAGTGTTAGGAACCCACTTGTGAAATATCATCAGGAAAGGAGAGGACTTGTTATGAAAGGAGAGAACTGGTTGTGTACTATATTTCTCTTGCAGTGCTTCTAAAGCCCCGATATTTAAAATGAGACAAAAGAATAAGCCCATTTCTACCATGGTCGTTTTACTATTGGCAAAACGGTACCGGATGCATACTGGATTCTTAGAGCAGAATCTACATGAAGAAATTATAATCTAGGGCTGCCACGGACAATGTGTTTTTTTAAAAAGAAACATGTTGATATAAATTATGTTGATAATTCTATATGCTTTCTAATTAGAAGGCAGGAAACTACTTAACATTTTTTACAGCATCCCGCATAACCAGGTTGACATTCTAAAAAATACATGGTTTGTTTCAGTCCTGTGCCTTTTTATTATCACATCTTATTACATTATGGTTTGAGATAAAAATCACACCTTGAGCAGTTGAATACACTCAGTTTCACCTCCTCCCTCACAGGTGTCCCTCGAGGTACATTGTTATGTTACAGTATCGCACTCCTTGTCATATCTTATTGCTTACTTGCAGATTGTGGTAATATTTTGAATCCTGACAGAGTGGGCACAGCCTCTGAGCATCAGCACCAGATTGCACTAATGTAGTGTGCCACTGCACCAGTCCTAAAGACAACAAAAGCAAAAACATACTGAAGACATATCTGGGAAATGCATGTTGCCCACTCTGCATTATCTATCATCTATTGTATGAGCACAAGAGCAACCTCCCTGTCACCTTGATGCTACTGCCAAGAAAACAATATAGACTGCATGAAAAACTTTGGGGTTCATTGGCTTTTAGGGTGCACTGCTCTCACTGATAGACATCAAGTCTTCACCACACCGCTGCATGGTTGCCAGGGCCAGAGGAACAGCAACAGTGCAGTCTGGAAAAGGGGTGAGCCACATCTGTGGATGTTCCCTATGCAGCATGAGGAAAACCGGAGCTGAAAATTGAGTTTTCTCTGCAGTGAGTGAGGGGGAAGAGGCAATTTCTGTTTCTCTTCTCACTGTGAAGTCTAGATAAAGGACTGAAGGGGTGGTGTCGTGGAGGTGGTGGTGGAGAATGTTGCTTATTGTTGATTAGTAGGTTTGAAGAGGTGAGATTTCAAAAGCAAATTAAAGATTTAGGATATGAAGAACGGTACAGAAAAAGAGAAAACAATCTCTTGTGTACTCCAGGTACTTTATGTCAAGTGAAAGGACATAATTTTGCTTTCGAGAAGGTCAGAAGAGTATAAAGGGAAACTAAAAGTCAGAATTTCCTACTGGAAAAATGACAGAAGTCAATCTTAAAGACTACTCCTTGGATATGGGTATAGCAGATGCTGAAACAGTGGAAAGGAGAAGTAGGGCTGCATATAATGTGGGAAGAATGGCAGCAGATCCTTGGTGGGGATATCTGGGGTGTGTCTCTCATGTTAGCATTCACTTGTGGACAAAAGCCCATAAGCTTTGTGGCTAGTTCAACAGCCACAAAGCAATCAGTACTGGGCAGGAAGAAATGTCCTGGGGACCTTCAGGAAGTGTCCTGATGTCTCTGGCCAGTAGGAGCCATAAGATTTGGAGTAGCAAATTCAGATTCGGGCTGTTCCTTGCAAAGCTGTATCTTAGGTAGGTGTAACACAGCCACAGTGACCCATGTGATAGCCTGGACATGTAGAGGCATGCAATTTAGAAGGTGCTGAGGGTTGCCGAAGTGATTTTAAGGGTGTCTTCATCCTCTGAAGCAGTCTAGGAGCAGGAAGATTGCAGAAGTGCTTAAAATGTCACAGAGTCATAACCAAGTCCTTCCGATGGACTTCAAATGTGTAAGTGTTGGCAGCAGCAGGGGCTGTGTGATGGAAAAGATCACGTCAAATGACCAATTTAGGAACATGAAAAAGCAGCTTCTCTGGGGCAGGAGAGGGGAAAGAAAAGCTTTCACAAAAAAAGAAAAAAAGAGGAAGAAAAAGTTATCTGTCAAATCATAGGTACATCAACGTGCTTTACAGATATTAAACAAAATCAAGTTTTGAAAATGGTCCAAATTTACACATATATTTTTCATTCAAAAATTTCAAGCTACTCTAATGATTAAAAATGAGACTGCCAAAGTCAACAAACCTGAGCTGTTCAAACTTTAGCTTAAGTCTCTAATGCAGCTTCTTAAAAGGATGGTTTATTGAAATGACCACATAACTGCGACATGTGTTATTTTTTTTCTTCTTTTGAACACTTCACAAATTGATTCCTATTTTTGATTCTACTTAATTGCAGCTGTTAGGAGGCCTACTGATGCATGAACTATTCCAGAAAAGGGTATAGTCTGGGGCATACAGTGTAGTACAGATTTGGCTATATAACCCCCAATTAATGCTGAAAGAGTTATTCACTTGGCTCTCCTGGGACAGCAAGTATAAACACAAGAAAAATCGCACTGTATACAGAAGGACCTGCTTTTGTCTGCCTTCACAAACATACCTACATTTATTATGAGTCTGATTCTGCCATATTTATCGTTGCTATGTAGTACGTCTTTTTTTTTCATAATCAATATGATTGAAATATGTATATTTTAATTTGGCTGTGGTTTGATTTGTTTAGAAATAAATTTGGTATGCAACCATCCTGGCTGCATTCAAGAGAGGAGTCTGTGCCAGTGATGACTGTTCTCATGAAGGAACTTAAAGTAGATGATGGAGACTCTATAACCATCCCAGCCACAGGTTTTTACTGAAAACCCTGTTTGAGAGTTGGGGGCTTGTGTATTTTCCACTCTATTCAGTAAAAGACCATGTGCTTTTGTTATTAGTGAGGAAAAAAAGTTCATATCCCTATACTGGTAGCTCTCTTTCAACTGCTACTGCTTTGTAACCTCTCTTCATAGGTATGCAAGAGAGTTCACAGTCCAACAGATTTAGGGCAGCTTTAAGTTATTGCATAGTTTCAGAGTAAGGGTAATAGTATCTAAAGATTTCCTGGCTGTTAACCTCAGCCAACTTTATCCATTTTAGCATGGAAAACACCTATGCATGCTACAGTTGTGTATTTTGTTTTGGATTTAAACGCTGTTGATGAGCATGCAAACGGCAAGCACCTAATGGATCTCAAATGATCAGAGAGCATGCCCTTGCCCAGACTCTGGGAGGAATAGGTAGGTAGGTGGCTCAACAGATGTGAGAGATGTGGAACTTCACACAGCATACACAGCTCCTTTGCCATTAATCAGAAGGTAGAAATAAACATGGCCCCACAAAGTTTAACCTGCTCGGCAACACTGCTTGAGGCAGGAACAAAGGTTTAACAGTACTGCTGGGATCTGCCTTGACACTGTTATGGACTTCCAAGTGTGGGAGGTCATATGGGTCCCTCTGAAAAGGAGGGAAAGCTGACCTGGCTAAGACCATGCCCAGCAGAAAAAGCAAAGATACAGTCATTGCAAAAGCCACTTCTTTCTTTATTTTCTGGTTTTCCTCCCTTTTACTCATACACTTCCTCCCCCTCTCCCCACTCCATTTTGGGTCACACATGTCTGCAGGCCACAGAGAGTTGAGAAGCACCCTGGGAGATGGAGAGCTTATGGAAATGAGCTCTCCTCCTCCTCCTGTGTGGACTGCTAATCCTGATTCAACAAGATTTTTAATTCCCCCTCCGTGGCTGTGCGAACAATTTGCTGATCCCTGAGACTTGCTCCAATCAAAGGCTGGAGTAACTCTCAGGTGCAGCTGTAGAACAGGATTTTGGTTAAAGTCAAGTTCATAAATATTTGCCTGATAAACCAGACTCTTTAAGTGCCAAATAAAACAAGCCCAGGCTGGGAGGAGGGGGGAAGAGGGAGGAGAGGGCAGGAAGAGGCAGAAGGAGGGAGAGAAAAATACCCCAAATTTTTAAACTCTCATTTAAATACTTTTCAGTACTGCTGATATTTTATGTAACACTGGCCATATTTATGTATTTATGTATTTTGCTTTGATGGGGGATTATTTTTCTCACTGCAGTCGTCTTTTGATTGATGCAGTGTGCCTGCTCACTTTCAGATATGGTTGGAGAAGAAGCAGCATAAGTTGGGTGACTGTATTTAAAATGGGTAATACAGAATGGTTTTAAACTTTCATATTTCACATAGACATTTAGGTTTACAAGTAATTTATTTTGTGAGATGCAAGATTCTGCCTGGACAGTGGTGATTTTGAGTAACTTGATGTTCATTTCCCACCTCTGCATATTAATATTATTTGGACCGTGTGGTTTCCAAATGCCTTATCACTGTTGGATACTTTAATAGCCATGAAGAATATAAAGTGAACTCTTTTATATCAACACATCTCGTTTTTTCTTGTGATGACTTCAACTTATATATTCTTCAACAAGAAAAACAGAAGCATCTACTGTATGAAACAGCACTGTTATTCATGAAAAACTTTAGATATAAGACTGAATTATTTGTAAAATCATGATTGTTTCCCGGCTAAAGTATATACAGCTTGAGTCAGATTCACAGTTGATGTAAATGAACGTTCCTCCATCAACTTTAAATCAACTTTGCTAATTTACACCCACTGAGAATCCTGCTCGACCCTGATGTTATTTCTTTTTTTTTTTTTTCATTGGCAAAGGAAAAACCTCATTTTAGAAGTCAGATGACTCTGAAATTTAGAATCTTAGTAAAAAGAAAAACAATCAAACAAAAAATCTCCACTTCAAGTCCTCGAAGAGAGTTGACATCTTCTCTCTTTGATTGCAGTATGTTTAATTGAACTTCTAAGTGATTCTTCAGAAAAGAACAGACCAAATGTATTTAGATTTGTCAGAGTTATTTCTTTTTGAAGGCAGATCTTAACAGGTTTTGAAACAGGACTAAAAAAGAAATGTCAAATTTAATAATGCTTATTGTACTGATTTTGCTTTAAATACGGATGCAAACACTACATACCTGTAGGGGAATGTGACTGTGAATCAAATGTGTTCAGGACTTTATTCACCAATTTTATGTCACCAAACAGATATATTTAGTAAAAGATTTATTAAAGAATATTACAGGAGTGCTGGGAGATGAAAAATATGCTTGCACCACTTATACCTGGTATATTTAAACCTTGGTTATGCATGCTTAATATTTCCAGTTCTTCTGAGTTTAAATTTCACATATCCTTAGATATAGAAATTGTGACATGTCAGCTATCTCAGCATGGACTGGATCAGTAATGGTACTTTGCATGCATAACATTTCTTAACAGAAATTATAATTATTTTACTAGATCTGAAGGTATTAAATACCATAAATATGTTAGTCAACATCTCACACTCTTACTTTTTTTAAATAGAGCCAATATTGTGCTTTTATTTAAAAAATAGAAACAGTGTTAATGATTAAACATTAATTGTGGTTTGACCTTGGTATCTTAGGAAAAGAAAGTGAGTCTGGGACCTGGTCTAGTAATGAAAAGTGCTTTCCATGGAAATGTAAGTAAAGAGGAGTTAGGTTACATCTGTCTAATTTCTGCAATGACTTCTAGGATTTGGTAAAAGCTCTAGGTTAATGTAAGATTGAGTTCATATCTTTCAACATTATAAACCTAATCTGTAATGTTTCAATGGTCATATGGTTCTCTGAGAGAATCTTCACCTGTATTGATATTGGTGTTTTCATGGAATAAAATTATATGAAAAAGTTAAGCACCACACTTACATAAAGCTAACACAACTCATGGTTGTAAGTGGTAAAATGCATGACAAACATTTGTAGAAATCATAGAATCATAGAATGGTTTGGGTTGGAAGGGACCTTAAAAATCGTTTAGTTCCAAACCCTCTGCCATGGGGAGGGACACCCTCCAATAGACAAGGTTGCTCTTGTCTGACCTGACCTTGAACACTGCCAGGGATGGGGCATCCACAACTTCTTTGGGAAATCTGTTCCAGTGTCTCACCACCTTCACAATAAATAATTTCTTCTATATATCTAATCTAAATCTACGCTATTTCAGTTTAAAGCCATTCACCCTTGTCCTATTCCTACATGCCCTTGCAAAAAGTCCCTCTCCAGATTTCTTTTAGGCTCCCCTGAGGGTACTGGAAGACTGCACTAAGATCTCCCCGGCGCCTTCTCTTCTCCAGGCTGAACAAGCCCAACTCTCCCAGTGTCTTCATAGCAGAGGTGCTTCAGCCCTCTGATCATCTTTGTGGCCTTTTTCTGGACTTGCTCCAACAGGTCCATGTCTCTCTTGTGTTGAGGGGCCCAGAGCTGAATGCTGTGCTCCAGGTGGGGTCTCACGAGAGCAGAGTAGAGGAGAAGAATCACCTCCCTTGGCCTGCTGGTCACACTAACTGCTAAATCAAATGAGTGAAATGAATGGGACTGGGCCTTTCATTAGTGAAAGATGTCACATTAAGTAATGTAAAATACATGTCAGGGACCTTGAAATTCATGGGGCAGTATGGAACAATGAACACATTGCAAATATCTCTTCCCAGGTTCCTGCTTTGATTCTGATTCTGTATCTTTTTATAATCTGAATCACCACATCAGTTCTGAATAAGAGAAAAGAGAGCCCCTCCAATCACTTGCACCAGTCTCACATTCTACTGACCTTCATCCAGAAGAACCTAGCCTGACCTTCATCCAGAAGAACGTAGCAACCCTGGTTCTCCTACATGGAGGTTTGTATTTCAGAGCTGGTGCTTCACAGCTCATGTCCTGCTGAAGACAGCATCAGCATATTAGATCATTGTTGCCGCATGAACTTAATTGTTGAGTGGGGAAATTACCCATTTCACCTGCTCCTAATAATAGCTCTAGACAAGAAACTTCTATGATTGTTTTGGTCAAGAAAGTGGGATTGTTTTGGTCAAGAAAGTGGTCTTTGGACCCCTGATGATTCATTAATCTCTGCAGAACCAAGTGCATTTTAAACATTCTAAAATATATAAAAAAAAAGAAACAAAACCAAAACCAGACAGTGACATCCTTATGTATTCTGTGGCTTTGGAAATCAGGGCACTTATTTAACTGCTAACCGTAAGCACCCACATTTGAAGATACAGGTCATAACTTGATAAGAAAAGTGACACAAATCTCTTTTGCTAGAGTTATAATGTGCTAGGCAAGCAGTACACCTCCAAATTAAGCCATCTGCTTAAATAAGCCCTCCATGGACTGTGTCTCTCTACACATATTTGTGTGATCCCACTGAGGGCAATGGGTTTTCACAGGTGTCACAGATCAGTGTTTGGCTCTATAAGCCACCCAAATTTAAAAACTCTCTGTCCTGGCCTGCATTCTGGTTCATAACAATAGTAGAGATTCCTGATGTTTTGGGACTTGCTGGATGTTGTTATCATTTTCTCCTCATTTTGTTACTTTCTCAGGAAATACATTACAAATAAAGCTACAAAGAATATTCAGGTTGTGGCACCTTGGAGAGAGCTTTCACAAAACATCACAGAGGAAATAGGCGCGCACAAAACCTGTGAAGAAAATACAGTAGGTTGTACATACACTTCTCCCACTCATTGTTTGCAATTTGCACCATTTGTGTCGATGTTTGTAGGCAGTCCTAGAAAACAAGCCATTGCTTCGCTGTGAAGTATAGCCTTGGGATTAAAACTATTAAAGAGCTTGTGACTCTACTTCCTCTCCTTGGCTTTACTTGCTGATAAAACCCTCTGTGATGGAGAGTGCAATTCTACCCTCGTCCACTTTTAACCTAGGCTTTCACAGGAGTTTTATGCAAACTTTCCTGACTATCCATGTGCAAAATCTTCCAGTCTGCCCGAGAAAATGCCTTTATCAGCTGACACAACTACAATGGGTTGCACGGTGAATGCTAGCCCAGCCCCCAGTGTGACCCCCTTGCTTGTGGTAGGAGTGTAACCCAAATCTCTTCACTCCAGGTCAGACAGAACTGGGATGTAAACTTGGATGTCCCACCTTCCAAATGAGTGTCCTCCCTCTCCCTCTCCTGTTGACAAGACGATGAAAAAAATTCCCATTCAGTTCTTATGATGAGAGAGTTCTTCAGTTCTGCAGACTAAGCTATAATTAAACACAAAGCTTAAAACCAGATAAATTCAGATTAAAACTTTCAATGGTACACATTTTGAGGGAATATTTGTTTGTTTGTTGTTTGGATAGGGAGAGAAATTATGATGCGCTGCAGTGAATTCTCTGAACAAGAAAGCTTTTTTTGGTTTTTTTAAGTATTTAATTTGAGAAAGACTTAAGTCTTGCAGTATGTCTTAGATGCTCACAATAGCCCTTTCTGACCTTGAAATCCAAAGTCCTGATTGAGGACCATGCAACTGATGACCTGGAGCAAGACCTCCTCTATTATCTTCTCCAATCAATCTCTTGCTGGATGCACCCTGCCCACATGCTAGAGCATATTTGCTTTCATTTGACACTTTTGCAAATTACAGAGTTACTGCCTCAACTCACAGGCTCCTGACAGCAACTGCAAAAGTGAAAAAACTTATCTCAATTGCATATGTGATTTTTTTTATCAATCTAGCCTTAGGTATGCAGGGATCTTATGCTCATCAAGCGTATTCAAGTATGCATTTTAGAACTGGCACTTTACAGAGCTAATTTTCATTGTCAAAGCAAGCAAAAGCAATTACATAATGTAAACATTTGATTCACTTTCATTGTGTAGACTGTATTTTTGTTAACCCCACATTCTTAAAAGCACCTTAATTTCAGTGGAAAGTACATGCATTTGTGTAAAGACTGTGAGGTCAATTCTCTCCTTTGGCGCAGACTTGTTGCTCCCAGTGCCACCAATGGGAGTTAAGCATACACATCAAGGGGCTAATGTTGAATTGATGTGTTGATCTCACAAATTGTTTGGTAAGTCCCTATCCCTGCAGTCAGCTTCTCTAGTATGTCTATGTAGTGTGAAGAGGTTTTTAATTGAGAAACATACTAACACCATTCAGTACTCAACTTTATATTTCAATCTCATGCACTATGTAAAGAGACTTATTTATGGTGCAGATGCCCTCTGATGGAAGTTAAAAATCAGTCTTAAACTGACCTTATCCTGGTTCATATTACAGAAACCATGAACTTGTATTATCACTGGATTGCTGTGAAAAGGCTCTGGGGCATTACAAGCATTCCCCGTGCTCCCCCTGTCCCTCTGTGTCTTTTTGACATTGTGCCACCCCATTGTTTAGAAATTAAAATATGCAGCGTTCCCCACAATGCATGCAAACAAATGAGCATTCATGCAACCCATATGAAATAATGGTGTTGACCTTGTTAATAGAAAGATACCCTCCATCTAAGACTAACTTCCTACTGCAGTAGAGAGCTACTAAATGCTTGTCTCATAGATATATAAAAAAAGAATAATTTAGGTGAACTTCTTCTCTAGCAAAAACTATATTCCAGCCTACTGAAGGGATAGCAGGTACTTCCTGTCTGTAGGTAAATGCTGTATCATGCCCGTCATCCCTGTGTGCTTCCTGTATTTGTACAGAAAGAGATTCAGAAAAACTAATACCTATTGCTGAAAAATAGACTTTGGGATCCTGTTCTGAGACACGTGAAAACAGTCAGCCCTGTGTATTCTGCCTGTAACATCCCTGCACTGTTGAAGTGACATTTCTGTTTTAAGAAAGATCAGATTCTAGGGTCCTGCTTGGAGATATCCTGCTCTCTTGTTTGCCTGGACTCTTTCAAACTGTAAGGGTTCTTGATGGACAGAGAAGAGTCTGTTTGCACCAAACATACTGCAAGGGTGCAGCTATGAAGAACTGTGTAGAAAGATTGTACTGCTTCCAGCAGTCTCTTTTCCTCACGAGACTGTAATCTGGACTGTAATCTGGGTAATAGTATCTTTTCCTCAGCTACCAGTTCTTATTTTGGGTGGAATTCAGGCCAGTGTAGAGGCCTCGAGAACTTAATTGGTGCACAGGCCCTTTCCTAAGGCTCTTCAAATAGTACTGGATTTCACCCTTAATGAAGTATTGAGTGGGCTGCCTATGAGTCTCAGGGGAAAATGTATTGGAGAGCTCTGGCACTATTGCTCCCACTTTATGTAAACCCACTCCAGCTTGCTCCATGCTTCTGGCTCAGTGCCTAGCTTTGCAGACAAATGTCAACCTGCCAAATATCTTCCATTTGCATTCCAGCCCATTTCAGAGACCATCCAAACCAAACGAGAAAAAAAAAAAAAAAGGGGAGAGGCAGTGACTTGTTGAATTTCCTTCCTTGATCCCTTAGGGAAAGGGGTTATTACTGAGTGTTGTTGCACAGGCACCACCGTGAAGAATACATGAATGGGAGGGTGGGAAAGAGGCAGAAAAAAATGCCTTTAAATCATAAAACTGTCTGTAAGCTTAAAAACACAAAGCAACATTTCAGTCTCAAAGCTGATCATGTGAGAACTATTGTACATACTATGGTTTCCAAGGGACTTATTCAAATGCTATGCTTTTTGCATTCACCAAGTAGCAGGCATATTTTCTGGTGGACAAATTAATGGGTTCATAGGAAAGTTTGTTTCTTAATATATGAACATATAGAAGTGTGTAGAGTATTAATCTCTGAATATAAAAAGGGTTTAAAGCACTATTATGGGCCTTGTAAGCTAGTAGCTGTAGTGTTCCTGCATGAGAGAGGCTCTTTAAAGGGTAATTCTCAAGAGAAACTAATTCACAGGCTCTGAATAGTTCTCTTGAGCAGCTCTACTGACTAGATAAGGAATTGATGGAGACCAGTTTCCCAACTGAGATAGCTACGGTTAACCACTGGGGAAATGAGCCCAAGAGCTTTACTCGTCTTTTCAGTAGAAGAAGGAATAAATGTTGCTGCGGGTCCATGGCTGCATACGTTATGTGTGACAACCAAATGCAAATGAGAGATGTTTGTCAGGGTTTGGAGCTAGCACAGGGCACCATGCTAGATATCTCTGGATCAGACAAATTGGAGAATCGGACAGCTGTGGGGGAGAACCACTGATACATGTTTTAGTTGCCTTCATGGATGGGCATTTGATCAGAAATGGAGCTGCTAACTCATGCAACGACTTCGTGCACCTGGCCTGCACGTACAGGGAGCTGGTGCTTGTGTGCAGGCGGGTGGAACTTGTGCTGTCTTGTGAAGCTGCAGCAGGCAGCAAGATAACCTACCTCAGTTCCCTGCGATACATCCCGTTTGCATTTGCAGATTCTTAAACACCAGTTCTTAATAGACACTTTATTGTTGAGCTGATGGGACGGGGATCCAGTTCAAGCCCCTTTATGTTTCTCAAAACACAGTGGTAGACAGAAAAAAAATTCCTGGGTGGATTTCATAAATTCTTGTTAGTGCCTTTTAGTACACCCTCTGAAAAGACTCAGAACATTTTCTAAAGAGAAACAGCATGACTGTGCCTCACAGACAGCAGCTGGGGGCTTGTGCAAATTTACCAGTTACCCTCTAGCCATGTGAAGCCATTCCCTGTCAGTCACTGCCCTTTTTCAAACTTTACTTTAGTAATTAAAATATTAGCTTTGGGAATACGCTTCATCACCTCAGACCACTGCAAGTAAAGATGATTATGTTATAAACCAACATCACAGAAGCTGAACAAAAGCCACATGCCACCAACAACTAAACAAAATGACTTCCTGCTTAAAAGCACCATAACACATGCATAATTAGCTAATTAAGCTACAAAATAAATAATTATCCAGTGTAAGAATGAAAGAAGGAAAGAGAAAAAGAGTTAAAAGGTTACACACAGGCACATTGTTTTCCTCCGGAAAGATAACTAAATCGTTCCACCAGGAACTCACCAGCTTTATTTGTGCTTCTCATTCAGGACTGCCTACTGAATGGTTTGCTAATTACACATATCCACTAGAAATGGCAGTGGCTGTTAGCTGTGATCTTTCTGGGTGATGAACAGTCTGCCTTGTCCACCCTCCCTACAGATTTTTTTTCTTCCTTGAGAAATTGCATAGGAGTGCTTAAGAGCAAAGAGGTATCAGGCTGTCTTGGCTGGGGCTGAGCCTCAGGAGATGGTTTTTCAGGTCTCGCTCCTCTCCAGGCTCCCTGTGTGGTCTCTGGCAGGTGACCTGGGGCTAGATTCAGGCAAGGACCAGACACCCTTGAGTCCCAACAGAGCCCCCTTCCAGCCCCCACTCACCTGCCACTTCCCCAAAATTCCTCACATCTGGATGGAGAGATCCCTCAGTGCCTCCAGCTCTGCTGCTGGGAACGACACCAAGTGTCTTAGTCCCTGGTAGCTCAGCACCTAATTCGTGCTTTTTGGATGGGTATCTACAGATGAGGTATTATTCTCTGTGTGTGGTCCCCTCAGGGGCTCAGTCTGGTGAGTGATCTTCAAGCATGCACAGCCACTGGCGGAGCAGGACCACTGCTCCTGCTGCCAACCCACAGCTCAAGACAAAGAGACCTTGGCTGAGTTTCCTGCTCTGCCCAAGAGCCTTTGAACCCACCTCTCCAAAAAGAGGGGAAAGGTTCTCTTCCGTGGAAGCTGTTCCACCTTTTTCATCAAATAATTACAGATTCATTAGAGAGAGATAAGGAGATACGAAGATAGCAAGACAGAGCATGACTCTCCGGTGGTTTGGGGCCCTCACCTGGAAGGGGAGGGGGCAGACTCAGGCTGCTATCCCTGCTCTAATGACTATTTAAGTATTTTATCCAATGGCTGTTTAATATAAACCACACAAACACTCAAACAAGAGATTGAAGCTCAGGTCTCCTCCCTTCCAGGTGAGTTCCCTAACCAGAAGGATAGAGATTCGTGCTTGGTCTTGCTTTCTCTCTTTGGCCAAACAAATCCCTAAATGTTTCTTGCAAAGTGAAACACAGATTTGGCAGGAGGAACCAAGAGCTCCTGCAACAGCTGGGAGTGGCTGGCGTGCAGAGCTCCTCCAAACACAGGAGCATCTCCCAGCTCCAGTGTGGGTGCTCTGACCCTGCCTTGCATAGGGATGGGCAGGCTCGGAAAGAAAACAGCATGGGGAATCCCTACCCTCTCCCTCTGCCCTCTGAAGGAAGGGTGCCTAACCCCAGGAGAAAGGTTGACTTTGGCCCCACTCGAGCCATGGAAAGCCCCGCAGAGGGTGGATCTGTGCTCCTACTGCTGTTGTCCCAGGTGGGAACATCTTAAGAATGTTACATCATGGGTCAGACATTAAAGAAATGCACCCTTGTGCCACTAGATGCTGCAAAGCTGATTTTTTCCTTACACAAGCACCCCTTCATGTCCTTGTGCCTCAGTTTCTCCTGAACACATTTCTCCCACATTCATACAGTCTGTTTATTTTGGTGACTACCTCTCTTACAGTGAAGAAGTACAGCTCCCAATAGTGCAAAATGTTCATTTATATCAAAGCTTTCTAGGTATTTTCAGACTTAGTAAAAGAGAATCCTCTTCTCAAGGAAAAATTCTTAGAAATTTAGACATAGGTTACAGAGGGCATGTTTGGGCATTTTCTTTCAATACGGGGTAGTACCCATGCTCAAGCTAGATTTAGCAAAAGAAGATCTGACCTTGAAGATTTGTTCACTGATCCGTAATCACCATCCTGAGACTGCTAGCCTAAATTATCTTCCTGCAGTACTTATTTTGATTTGGCCTAAATGAATTGACTCTATGGTAAATAGATGTATATGGAGACATAGGTTTCTCTTAATAAAATAGGGTACTAAAATATTATGGCAAAATGTTTATCTGGGTAGTGAGATCATACACTTGCCTAGATTCATTCATTTGAGTACTGAATGTTTTCTCAAATATCCCCTAGTGCATATCTGGCAAGATCTCAAAACATTCTTAACGCAAATTGTCTTTGGTCAATAAATACCAGAACAGAAGTGTCCTAGAGGAGAAGATTTATGATATGAGCAGTATAAACACACCCATAAATTAGGACACGAACACTTTCAGGTAGCACAGTCGACGTTTATGTAAATCACAGTAAAGGCAAAAATACACATATAGGATTTTTAACCAATGACTTACCTTGCAGCAGCTCACATTAACTAAATAAAATCTCAGAATTTGCTTAGGAAACACATGGACATGATCTTGGCTACCTCGACTGTATTGTTTTATCTGTAGATAATATAGTTTCTTGTTCCTTAATTTCTCTGAGTTGGTGAATTGAATGCTTCAGGTTTGTAATTGCATTATCAACAAAATTACAAGGAATTTGAGTCTTAATTTGTCACAAGCCTGCATTTTCTTCAGAGGACACGAAACTATTAATATTGACAGCAAGTTTCCTGTTGCCCCCTTTCTTTTTCCCCTGGACTGCCTTACTCTCCCAGTCTGGCATGTATTTTTAGGGCAGTGCAGGCAGTGCGACCAAAAGGAGTGTGTGGGGGTAGGTAAACAGCAAAGTCGTTGCAAAGAGAAGGAATCGTGTCTAAGATACAGTCACTTAGTGCTGCAAGAGAAACAAGGCAGCATACAAGGTGTGTAGCATTTGGGCTGGCTGTGATGGAAAAAACCACACAATAACACCAAGAAAAGCTCAGCAGTGCATCAGGACATCATAAGGGAGATTAAAGGAAGTGTACATGTTAATGTGGGGCACATGCAGGCAAAAGGACTAGATAACTGGTTTCGCAGTCCCAGCATCTCTCACAGTCCCCTAATTTTTGTGTTATCATCATGTGGTGCATGGTTTTGAAGCAGAAAATAGTCACATGGCAGCCCTCGATTTTACTGCTTGTGAGTAATTTTCTTGTCCTGTCAGAATCGCGTAACTTTCTCCTTACTATCAATGTGCGGTCTAATGCATATATCATGTCAGTGCTGCACCAGGCTGACATACGCATTAGATGCACTGACAGTAAACAGGAAGTAATCCAAAGTTATTAGGCAGAAAAAATAAAATGAAGCCTGTAAGCTCTTGCACTCCAAACCTATCAGTACCTCAAAGATTTTTTATTTGTGTTTCTTGATGTTGAGGACTGAAAAGATACATATTAAAAAGCTTTGTTTTCATAATCTGTAAAGCAGGAATAGATATGGATCTCCCTGCTGAAAAGAGTAAGGTCCTAGGTGAATTCTCATTTCACTGAAGCTGGTGTCAAAACACTCATTGGCTACCTTAAATCTGCCCCCAGTTAATAACTTTACTAGCTTTGGAAAAGGATTGGAATCTCTTTTACTATTGGTCTACAAATTCACATTTCTCTTCTCTTGTAGGCCTCCATATCTTCCATGTCTGGTAACTTTTCACAATTGGAAACTGTGTTGTAACTCTAAAACTGGTTATAAAGTTTTAACTATATAACTTATGCTATTTTATATGATATCACCTATTTTTCTTCTCTTTCAGACCACTATATAACTATACAATTTTCAACAATTGTCGCTAGAATGTGCTCCGGCCTTCTAAATATCAAGTTACCTGAAAATTTCTCTCTGTACCTCCTCCAGAATTAAGTAAATAGTCTTTAACTTGGGAAGAGCTGGTCCTGCGAAGCATTTGCGAGAGCCATTGTGACAAGGTAAGGGTAGATAAGTCCTATGGCACTTGAAGGAAGAAAGATGACATGAGGAAAACCAGTAATTTTCAAGTAAAGAAAATGTAGAAGATTTGTTTGTCCCTGTAGGCACTTTGGTGTGGCCTGTTACCTCAAGATCTTTCAAAAGGTAAAGAAAAAGAATGGGAAATCTTTACTCTCATTCAGGAACACTAAATTTAAGAGAGATTATTGCACTATATCTTGTTACGGGCAGGAAAATACTTTTATGAAGAAAAATGGATGTTAACTTTGACAACGCTATTGTTCAATGATGCCAAATATTGTATCACATTTTAGACAGGCTAAAAGGTTTTTGTAAGATGAGTCATTTTCTTGGGGTCTTGATACCTTTGGAATCTATCAGTACCACAGTAAGACAGGACAACAGAAGATGAAGTAAGCAAACAGCTTAAAAATGAGGAAACAGTCCAGTTTTTCCAAAGTCCTAAATATCCGTATTCCCTTATGTTACCCAAAATTCCTTCCAAAATTATTATGGAAGAGAGACTTCCCTGATCTCAGGTTTGGAAGCCCACTGGATGCTTACTAAAAACACATTTTTCACAGTGAAAATTCTCCTTTGTGAGTAAAAAGGTGTGGGTGTACATCTTGTGCTTCCATAGTTGAGACCTGGACTGAAAGATAGCCATACGCTGCCAGCACCCTACGTGAGTTAGGTCAGATTTTAATCTCTTTGTACAAGGACCATGTTTTTAATATGGTAGTGCCTACTTCACTTTTAATGGTGGGGTAAGTAATCATATAGGGCATGTTTAACCTGTGATCTAATGCATGAGCATTCAGGATATTTTCCATATTAACAGATTGAGTAAAGGTCCCTTTTCCTCTTTGGAACCACTGAAGCCTGTCTCTTATCATTCACACCACGTCTACAAGAAAGATTGGGGTATGGGGTATGGAAAGGCCATCTGAAACTTGTAATGATGGTGGTGAATTTCAGGCAGACCGGGCAGCAGTCCAGTCAAAAACACAAGAAAATTAAATCAGACTAAAACTTATCTCCATCCTAACCCTGGGCAAAGCCCATTGCCTATGACTGAACTGAGTAGCTTTCCCAAGGATACCTTACATGCTCTGGGATGCCTAGAGTGGTTGTGGAAAAAACATGGAGCAAGGGCAAATTTTAGTACCTTCCCTAATGCCATGGTGGGGCTCACCACTTAGAGGTGAACCTGAGTATTAATTCGAGAGGTATGAAATGAGTGTCCTCTTATCTGAAGTTCAGCCAAATCATGATGAGCTGGAAATTCCAGTGACTTTAAAACCTCACAACATTCTTGCTATTAGTGTTTTACCACAGTGGACTACTTCAAATAAACCCAAAATACCCCAACCCCCTTCAAATCCCACTGAACTCTGATAGAGAGGAGGACTGAGTGGGTAACAATGATTCGGGTTACTTTGGAGCTAAGGCATGTTATGATTCTTATTATAGTTAGGTCTGGGTAAACTGGTCCAAGGAAATGCTCTTCTTGCTGTTTCCAGCTTTTCAAGCTCTTGGAAATATTTTAGCCTTTTCTTTTCCTTTTCCTAAAGTTAGTTAAAAAAAAAAAAAAAAAACAGGAAAAGGAAAAGAAAAAGAAAAAGCTCCTGGCTGGAGACACTTTCATGCCGACTTTCACCCTGGAGCAAATTTTTCATGCCTGAGTTATAAAAACGTCAGAAAAATAGGTGGTGATATGTCAGGTAAACATCAGAAGACCTTGAACTACAGTTCTGCAAAGGGAGTTGTGAACCTGACAGGACAAAAGATTAACCAGACAAAAGCATCTCTGCGTAGCTGTTCATCTTAGCAGGGCCATGGTATCTTGTGGTGGATAGGATACAGACACAGGAGACAGAACACCTTGCAGTTGCTCATGTTTCGGCTTGTTGAATGACCTTTAGCAAACAGAGTATCTGTAAAGGAGAATAATAAATACCCATTTTTACAAAGATCTTTAGATAAAATATGCTGTGTAGTTTTTAAATATCGTCATGCATTAGCGTGCAGGTTGATCTCTAGACCCATTCCCTTTTCAGAATTTTATACTGTGGAATTAATCGTTTGCAAAAGCATAAAGTATTTTTGGTTTTCCTGTATACTCCTCCTCCTCTCTGCCTTTCTTAGCTCTGATAAACTTTCTAAAAATATGCTGAGAGTGTAACTCATCCTGTATATAATTCCAGAGATAAAGCTGCTTAGGAATCAATTTTGTAGAAACGTAAGGTGAGTTCTGGATATCATGAGTCTGGCGATAGTAAGGAATTTTTTTGAAGGACTTCTCTCTCATTTGGTTCCTATACTTTTCCTGACAGACACCTGAAGTAGAGACACAGTGGCTAATGCAGATGTCATCTGTTATATGTCCAGAACATTAACTGTTATGGTCACACTTGGAAAGATTTTTCAGAAAAGCAATGTTTCGATCTCTAATATTGTCAAAGGAAAATCAAGAACAGAAAATACATTTGTAAACTGAAAGCAATAGGGTTTGTACAGCTACAGCTTCTTTCCAGGGGTCTGGAATATTGCATAAGCACACCATACAAAAAAGAAGTTGAATGAAAATGTCTAACCTGTAAAGATCTTTTCTTCACTTTTCATTCTGTTTATGGACTGTCACATCTGTTTAAATGTTGTATCGAAACTGAATTTAGAATAGTGAAAGAGATTCAGCCCCTAAGAATAAAGAAAAGGAGAGATGCATCCACATCTGCTCTGTCTCATTCACAATTATTAAGGATCGTAATAGTGGCTGATTTATTGTAAACATCAGTCTGCAGCTTATTAACACTAAATTAAATTATTTTTCTTTCCTTTGCTTATTTTTCATCCCAAAGAGAGAAATGTAGTTAGATGATTCAATGATTCATATTGATACTTTGTAACAAAAATAAAGGAAAATGAATCAATTGCACAGATTAACTAAAATACATTTAACATCATTCAGAGCACAAAGAATAAGACAAACTAAAAGTACAGTTGGTTAAGTAAACTAATTAACCATTTTCTGAGTATACTTAAATAATAAGCCATCTTTCACATGAAACAATTGGCTTCTCTGTAATTAAGCGGAACACTCAGAGTGCTCTAGTGTGTGGGTTAACCACCATGTTTGTTACTTCCTCCTCCCCTGCACACCATGTTATTCTTTCTCACTGAGGCAATTCAAACAGATGCATACATGTATATATTTTACGACTCTCTTACTGTTTCTTTTGCTAAAACACAACTTTGTAGCACTGAAAATATTTCCTCTTTTTCAGCAACTGATGCAGAGATAACAAGGCATTGGAGTATTACTACAAATTCCAACCAAGATCATCATATTTTAGCAGCATGATGAAATGCAGTGAGATGCAATCATTTACGGGAAAATGAAGTGGTATTTGGAGATCGATATAACCTTGGTAACATTTATAATTTGGTGGGTTTTGAGATAATTACTCCTAACTTTATACCACTGTTTTTCAGAGGAAATTTAATTTTCAAATGCACATTCCCTTTCCAGCATGTTCAAGTCTAGCAATATAACATTTCCTGCTATCTAGATCATTAAGGGATGATGAGAGCAAGGGAGTAATGCCAGAGCTTAGAATTTTAATGTCAGAACCAGCTGAAATCCTACCCTGAGACTTTACAGTTTCTTTTGTAAAACTGGAACCTTGTGTTTGTGAGATGGCAAGGGCATAGGCAGAAGACATTTCCATACTCTTCTTAAGTGTCTTAGATCAGACAATTATTTCTTTATATTTCCAAGTTTAAGCTAATTCAAACTTACCTCTTTCTCTGGTGTTTTTGCCTCAGCCTACTTGCTACTTAGAATTCTTCAAGTCATAGTCTGAATGAAACTTATTTTCAGTCACAGACCTATGAAGCATTTTTGAGTGCATGAAAAAGAACTTCTGGTATTAGCCATACAGGATTTTAGCTGATTAAGCCAGGACATTTCTTCTAATCACAGATTTCTTTCATATTGCCTCTTATTGGCTGGATTGTGGCTTGCAAATGCCTCTAATCCAATGAACACTGGCAGTTCTCCATTTTTTACATTTCCAAAGCTCTTTCTCCAACTTCTGTGACATTTTGATGTCTGTAATGCTATCCTGTCAACATTTTTAAATCAACACATGATGTTAACATTATTCAAATTCACTGCCTTCACTGGGCTTCCATCAGGGGTGAAGTTGGCCCATGAACTTAAACAAAGGCTTGTATTAGTAAATTCTTAAGAACTAATTTCAATTATATGTTGCAGTACCAAGCAGTATTATGCAGCTGCCATTGCATGAATACAAGGATGACATGAAACCATAGCTATTCAACTTTGGTGGTTATTCTGAAATTCATGAAAAGTGAATAAATTGGAGAAATTATTCAGAAACAAATATATTATTTAGAAACATTTCTGTTGTATTCCATCTGATTGCCTACTATACTGGTGATACAAAAACTTCAATGGGTTTTAATGCACCCAACAAATACAAAGACAAATTCTTCTCCTCCCCATGAAGTGCCAAATTCCAAGTTTTTCACAAAAACATTGTTAAATGCAACACCTTATGCTTAGTTCCCTAATTGTTCTTCTGTATAGCACATTAGTTCCTTCCATCAGAGTCTGTGAGATGAAAGGTACTGCTATGATATTAACCACAGGGGCTCCAGTAAAGCACACTCTATATTAACAATAGACACCTCTCACTTTTCTGTACTCTTCCATTATTTTATTGTTAAAAGACATAATGCTTGAACAAAAGCTTGATATCATAATTCTTTCTTTTTGGGCATCTGACACAAGTCATGTCACACTACTCTCACCAAATAGAGTTTCGCAACATTCTTCTGGATATCTTGCTGTATACACCAAATGACCAACCAGGTCGTTTGTCACAGAGAGTATCTTAAGTGCAGATTTCCTAAATTAATGAACAATATTGAGAATACATGCTCTTTCTGTTCAATTAGTGCAGTGATTCTAAAAAAACACTCATATTGGACCAGGGGTTCACCAATCCAGTATCCCTTCTCAAATAGTGTAAGAACATACAAGTTGAAGACATGGTAAATGCATATGATCTTCCCCTGTCATTCTCCTTAAGCATCCTCTTACATTCAGCTTAAAGGACTTTCTAAGCCTGATGTTTTTCTGTTTAGTAATATGCAGATCTTTCTTCCATCTCTGAAACCCACGTAAATGCTCCCCATCCTTTTCCTTTGTCAAGGTGCTCCACTGGGCTGCTATCTGCTGCATAAACACCTCCTTTTGAATCTGGTTTCTTTAAAGGTCTTCAGTACTAGAAATGGAAGATAATAAGGAATAGCTGGGCTCCAGGCTGCTTGAGATTTTGTAGATCTCTACCACTTCCTCGTTACATTGTCTCTTTTCCAGGCAGAATAGTGTTTGCCTCTTCAGCCATTCTGGTATTGAAGCTGTTCCACACTGAGATCCTTCTGACCTGTGTCTGAATCTTTTCCCATTCTAATATATTATTTTATGAGGTGGGATCTGAGCACTACCTAGTCATAGAATGAGCTAATAGTGGATTTGTACTGCGGTATGATGAGGTTTTCCTTTTTGTTAACCAACACTTAATTTACTTTTGTGATGACCCTTGAGCTGATATTTTTCATGGAACTGTCTTTAATATTTTAAAGACAAACTTTCTCCACTGAATAGTAATGGTGTGAATATAAGACAACTTTTTTCAATGTGCTTCCCTTTATATGTATCTACATATATCACATTTCATCACTCTAGCATTTACTCCATGTCATCTATGAATGTGTTGAGCAGTGCTGTTTTCTGCAGAATTTCACCGGTGATCTCCATTGCAAGAACAGACCATTTACTCTTTACTTATGCTTTGTACTCATTTCAATATGTAGTGCAAGTATGTTTGGTGGTTTCTGGACTACTGAGGAATCTAAGGAAAAGAAGCTTATTTTGCATAAACTTAAATTACCGAAGGGGTGGAAGGGGTGTTCATTTATTTTGGAATATTCGTAGGGGGTACTTAAATCAAATAAACTCAAAGCCATTGATTCAGGCCATTTTGATAGGGAGTGTGCTGCAAAATCTCAGTGAAGTGTTCGGCCTTTGCATCTGCTAAGCAACCAAAATGGGTTTTAGCAAGCTCAACACCCACGTAGGCACTTAAATAAAGAGCAGATTTTCAAAGGTGCTTAGTTCTCTGTAGTTTCTAATGATAACACTCGGGGCCAGATTTTCAAATAAATATAACATCTTTTAACAATCCTCCATTTATTTACCAATAAAATAGAAAAGGAATGTTTAAATCCTGCTATTTGAGGATGTTACACCCTTGGAATTATGCCCTTGATATGTTTTGAGATGTGCAGACTCTAGTGTTTCAATTGTTCTCAAAATGAAACAAACAAACAAACAAACAAAAAGTCACTCTGAAATTATGTTTGGAATGTCCTTTTTTCTTTCAATAATTTTCAGATTAAAGTGGCTCATTTCACAGAGACATTGGTCTTTGGGTCAGGGTTGCGTCTCTTTCTCTCTATATAAAATGTTTAACAGTATGTTGAGTACTAAGATTGTTGGATTAATCATGGAGTGTAAGCAAGCTGATAGGTTCTTGAATCATTCATTCTGCAAACTCAGGAAGGTATTTCAAAAGCAAAATTTTTCTCTTCTGTCTTCTCCTTTCTTCTCCTCCCTCAAGGGTAGTAAGTTTTGATATTACCTGTTATTAAAGTAATTATTTGGAAAGAAAACTATTACTTTGGGCTGTAAAGGCCACATCCCTAGTACATTTCACGATTTTTTTATTGTCAGTTTTGTGAGCTCTGCTGGTTTTTTGTTGGGTTTTTTTTTTTTTTTTAAGAGCTTATCTCAACTTGTCCTATACTATTTTAATAAATAGATAAGAAAGAAATGCCCATTAAAAAATTTTGCAATCAGAATTTCACATTTTTGCTGAGGAGGCAGAACAAGATCTGTCTTGATCTTACTGTTTGCTGGTTCCATTTACTGAGTGACATTTCTACCCATAATCGCACAAACCTTATGAGTTTCCCAACAAAATGGCAAATTGGATCATATAATCAAAAAATTCAACAAGACTCTGAAGTAATGGATGACCCAGTTGGGTTGCAGGACATTTTCTTTAAATTCCTAGTCTTCTTGAGACCTAAAAGCATGGGCAAAGACCATGCAGACCAATTACTTACATACATTTTCTAAATAATGCAGTAATGTTGATTTGTGTACAGTGTTGTACACTGCTGCTGGCAGAAGTGTGGAAGAGAAATTCACCATTAAGAAAATATGAGTGTTCTTCCTTCGATTGCTTCTTCCATGCAAGATAAAGCTATTTGAAGCCAACGCATGTATCCTGACTGCCAGACTTGTTCATCTCTAGAGAGCCACGATGAAAATAAGGTTCTCCCTCTTACTGTCTTCTCCTTCCTGTAGGTCTATAGATATCTTCCTTGGCAAAGTATTACATTCACTTCTGGACTAATAGAGATCATCATTCCAGTGACAACACTGTATTTGTGTCCATTTAGGCCAAGGCCCTCAGTTTGTCCAGAAGAGGCTCAAATACGCATGGCCCACTTTCAAGTTATGCAAAGGAGATCAATCCCGCAAGGCTATAGGAAAAGTGGAGATTACATGTGTATGATATTAACATGACAGACATCAAGGAAAAGAACAACCATTCTTTATAATCTAAATTTTGCTGTCACTATTTTAAAGGTAAATACTCATGAAGAATGGCTACATTTTCAGAAAGCAGAGGAATTCAACATTCTTCATTCAAAGACTTGCTTCATCATGTACTTTAGAGAGTTGCTCAAGTTAGTATCAACAGTAACCAGCTGCTGTAATCAGTAAAATCTTGCATACAGAAGTAGAGCTGGAGATGGAGGATCAAGGGAGGACCCAGCTGAGCCCTTATAGCTGGTGCCTGTGCTAGCCACTTAGGAGATCTCTTCTGAATCCATAGCACTGTTGCTGCTCCAGTACTCACTTTTCATCTGCTTTTCATCCACAGTTGACAGTGCAGCCTTCAATATGCTCTGTTTAAATTCTCACCGAATCTCCATGGGTTCCTCTGTCTCTTCACACTAACAGAGACGAGAGAGAGAAAACAGCAAAGTAGTTAGAAATCTTCTGCCAAACACAGATGGTAGCCTGATTGCTCTTACAGCCTACCTGTCTCTGTCTGTGGAGCCGTGGATGTTGTGGACATGTGTGCAAAGAATTTCCAATGGTCTCAGAGCATTTACCAAAAGGAGAATTTTCATCTTGAGTGTTAATATTCTCTGCATTAAACAGCCTTGAGAAACAAATATGTCTATGTAGGATTTATCTCTGTAAAAGTGTGTTTGTCTGTGAATGTGTTTATAAGAAGAGAGAAGCAAAGAGGAAGAACAGGAAGACTCCAAAATTACACAGCAGCCTGCTGTTAAAAAGTACGGACAAAAGCACTTACTTGCACAGTGTAGGCAGTCTGTGAAAATCCAAAAAGCTGTGTATAAAAACCCACACTGGCTTTACCTCATGGCATCTTAGCATGCTCAGCTATTTGTCCCTCTCCTCTTCAGGATACAGGCACAATATGGGATACGATTACATTACAGCATTTCAACAAATTAGTGCCTGTCAGCTGAGTTGCTGTAACCAACTGTGTATGCTCTCTTCGCCTGCCCCATTTGCAAGACAAAATGTATCATCTTAAATTCACATACAGCGGATTTCTCTTCTGAGCCAGACCTCTAAATAGTTTTTGGCATACCTGGCACAGCAAGCTGGTATGCTCTTCTCAAGGCAGTAAATATCTAGTAAAGGGAAACCTTCCTCTTAGTAAGGAAATAAATCAACCTACCAACAGTGCACTTAGCACATAGAAGAAAAATCCTTGCTCAACTCCTGTAGAGTGAAGCATGAGATTTGATTATCCTCTTTATCTTAGTTCAGATAGCTTCAAATGTTGCTTGTTGTCATGAAACATACAGCCGTTTAAAAAATCTAGTTATGGTATTTAACTTACTGACCTATTCTGGCATTAAATTGCACAGTATGCCAATGCACTGTGAAAAATCAAGTCCTTTTTTTTGGTTCTATGCCTATAGAACCTTTAATTCAATGACAGGAGATTTGGATCTCTTACCTTTTCTTTCTTTTTTTTGGTTAGGCAAAAGAAAGAGAAGGGCTACTTTTCAGTAATACTCTTCACACAGCTTAATTTTTCAACCTTGTTGAGGGGATTTGGGTCTTGCTAGCCATTTCTCAATGTGCATCCTTAGAGGGGATGTTCTAAGTGCTCCAATCTGGACCTTGCTATAAACTCAATATAAGTGACACCAAGAGGCACATCTCATGGTACCATGCAAAGTTTCCTTTTGCTTTTGTCAATGCAGATCAGAGCAGAATAATAGGAAAATAAACTATGTTCTTTTCTGTACCCTGGTCATGGCTGGCTTTTTCCTGTATTGCTAACTAGCAGATGAGTTAATTCAGTGGTCTTCAGACTTCTGCTGGGGAAATTACACAGATTTAAAATAGTGGGTAAAATCTTTAGATCACCGAATCTTACAATGCTTCTTGTTTCTTTTCTCCTCTCTTCCTATTCTCCTTCAGTGTCATGTGTTTCTTTATGACAGGGATGGTCTATGATCCTGTGTGTCCATGTTTTCACACACTTTTTATTCATTGATTCATTATTTTTTTTTTTATCCAGTTGAGAGCTTTACCGGACGGTTGTCACGGCTGCAGTTCTTGTTCAGCAGCATTAAAATACATGCTAAACAAAAGTCTCTGTCTCGCCCATTGCAAATGTAGTCAGGTTAGTTGATAAATAGCATTATGCCACCCCAGGGTGTGATTATACTTTGAGATAGCACCACCCGTAGGATGAGTGAAGGCCCTTTGATTTTGGCCCTGTGTCTAATCATGCGTTTTAACTCTTTCCAGCCACTGGGTTTCTGTTGATCTCAGCAATTCTGTACATGTTACAACTGATATGGTTACTGATATACCTGTTAATGTAGCTGGCACCAGTGAAGGAAACCATTTGGTCGGGCTAGACAGAGCTGCACCAAGACTGCAGTCATCATTCAGTTAACATGCCAGATTATTGGCAAACTTTTCAACTGCCTCCTTCTGTTGTTTTCTGCAAAGCATTAATGTGGCTGAGACCCATGATGATCCGATCCACTGGTATGGTTTTTGCTAACCTTAACACTCTTGGTTCCACCTGGGCATGTTCTCATCAGTTTTCCTGTCCCCTTTGTGCCTTGCAGAAGGAGACCTGTAATGTTGCCTGTACTCAGATTCTGTTATCTTTCCATTTTTCTGGGGCAATTTTCATGGATCCCTAGTGTTGTTCTTCAGCACTTCCTGGAGAGTTTCAGGGACTTTGGTAAGTGGGCAAGTCTCTATTCTACCCACTGCTTTTACTTGTTTCAGTTTAGGTACTGAAAATTTATTTTAATATAAGAATAAGAGAACATAACAAAATTATACTGTTGATTCATGACATAATATGGTAAAGCTTGTACTTGCAGTTTTTGTGCTTCCCGTCTATGCTAATACATGCTTACACAAGACTGACAGAGGAAAGTTTCTTAATGTAAATTACATTTGCATTGGCTTTAAGTCAGCTTTATACTATCACAAAAGAGAAGAATAAATTCCAAAGGGTTTACAACCACGAATACTCCCAGAAAGTAACTAGTCCTGATTTCCTTACATTTACACTAGTATAAATCAGGAATAAGTTCATTAAAGTGGTTGGGATTATTTTAATTTATACTGTAGCTTTATTATACTGCTCTGAAGCACTGTATATTTATGATGCCGCAGCAGAGTGAAGGGGGCCATAGACTGAGGTCCAATGGCCCTACATGGGTGCAAGAGAGAGAGGAGACAGAAGCATGCTGGGACTATATCCAGCAGTCATTGTCTGCAGGACTGGGATCTTTGATAGTAAAATGAGAGAACATGCTTTCTTGGAATTCTGCCTAGCTGTATCTTTATATAATATTCACTTCTAAATAAGCCAAACAAGCTACAAAATCTTTAACTGAAGCATAGACCTGCCACTTTTAGTACTCATTCACTTCCTTAGCCTGTAAACTTTGGGCTCCCAAAATTATAGGTGTTTGATGCTTACATGATTTTACACGTTAAAAAAATCTATATTTGCAGATGAATTCTGGTTGCAACTCATTCTGGTTGTATAATATGAATCCCTAAGATTCTGGCTGCTTAGAAAGGACTAATTTTCTAAGCATGGGGGGGGAAAAGCTCCTAAAGATGTTCCCACAGATATCTAAATGGGAAGGAAGCTGTGATCCCTTTACGCCATTTGCTTTCAGTAAATGCTGCAGAAAAGGCATTTACTAGCTGGGAGCAAAGCGTAGGTTTAGGATGTAAGGAAATCCTGGAGAGTATTCACAGAGAATGAAATATTATTTATAAAAGTGTCATTATTACATCTTAATTATTTATGTTTTAAAAAATGAATAATATATTTTCTGAGTGCTTGCTAATTATTAAATGACAGAAGCAGCTCCACGTTTCAATTAGCTTGCCTTTCCTGGCAACAACTTCAAATAAAAAAACCCAAACAAAACTCCAGCACATTGCCCTAGACTTCTGAGACCTGTAGTTTTTCATAATGGCTTGGTGAGGAGAATGACTCTCAAACAGGAAAATGAAAATTCCATGTTATTTGGGACCACAAAGGCACTCTAGGGCACCATGTCATTTAGGGTGAACACCCTGCTACCTGCCCCTTTTATTTTCTCTAAGTGCAAATATTATCAGTGAAACTGAAGGCATCCATGTTACTTACATAGGTGACAGTAATGTTGTTCTTTACACCTGCACTGTTTCAGACACACAGAAAAATATATGCCATCTCCTGAAGGTCTTGTACTCAGAACCAATGTTTTCACTCTAACGCCGACTTTAGGAGTTTTGGCCAGCCAACGCTTGCTGCTGACATCTTCAACATTATGGTAAATATCAATATTGCAGCTAAGAGAGAATGAAAATTATCAGAACTGAATGTTGTAATAAATCATATTTTCAGCATTTGAAAAGGAAAAAAGCAGAGCCTGCCAGCTAAGTTTCATGCTATGAATTCTGACTCAGCTCCGGTTCTCTGAGAAAAGTTTACTGTCCTGTGGACTGTATCCTCCAGTGTCTCCTGATTTTAAAAAATCCTTAACCAAGAATAAATTTCCCCGATTGGCTTAGCTATGAGTATGATTCTTTATGAAGGTGATGTAGCAAATGACAGCAGCTTTTTTTGTGAAAATTTTTACAAACTTTTCAGAAAGTTAATTGGTTTTACCAGTGAGAGAAGTTTGTTTCTTTCCTCCAAACACAAAAGTGAGGCTTACTGGCCATGGAGGGTAGCCACAAAAGCCTTATCAAAGCTTCTGTTTATCGGGCTGTGTAGGCAGCCAGGAAAGGTGCAGAGCTCAGGGAGACCTCCTGGTTCTCCTTCCAACTACACACATGATTAAAGCCGAGCAGTATTTGGGTTTGCTGTAGATTGAGAGAACAGCTAAGCCAAGCCTAGAGGCTTCTTTCTCTGCCTGGAGTTTATCAATTAACTTGGAGCTTTTTATGTTGCAGTTCTAGCTGGAAGCTTCATTTGAACTTCCTCCGCAGATTTTAATTTCCATTTGATCTTAGAGAGACACCATCAAATAGTTTGGGTTCTGTAAAGCTGAGAGATAACTTTATTGCTGTGTTTCATACCAAACTTGAAGAAAACATTCAGTGATTGCTGAAACATGATATTCACGTAGTTCTTTAAAACCACAATAGAGCTATGTTTATTTACGTACTTAAATGATGGCCTTTTAGTGGCAAGGTGGTGTATCTATTGAGAAAAAAATCCACTTTTCATGCCAGGGAAGAGAGGGATTGCAAAGGTTGCCATTTCCGATAATTATCTTTTACTGCCTTTACTATCTGTAGAAGTACATGTGGACATGAAAAACCATGCACAGTGAACAAGTCATTTGTTTGGGGTTTTTTTATAAGAAAGCCAGTCATGCATACTTAAATGGAATTTTCCTCCAGATAGACTTCTAGGTCTTATAACCAATCCTCCCCCAAATCCTAAAAGTTTTGCACATTATATTTGGCAATGCTAGCATGATGGTATGATTCGCAAAGTAAAAGCATATACTGAAGAATTGAGATAGAGTTGTAGAGGGTTAACTTAGCCTAGCTGCAAAGTCCAGCAGTCTTTGAGAAATTCTAGTCACACACATAAACTGAATTAGGCAGGTCTTGTCAACAACTGCCTCAGAAGCGTATAACTGGTAAAGAGGAATAAGGGAGGGTAAAAGTATGTGTTCATCCTTTTAGAGAAGGGAAAAGAAGTCTTTTATCCAATGTTTGAGAACCGCTTGTAAGGGTCAGAACATTTGTACTCCCACGTCAAACCTAAGACAAAAGACATTTGGCTGAGAGGATAAACAGATGTAAATACCTAAATGGCAGTTGTTGGCATCTGTCCAAAGGTTAGGGTTGTTCTCCCAAAGGTTGAGCTGATTAGACAATTAAAACAATGTCTTCTTTTTTTTGTCAATTTCCAGCCTCCATCTCCTTCTTTTAAAGTATTTATATTTTGAAAGACAATGTGTATAAAAAAGTAAAGACATCTTTATTTTCTAGAGATCAAAATGTGATTAGACTACATTCCAGCATGTCTGAATCTATGTCCTCTCGCAACCTTTTATGAAGGAGACCACAATGGTTGCCAGAAGAAAAAAAAAACAAACAACAAACAACAAAACCAAAAGGCAACCTGTGTGCCTTTGAATTATGCCCAGAGAGATCTATAGTAGATTTCTAGATATATGTCTGACTCTGATCTCTCTACATACTAGCTTAAATCAAGAGGAACTCCTGACTTGTGAAAAGTTAATATAAGATCAAAATCAGAACTATGTACTTCATTAAGGTTGTGACCAAGATATTTATTGTGGTTTGAGAACAGACAAGATTAAACCGCTACAATGCCAATAATTGTATATTGTGTGGGATCGTTGGGGAAGCAATTTAAAAGAAGTCATTGCAAACTGACTCCTCCTTCTTATGTATTTTGTTTATATTTCAAGGCAAATGAACACACTCCGTTCTGTAACTGATGGAGTAAGTCTTCTGTTTAATATACTTTACAGGCCTATAGCTGTAGCATCTGAGTGTTGATAGCAGAAGTTCTCTAGTAATTTTCTTTGCTGAGATGAGTGATTACACAGCTACCAGTCCATATCTGGTTGCCACTACATTTATGTCTCCACATTTAAATGCTAATTCCCTATCAAAATGAGAATGTGCATGCCAGTTTGCCTGCTGAAAATGAAACAGTGTAAAAATAAATAAACAAATTACAAATAGATAAGTAAAGCCTATATGTAATTTCTCTGTCCTTCCCTGCAAGACCATTGGGCCCAGATAATAGTGAGTTTCTTAGGCAATGGAAGGGTAGCAGAAAATGGAGGAGCACTCTGTTATCTGGGGACTAATCTGTGTTGCTGTCTCTTTTCCCCTTGTAGGTAAAGCAGTTACCAAGAATATGTAGCTACTTTCTGTATGTGACAGCAGAAACTAGTAGTACCTAGAATTTGCTGACTACTAGGCACAGACTTCTATATGGTTGCTTTGAATTAATTATTTGGTTCTCAAATGATTGTTCAGCTTTCCTTTATGCTAAAAGTGCTTCTATAGCATAAATATCAAAAGTAACATAGAAAAAGAAAAGAGGGATAAGTATTCCTACTTGAAATACACTTTTCTGTGCTTTTTGCTAATTTACTTTGGCCATTGGAGAAAAAAAAGTCTGTTTCTCACTAAGCACACATAGAACAAGAGAACTATATAAAGAAAGCACCTTACTTTAATATTTTCTTTTCAACTACACTCTTCATCAGAGATTGAACACAGGTTTGGGGCAGAGATATACCTATTTGTAATTCAGATCTAATACTGTTTGCTCCAAGAGGTACTAAACCGCTAATGTTAGTTCATTAGGACTTTGGAGCCTGATTTTCAAAAATGGTTGATAAAAAGCAATAAATGATTATCTTCAGCTTGATTTTGCAAAGCTTTCTCTCCAATGAAGAGGGCAGTTTGTAGTAAATTGTAAACAATAGATAATTGCTAACCTCTTAAATTGGTAATTCCTTTAACAGTATATGAAACAATGTATTTTCACTAGCTATGTTTTTAATTATCTACACATATTTTTAGCAATTTTTCTGTGATGAGTACAGTTGTTTTCCAGTGAAAAAGGAAGTGTATTTTTCAATCTACCTATAAGCCACTTAGGAAAATTAAAACTCATATTTATTGAAAAGAAGGTTGCTCACCTGCTGAAACCTGAACACAAATCAATAGGGATGCTGGATCTGTAACACGTTTTGGACAGTTGGCTTTAGTTATCATCCTAGCTTCAAACGTTGGCAAAATTCTCCTTTAGTTTGCCTCTAGAAAATTCCTTAGATATCATTCTTTATGCAATCCTTTTGTTTTCCACAAAGGGGCTTGGGAATGGTTCAAAGCACAAAGAAGAATGACAGAATTTCACATCCAGTTTCATCCATTCTAAACAGCAAAGGATTGCTGTGTACTGCCTGGGACAGAGCATTTGATTTCACCAGTCTAATTTTGCAACCCTGGGCAAATCACATAAAACCGTATTTGTAAACTACAGACACATACTTGCAAATGTTCTGTGGGAGGCTTAGTCAGTTAATATTGTAAAGCATTTAAGATAGCTGTGAAGAGTATTGCACTTTATCGCACACTTACTAGCATTGTGATCTTCTTTATTTGGGCTTACTTTGCACAGGTCTAAATGTATTCTCAGATGTGCAAGTCCTAAATCTTTTTCATGCAGAATAGCACAGGTTCTTCTAATCTCTTCTCATTACCTGTACCTAAAGGTCTTTCACCACAGATATCGGGGAATTTTGCTCATTAATCTATCCTGTATATTTAATCATTGCTCTTCTCAAGTCCTGTGAATAGCACCTTGTGGTGCAGAGCTTCAATTCGTAAAAATATATTGCTAGCTTTCACTTTACTCACTGCTGATCCTTCTGTTTTTCTGGGTCTTTTAACGACTGGTGTAAATCAGAACAGCCTCGAGCTGTTTTCTATTGTGCCAGGAACCTGACCCTGTGCCCAGTAGTCACAGAATCATACAGAAAGAGGTGGGGTGGCAGCTATTTATTCAGTTTTTGCAGCTTCCCCAAAACCTGGGCTGTATTCATTTGGCTGAAGCTGTGGTTCTAGCCCATGCTGCATGGACACTGTTTAGGTTGCAAGCACTCTCATAATTCAACTATTACATGTAGTAGTGGTAGTAAAATACTCTTATCTGCAACTCATCAGAGCTTTTTTAATTGAATTTTACTTAACATGAGTGTTGAAAGAGTCAAGCTCAACATGCAGCCTTGACTTCGAAACCTCTGGCATTTTGCAGGTGTTAGTCACATCCTTAACATTACAGTAATACAGTTTTTGTGGCTTAATATTTACATATTTTTATTGCTGTCTGAAAGATAAATGGGAAAAGGATGATCACAAGAGAAGCCTGGAGCAGGATTTTAATATGTTGAATTAAAAAAATGGCGTATATGTATGGGAATGTGAACTTAAGGTTGTATAGGTAAATTAAAGGCATTAGGAGACATAACAGCAAAGGCTGGCAAAGCAGCATTTAGTTGGTGTATAGAGCTTCACTGTATTTTGTGGAGTATGTATAGTTGGACATTTGAAACTGAGTGAAAAATATTCTCGAAGTTCAGGCAGCTCAATTAACATCACCAAAGGAGTCATAGTTTTCACATCTTTATTGCAACTTTGTAGCAGAAACATTTAAAACAAAAGGCCAAATTGGAAAATTGTACCTCCTGGAGCTCCCCTGATGTTTACTGGATTTTACCTGGATAATTCTGAATAAGGAACTGAAGATTAAGTGTCATTTTTCTCATCTATTCTCTGACACAAACCATCTAATTTTAAACCATCTAGATGCACATCGTTAAAGTCTCCATCACCTGTGTTGCATACCCTGAACAATGAGGTCTTGGTTCACCAGCAAACTCTTCCCTGTGTAGATTGTGGACTTGGGAGAAAGGTCCAGCTACAAGTGATGAGACCTCCTGCCAAATTCCCTCCCCAACACCTAGTGCTTGACCATCTCTACCTAAGGAATGAAAATTGTCCTTTATGCTACCACTTTACATCATGAATGAGTCATGGTAGAATGGCAAATGGTGCCTTCTGCAGGAAAGTAAGCATGTGTGTACCCAAGCACCTAACAGGGACCTCAAGGTGCTTTTTCGGTTCTTTTCACTTGTCTTACAAATAAGAGTGAATACCGTTTGTGGGGGATCGTTGGAGTGCATGTTATGTGGATATTGTGGGGGTTTGAAATCAGCAGAATTTAGAGCAGGACAGAGAATAATCCAACCTAATCATGTCTTGAGATCTTAATCACTCCTCACCTCAACAGACAGAAAGCAAGAGTTTCATGGGTAGTAGCTGAATAGAAAGAGTGAGAAGAACATATTCTACTAGGAAATGGCAAATTGCCCATTCTTATTGCTCTATCCTGGGTCATTTCTAGTCTTTATTAAGAGAGGCAGTAGCATGGTACAAATCAGAATTTGTCTGTGGTGAGTGCAAAGGACGTTCTGTTTTTCAGAAGAAATGTGGAATAAGAAAGTGCTGATGCTGCACAAAGAGATTTGAAGGCAGTTGAAGGCAGAGACTGCCTCTTATCTGTAGGCTTTTAATGTATTTTAATGAAGAAGAAAAAGGGTTTATAGTTTACAGTGAGGAAGTGGAAAGGACATGTTTTCTCTAACAGCAATGCCCCTGTGAAGTTTTTGGGCCTCAAATTGAACTGTAAGTTCAAGTGCAACCAAGAAGTGCTCAGAAAAAGATCTGTCTCGGTAAGTTCTGGCACCGCAGAGATGTGCAGATATTGGATTTTTGCTCATCTCATGGGAGAGGAGATAGTGATGGGACACTGATTTGATTAGGTCAGCAGACTTATTTAGAGGAACAAAATAATTTTGAAATTGTTTTCAAAATTATGATAACAAACACATGGGGTTTTTCTCTCTACTTTCATATGATTTGAAATGGCAAAAGGGTCTAACTCAAACTTTCAAAGACTTGGGGGGAAACAAACCCAGCACATTTACATCTCTTTTGGATAGAGTTCAAACAAACTACTGACAAGTGAGAGCATGTAAAAATGGGTTATTATATTGGAAATCAGATCAGTGCTTTAACTCTCATATTTTCTTAGGGAAAACAGTGATGTGATACAAGAACATAGATGTTGGCTGTATTCATTACTGTGTGTATTGTAAGTGTTCTGTGGGAGACTGTCCTAGGCCAAAAATCAATTGTTTTAGTCCAAAGGGGGGGGAAGGTGTTCTTATCTCTCTCTTTTCAGAGAGGGCACTTCAGGTATTGCAGAAAGAAGGCTGTTATTAATTTGGGTTGTTTCCCATAGGAATGCTAGGTTGTTGTGGAGCCAGAATTCGTGTTAGGACACATGCTTTAAGTTAATTGTTTGTGTGAGAGTAAATGGCTGCAGGTTAAGGTTGCTTGTTTAGTCTGGGAAAAGTACACAGGAGTACTTAACAGGGGAAATAAGAAAAAGGGAGGCTTTATCCTCCAGTGCTGCGTTTGGAATAACCAGTTCTAGATGAAGCTGTAGGCTGAATTCAGGGAGTAATCTGGGTGGAGAGTTTGACTCCTTGAAAGCCAGCCTCAGCATTCCAGTGAAAAAGGTTCCATTTGTGCAAGGTGATGATTATCTTCTTCCTGATTCTGAGCACCTCCTGGAACCAGTGAGAGCTGACAGTGCACGGCTCAGGCACGAAGATGTGCCTTTCCCTGTTTCAGGATTTGGAATTGTTTTGGGACTTCCTTAATGAACTCTAGTAATTTTTTTCCGGCTAAGAAAGACACCTCATTAAACCAAATAATCTAAGGAGGTAGGTGAATGAAAAAAGCTTTGCTTGCAAGGTATGCCACCCTATTTAATTTACCTGTTCAGCCTTTGACTCATTATTTGCTACAAGTGAGATCAAGTTGACTGGTTATTTTCTCAGCCTGCAGATCCTTTCCTTGGTTCTTTTTAAGAACTTTACAGGCTTCACTCTTAAGGCAACTTCTACCACAAACACTTTGCAGAAATGCATCTTTCCAGGCTTCCTAAAATGGAAAGGACAACACTAATTGTAAAGCACAACTACAAATTTCCAACTAAGTTGTAATACATTTTCTCTGTATAAAGTTATACTCAAAAGAAAGTCTACTGAATTTAATTTGAGGATTTGTGCAGTAAAGCGATAGGCCCCAGAGTAAGACAAGTGTCACAGTTTGGACCTTAATATTGTATAAAGCACTTCTAGTACAAAATTTGAAAAATCAGTCATCCTTTATATCTTCCTGTCATGTGTTCTATGAAGAACAAAGATCCATCACACATAGGTATGTCTTTATAAGAGGATTTGCATATTGGGCAGAAAAAAATTATGATCTCTTGGAACTGCATTCTGATCAAGTGTGGACTTACAGAGTTACCATTTGTAAGTAAATATGCAAACTTTTTTGCCCTATAACAGGACTGACTTATACAGTGCTCAAAGAGAAACCCTTAGGAATCAATTGGCTTTATTTGCAAGCAAATCTCTGCTTGCTGCTGGTACTTTGAGCTCCAAGTGTCATTTTGAGATTCAGCAGCCGTTTATAAATAAGCTATAAGGGCTGAACGCTAAAAGGATAAAGTCTGTAATGTTGTTTTACTTTTTTCCTAAATTGAAAATGCCTACGACCATGTGGAACTTATGTTGCTCATGTGTATTAATATGGGCTCTCACCAGAGGCATGGTTCACATTAAATCTCAGTATCACACCTCCATGTCCTTTCGCAGTACATTGTGAGAGAACATTATTCTTGAGCCAACCTGGTCAAGGTTGATAATACAGGGGCAAAACCCTTAGATCTGTTGGCAGATCTTCTGCGGCCTATTGTATATCTCTGAGCACACCACAGTGCTTCTGTTCCCATCTTCATCCTTTGTCTGTGTGGCCAATATAGGCGGTAAAATCTTTGAGGCAAGAACTTTCCCACTGTGTTTGCAAAGGGGATCTGATCTCACTTGGGGCCCCAAGGCATTGCTGAAGTAAAAATAATAGGAATAATTGCATTCAAAATTGGCAAAGGGAAGAATATTTCTTTACTTTCAGAGACTGAATAAGTTGCTGTATTACATCTGTAATTTTTTTTTTAATTTTTTTTTTAGGACATCAGAAGACTTTTTTTCTCTTAATCAAATCTTTACATTTCGCTTCCCTTACTCAGTGAAAAAGGGACAGAGTGCTCACTGTGTTACCACAGGATTAACTGAAGTCCACAACACATGCAGAACTGAAGCTCACAGACATTTTATAGTTTAGAAATTTAGGGATTAAGAAGTTTACATTTTTCACTTCTGAAACTGGTTACTATGTGACTGTTCTGTTATGGTGTCATTTTCACAGGGCTTTACATCAACAAGGTAGATTTGGTTACCTGATGAAACTATACTCAATGACTCAAAAAGTCCCTAATATGGGAGTATTTTCAATCAAAAATTGGAGACGTCTTTTCTGTTTATTTCTGATATGCTGTGTTTTAAAGATGTAATGCTATAAGAGCAAAAAAATTAATCTTTCAGAGGACAAAACTCCCTGTCTGTCCTAAACCGTGCATGGATTGGAAGAATTAAACATGAATAAAGGGAGTTGGCAGCTGATATTGGCAGTTGTGAGACTTCACAGATTTGGGAAAAAAGGCATGCCCTGACTCAGCAGCCTATGTTATCATCAGAAACAAAGAATTGAAGAAATGTGAGTTAATGAGAGCTATGTTATGTTGATGAGGTACTTTCTAGGGTAACTGTCAGTGGGTTTTGTTTCTGCAAAGGTAGCATGCTGTTGTGTAGCAAGATTGAATGTTTTTCATTTACTTGTTCACATCATCCATTATTTAATTATTTTATTCTAATTTGTTTGTTCACAATTAATTTAATAAATTTATGTTATAAAAAGGAATATCCTGATTTTTTTATTAAGCGATCAGTGTATTAATTTTGCAATGTAGGTGACTATACAATTAAACTCTTTCTTCAATTACCTTTTAACTGGTTGGTCTTCTCTATGCTCTGGGATACTTGCTATCATCATCAGAAAAAAAAGGCTTCTTGATAATTCATTTTTGTGCATGACACATCTCCTGCAATGTATGAATACGCAGGATAGTAGAGGATCCACGTTCTGTTGGGTAATGATATTTCTCCTCTCCTCTCCTCTCCTCTCCCGTCGTCTCCCCTCCTCTCCCCTCCTCTCCTCACCAATTAGACAATGCCATTAAACTTCTGCAAGATTATTTGAATTGATTTATGACCTTAGAGATCAAGGCCTGATCTCAATCCCATGAAAGTTAATGAGAATCTTTTTATGAGGGCTGAGCTGGGTCTCATGAGAACATTGGTATGGTAGAACATCTCCAGTGTATCTGGGGATTTCAGAAGTACAGTAGATTTCATGGTTGATTTTCACCAGGGACATCTTTGTTCACCTTGTGAAACTTCAAGTCACTGAATAGGTACATTGCAACAGACTTCTATTATGCTGGCAGCCTGCATCTCTAATTCAGTGTGGAACTCAGCACATACCTAACATCACCTTCATGATTCTGGTGCTGGAGTGCACCCAAAGAAGAGCACCGAAGTTGGTGAAGGGTCTAAAACACAAGTCTTACAATGAGTGGATGAGTGAACTGGGATTGTTTAGTCTGGAGAAAAGGAGGCTCAGGGGAGACGTTGTTGCTCTCTACAACTATAGGAAAGGAGGTTGTGGTGAGGTGGGTGTCAGTCTCTTCTCAGGTAACAGGTGATAGGATGAGAGGAAACAGCCTCAAGTTGTGCCATGGGAGATTTAGATTGTATATTAGGAAAAAATTCTTCCCCAAAAGGATTTTCAAACTTGGAATAGGCTGCCCGGAGAAGCCGTAGAGTCACCATCCCTGGAGGTATTTAAAAGATGACCAGATGTGGCACTTACTTAGGAACATAGTTTAGTGGTGGACTTGGCAGTGTAAGGTTTATGGTTGGACTCAATGATTGTAAGGGTCTTTTCCAACCTAAATTATTTCATGATTCTATAATTCTATGATTTTATGACCAATTGCATTGGTGAACAGGAAAAAATGGTACCGTTCACTTAAAGTTGATTTTAAATGTTTTGTTGAATAGATTACTGAATGCATTGGCAGAAAAATGCGTCACTAGGAATTGACCAGGGCATAAAATTGCTTTCTGTTTTGGTAGCAAAAAGGAGACATAACGGTTCTGAAAGTTAAATAGCCCACCAGTCCACCATTGTTAAGATACTAAAGTAGCAACACAAAAGGGAATAGCTTGGTTCAAGTTGACCTTATCTTGCCTACAAGGTCTGGGGTGCGTGTTTTTCACCTGATTCAGCCCTTTAAAAATAGGCATCCAAATGTGAACTAGTTGCCCCAGGGTACATGTATCAGAGGGAAAAGCAAATCTTCAGGGCACTGTTTCCCAGGTCTGAGATGGGTATTTCAAAAGAAAGCAAATTGTGCCGTAGAAATGATTATTTTTTCCTGTTGCCTATGAAGGATGTCTACATAGCCAGGTTAGGCAGAAATTATTACATTGTAGAAATTAATATTATATATGATGAATCAGATCAGTTTGCTTCAGCTGAAGATGTTTCCTTGTCATGGCTTTCACTTCAAATTCAAAGACTTATTCTTGTCCGGGCACAAAATCTGATATAATGTCTCAAACCCCTTGAACTTACAGGAACTTATGATGAAGACTGTGGTGGAGAGAAAAATATATCTTTCAGTGTCTAGAGTAATTTTGGTCTTTCTTTGTCTGTTTGGGATAGTAACATACTTTGGACCATTCCTCAGTTTCATGTATCTTTTTTTTTCCTGTTGAAAGAACAAGAAAATGTAACTACAAATGGAAAGAGTTCTTCTAGAGGACCAGTTCAGAAGTCCAAGAATGTCTTCTACAGTCCTGTGTTCTGACATGTAAGATGAGGAGGATGATCATAGCAGGTAGGAGTCAGGCATTGGAATGGTTTGTCTTGGTTGTGATTGGTTGATCCATTTTTCATTTGGGTTATCACCCGGACTGGTGACAAGTTTCATTATTATATATCATACTGGTGCTCAGATTAAATCAAAGAATTAAATACTTGAGTGAAAAAAAACCCAACCTAAAACTTCTAAAAGACAATCTTCCTTATTTCATGGAAAAAAGTTGCAAGTTTCACTTCTCTGCATCACCTGAGTAATATGGTTATAAAAGTTTAGTTTTAGTTCTTGAACTGCCATTGAAACATACTTTTAATCAAAATAAGCACCAGTTGAGAGGAAGCAGATGTCAATTACTCAGCTAAAGGATATTTTTTCATAAGAAAGTAAGAAAGAGAAGGATTATCACTCATTGAATCTGTGGATCTTGAAAAAAGTTGCATATTCCAACAAGATAAAACAAATTTGCAAAATGTCAATGCAATCTAAAATGAATTACTTTGAGAAAATGCTGAATCTACTTATCTGGCACTGGTCATGAAAGCAAGACACGTTTTTTCAAGTGTTCCAGTTTTGAAGTTGGCTATTGCACCTTATCAACAAACAGGTAGAATTTGGGCTTATACAGAACTGCTAACAAGTGCAGTTGCTCCTCTGACAAAGAAGGGACGGGTAAAACTGGTCTTTACTTCAGTGATGCAACGTGTATTTGACAATGCATAAAAACTAAAGAACTTTGAAGCGAGCATAGAGAAAATGTAAAGAACCTAAATATATATGCGCATAATATATTCTGAGTCTTTTAAAAGCATAAAGCTTTCTGTTGACCCTTGCAAATGAAATAAGGATTATATGGACACTAAACAACATGCAGTGTGTGCATGCTGCTGTATGTACGTATTTCCGAATATCCCAAATATCTTAGTGCTACTGAATGGCTTGAAAAATATTTAACGGGATTTTACTAATTTTCTTCAAAATATGATTTTTTTTGTTTGTTTTTTAGCCTGCTTCCTAATGCTTTTCAGTGTGTACTGTGCACATTTAAGTTAATATATTATAAAGGGAAATGGTTTAGGGACTATGCTGAGGAATGTTTACAGAAAACATCGACAATTCCTACCCTACACTGATGAGACACAAGTTTGCTGGTGTACTTCAGCTCTCAGCTGAGAAGAATCTTAAGTTTGAAATCACAATGGACACCCACTCTGCTGGCTCTCCAAAGCAACTCTGCATAGCAGTTTGTCCTGGGTTCAGCTATAGCAGTCATTTTTCTCCTGCTTAGTAGCTGGTGCAGTGCTGTGTTTTTTAACTTTCAGCCTGGGAACAACGCTGATAACACCGATGTTTTTAGTTGTTGCTAAGTAATGTTTATTCCAACCAAGGACTTTCTCAGTCTCATGCTTTGCCAGGGAGGAGGGGAAGCCGGGAGGAAGCAGAGACAGGACACCTGACCCAAATTAGCCAAAGGGGTATTCCATACCACAGCACGTCATGCCCAGTATATAAACCGGGGGGAGTTACCCGGAAGGCCGAGATCACTGCTCGGGTCGGGCTGGGTATCGGTCGGCGGGTGGTGAGCAATTGTATCCTCTCCCCTTGTTATTTCACTAATCGTTATTATCATTGGTGGTAGCAGTAGTGGTTTTGTGTTATACCTTAGTTGCGGGACTGCTCTTATCTCAACCCGTGGGAGTTGCATTCTTCCCATTCTCCTCCCCATCCCTCCGGGAGCGGGGGGAGGAAGAAGGGGGGAGGGGGGAGTGAGCGAGCGGCTGTGTGGTTCTGAGTTACCGGCTGGGCTCAAACCACGACAGTTCTTTTTGGCGCCCAACGTGGGGCACGAAAGGTTGAGATAACGACAGATCTGACCAGAGTGTGTTTAATCATATTTGTGATAAGCATTCATTGTTACTACTCGTCACAATGGTGATTATTTGGCTCTCAGACGTGTTGCGCTTGATCTCAGAGTTTCAGCATGTTGTACCTTACTTACAGCCACTATTTGCTGTTTTAGCGTTTATCGGCTGGGGGGCCTGGGCTAAGGTTCTTGTTTCACTGTACTTCATGGTAATGACTTGTAATACAATAGACTCATTGATCATGAAACTGGTCTGGTTTGTGCTTCCAGCGTGGCCATCACCACTATACATTGGGAGGTATATAATGAAATATTTTAGCAATTGCATATCTTTTTTTTTCTCCTCGGGGGGTAAACTTACGAAGGAAGCATTCTCTTTCACCCCCCGTTCCCCCACCAGCCTATTTGCAACAGCAGTTGAGAGTTCTGAAGGTTTTAGATGGCCTTTGAGTACCCTTGAAACCTGCCTGCTGATTGTGCTGGGGATCAGCATGTTGGCAAACATACGGAGTGTGTTTTACCCACGGCCATCCCGTCGTAGGAACATCCTATTTCGTTTAATGTCAAAAATTCAGCAGTATCAGGTTCGAATCTGGTCTAGGGTTAGACGACGATATAGGAGGACCACCAGGAGATTTTCCCTGAGGCTGGACAGTTATGAGTGGCAGGGTGTGTGGGATAGTATGGGCAAGTACCTAGGCCAGTGGGCCCCTCCAGTGCTTTGGAACTTCACCACTGAACAAGTGCAACATCCGGAAAAACTAGTAAAACACTTAAACGAGGTGTGCTGTCGTCCTGGTTATACCAGAGAGGGACAAATTTTGGCAACGTGCTGGGGCTTGGCCTATGCCTACAGAGCCCTGCTCAACACTATCCAGCACCTTCAAAGGGAAAAAAATGTCTCTGGATCTGATGGCAAAGCAACAGACAACGCAGCTATGCCAACTACAAGCACAGCAGCTACTCAGACCCTGACCACAACAGTCAACACAGCTACTCCAAGTACAGCAGCTACATCAACCCCAGTGACAAGCACAACAGCTACTCAAACCCTGACCACAACAGACAACGCAACTACTCCAACTTCAAATACAGCAGTTACACCAACCCCAGTGACAAGCACAACAGCTACTCAAACCCCGACAGCAACAGACAATGTGGCTACTCCAAGCACCACAGCCACACCAACCCCAGTGACAAGCACAGTAGCTACTCAAACCCCGACAGCAACAGACAATATAGCTACTCCAAGCACCACAGCTACACCAACCCCAGTGACATGCACAGTAGCTATTCAAACCCCGACAGCAACAGACAATATGGCTACTCCAAGCACTGCAGCTACACCAACCCCAGTGACAAGCACAGTAGCTACTCAAACCCCGACAGCAACAGATAATGCAGCTGTTGGTGTTACTCAACTCCCAAGCACAACAGCTGCACCAACCCCAGCAATAGACATTGCAACCACTCCAATCCTAGTGGCAGACACTGCAGCCACTCCAACCACAGTGACAAACACTGCAGCTAAACCAAATGTCCAGTTTGTGACAATGTCTGTTGCCCCTGTAAGCAAAAGCAAACGAAAGGCACAAAGAGCAACCCGTGAAGCGAAGAAAGATGAAGACCCAGTGCCATTACTATATGCAACAGCACCTGAACAAGAGTTACTACTACGTGGGTCAGAGGAAGAGGAAGAAGAAGAAGAGGTCACTTCTCGACCCCGGACCTCAACCGAACTACGGAATATGCGAAAAGATTTCACCCGTCTTCCAGGGGAGCACATTGTCACCTGGTTGCTCCGGTGCTGGGACAATGGGGCCGACGGTCATGAACTAGAAGGTAGGGAAGCCAAGCAGCTGGGATCACTTGCTAAGGAAGGAGGAATTGACAAAGCGATTGCAAGAGAGAAGCGAGCCCTCAGTCTTTGGAGGCGGCTCCTGGCAGCTGTGAAGGAAAGGTTTCCCTACAAAGACGATATTACGAATCGCTCAGCCAACTGGACCACGATAGAGAAAGGCATCCAGTCCCTGAGGGAATCAGCCATTATAGAGATGATCTATCGTAGGCCGGATTCCAGGAACACATCCGTAGACCCAGATGAAGTCGAATGTACACGACCCATGTGGCGGAAACTTACACGGAGTGCGCCATCATCATATGCCCACACATTGGCATCAATGACCTGGAATGACGGAGTATCACCAACAGTGGATTGCCTGATTCGTCAACTCCGAGAGTTCGAAGACAATCTCACCCCTTCCATCATTTCAGCTGTGGAAAAACTGTCCCAGGAGTTCAAACAATTGAGAGACGATTTATCCGATCTATCCAGCTCTCCACGCGTACCAACCCATGTCTCAGCTATCAACAGAAGGCGCCCTACTGCTCGAGAAAGAAAATATACGAGGTACACGCCACGGGCCACCCTATGGTTTTACCTGCGGGATCATGGAGAAGACATGAGAAAGTGGGATGGAAAACCTACTTCAGCTCTGGAGCAACGGGTGCGTGAACTGAAGAGGAGAACAGTGGTCAAGGATGATCCTCCCAGGAAAGCTGCTGCTCCAGTCTCTGGCGAGCAGTTTCCCAGATGGAGCGAAAGAGCTGATTTTACTCCAGCTCCTGTGATAAGGAATACTAATCCCTTTCTACAAGACAGAAGTGGAGAATTTTGTGATCACTATTAGAGGGGCCCTGCCTCCAGCCAGGTGGAGGAGAGGGATAATCGGGTTTACTGGACTGTGTGGATCAGATGGCCTGGCACATCAGTCCCACAGAAGTATAAGGCTCTAGTAGATACCGGTGCACAGTGTACTCTGATGCCATCAAGGTATCAAGGGGTGAAACCCATTTCTATTTCTGGAGTGACAGGAGGATCCCAAGCGTTAACTATGCTGGAAGCTGAAATCAGCCTGACTGGGAGGAAGTGGCAAAAGCACCCCATTGTAACTGGTCCAGGGGCTCCATGCATCCTTGGCATAGACTATCTCAGGAGAGGGTATTTCAAAGACCCAAAAGGGTATAGATGGGCTTTTGGTATCGCTGCCTTGGAGACAGAGGAAATTAAGCAGCTGTCCACCTTACCCGGTCTCTCAGAGGATCCTTCGGTTGTGGGGTTGCTGAAGGTCGAAGAACAACAAGTGCCAATTGCGACCACAACAGTGCACCGGCGGCAATATCGCACCAACCGAGACTCCTTGATTCCCATCCATAAGCTGATCCGCAGACTGGAGAGCCAAGGAGTGATCAGCAGGACCCGCTCACCCTTTAATAGCCCCATATGGCCAGTGCAAAAGTCTAATGGAGAGTGGAGATTAACAGTAGACTATCGTGGCCTGAACGAAGTCACACCACCATTGAGTGCTGCCGTACCGGACATGTTAGAACTTCAGTATGAACTGGAGTCAAAGGCAGCCAAGTGGTATGCCACAATTGACATTGCCAATGCATTTTTCTCAATCCCTTTGGCAGCAGAATGCAGGCCACAGTTTGCTTTCACTTGGAGGGGCGTCCAGTACACTTGGAACCGACTGCCCCAGGGGTGGAAACACAGCCCTACCATCTGCCATGGATTGATCCAGACTGCACTGGAACAGGGGCAAGCTCCAGAACACCTGCAATACATTGATGACATCATCGTGTGGGGTGACACAGCGGAAGAAGTTTTTGAGAAAGGGAGGAAAATAATCCAAATCCTGCTGAAGGCCGGTTTTGCCATAAAACGGAATAAGGTCAAGGGACCTGCACAGGAGATTCAATTTTTGGGAATAAAATGGCAAGATGGACGCCGCCAGATCCCCACAGACGTGATCAACAAGATAACAGCAATGTCTCCACCAACTAACAAGAAAGAAACACAAGCTTTCTTAGGTGTTGTGGGGTTCTGGAGAATGCACATCCCAAATTACAGTCTGATTGTAAGCCCTCTCTACCACGTGACCCGGAAGAAGAATGATTTCAAATGGGGCCCTGAGCAACAACAAGCCTTTGAACAAATTAAACGAGAAATAGTTCATGCAGTAGCCCTTGGACCAGTCCGGGCGGGGCCAGATGTGAAAAATGTGCTCTATACCGCAGCTGGGGAGAATGGTCCTACCTGGAGCCTCTGGCAGAAAGCTCCAGGGGAGACTCGAGGTCGACCCCTTGGCTTTTGGAGTCGGGGATATAAAAGATCCGAGGCCAGCTACACTCCCACTGAAAAAGAGATACTGGCAGCCTATGAAGGGGTTCGAGCTGCCTCAGAAGTGATTGGAACTGAAGCGCAGCTCCTCCTGGCACCCCGGTTGCCTGTGCTGGGCTGGATGTTCAAAGGCAGGGTCTCCTCTACACATCATGCAACTGATGCTACATGGAGTAAGTGGGCCGCACTAATTACACAACGAGCTCGAATAGGAAATCCCAGTCGTCCAGGAATTCTAGAAGTCATCATGGACTGGCCAGAGGGCAAAGATTTTGGGATGTCACCAGAAGAGGAGGTGACGCGTGCTGAAGAGGCCCCACCATATAATGAACTGTCAGAGAGTGAAAAGCAATATGCCTTGTTTACTGATGGGTCCTGCCGTATTGTGGGAAAGCATCGGAGATGGAAGGCAGCTGTGTGGAGTCCCCTGCGACAAGTTGCAGAAACTGCTGAGGGAGAGGGTGAATCGAGTCAATTTGCAGAGGTGAAAGCCATCCAGCTGGCCTTGGACATTGCTGAACGAGAAAAATGGCCAGTACTTTATCTCTATACTGACTCATGGATGGTGGCAAATGCCCTGTGGGGGTGGTTGCAGCAATGGAAGCAGAGCAACTGGCAACGCAGAAGTAAACCCATCTGGGCTGCTGCATTGTGGCAAGATATCGCTGCTCGGGTGCAGAACCTGGTGGTGAAGGTACGCCACGTAGATGCTCATGTACCCAAGAGTCGGGCCACTGAGGAACACCAGAATAACCAGCAAGTGGATAAAGCTGCTAAGATTAAAGTGGCTCAGATGGACTTGGATTGGCAACATAAGGGTGAATTATTTTTAGCCCGGTGGGCCCATGACACCTCAGGCCATCAAGGCAGAGATGCAACATATAGATGGGCTCGTGATCGAGGGGTGGACTTAACGATGGACACTATTGCCCAGGTTATTCACGAATGTGAAACATGTGCTGCAATTAAGCAAGCCAAGCGGTTAAAGCCTCTCTGGTATGGAGGACGATGGCTGAAGTACAAATATGGGGAGGCCTGGCAGATTGACTATATCACACTCCCACCAACCCGCCAGGGCAAGCGCTATGTGCTTACCATGGTGGAAGCAACCACCGGCTGGCTGGAAACATATGCTGTGTCCCATGCCACTGCCCGGAACACTATCCTGGGCCTTGAGAAACAAGTCTTGTGGCGACACGGCACCCCAGAGAGAATTGAGTCAGACAATGGGACTCATTTCCGGAACAACCTCATAGACACTTGGGCCAAAGAGCATGGCATTGAGTGGGTATACCACATCCCCTACCATGCACCAGCCTCTGGGAAAATCGAACGGTACAATGGGCTGTTAAAAACTACACTGAGAGCAATGGGTGGTGGGACTTTGAAACACTGGGATACACATTTACCAAAAGCCACCTGGTTGGTCAACAGTAGGGGATCTGCCAACAGGGCTGGCCCAGCCCAATCAGAACTTTTACGTACTGTAGACGGGGATAAAGTTCCTGTGGTGCACATAAAGAATTTGTTGGGGAAGACAGTCTGGGTTATTCCTGCTTCAGGTAAAGGCAAACCCACTCGTGGGGTTGCTTTTGCTCAGGGACCTGGATATACTTGGTGGGTAATGCGGGAAGATGGGGAAGTCCGATGTGTACCTCAAGGGGATTTGATTTTGGGGGAAAACAGCCAATGAACTCAATTGTACGCTGTTGCCTGCTCTATAACACTTTTATAGCCCACCAGCTAGATATCTTCAGGTCACCAGCCATTGACCCTGACTTCCCTCCGATCATCACCTCAACAAAGAATGAATTTTGAGGAAACCAGACGAGCTCAGCAGTGACCAGATGAGTTTGGCGGTATCATCAGCAGGCCACAACCCAACACTATGTACCGTCCCTCCTGCCCTGAAAGACTATTACAAGAGATGGAACCTGACATCATGGACTGGATGAGTTCAGCAATTTTACAGGGATTGGTCCATGGACTAGGGAACGATATCTTTCTCTGTGTGTGGGTGTGGGTGTATATATATGTGTATATATGGGACAGGGGTGATGGTGTGCTGAGAGATGTGGGATCTGAGCATGACATGAATGGTATGGAATAAGGGGTGGATACTGTCCTGGGTTCAGCTATAGCAGTCATTTTTCTCCTGCTTAGTAGCTGGTGCAGTGCTGTGTTTTTTAACTTTCAGCCTGGGAACAACGCTGATAACACCGATGTTTTTAGTTGTTGCTAAGTAATGTTTATTCCAACCAAGGACTTTCTCAGTCTCATGCTTTGCCAGGGAGGAGGGGAAGCCGGGAGGAAGCAGAGACAGGACACCTGACCCAAATTAGCCAAAGGGGTATTCCATACCACAGCACGTCATGCCCAGTATATAAACCGGGGGGAGTTACCCGGAAGGCCGAGATCACTGCTCGGGTCGGGCTGGGTATCGGTCGGCGGGTGGTGAGCAATTGTATCCTCTCCCCTTGTTATTTCACTAATCGTTATTATCATTGGTGGTAGCAGTAGTGGTTTTGTGTTATACCTTAGTTGCGGGACTGCTCTTATCTCAACCCGTGGGAGTTGCATTCTTCCCATTCTCCTCCCCATCCCTCCGGGAGCGGGGGGAGGAAGAAGGGGGGGGGGGGAGTGAGCGAGCGGCTGTGTGGTTCTGAGTTACCGGCTGGGCTCAAACCACGACACAGTTCTTGAGAAGAAGCTGTGTATCTCCCCTTGGATTCTCAGTAAGACACAAAAGGGACTCAAGAAGGGCTCAGATTAGCACATTCTCCAAACCCTCCGCAGTGCACGAAGGGTTAATACAGAAAATGGTGAACACAACCTCCTCTAGCTGTATGTTTCAAAACCTGCAAACCCTTGTTGCATAATGTCCTCAGATTATAACCTCTTTTTATTGTTTGCACTGTGAAACTCATCCATGCTCCTATTGTTTTACATTCTGGTTTAATGCGGCATACATGCCTCTGACTTCGACAGATTAAATCTTGCAAGGACAATATCTAAATGGTCCTCGATATTCTTTTTGAGACTAACGCACTGACCATATACCCTCTTTCCTTGTATCCTGCCAATCACTTTCTCTGCATTCAGTGTTCTTTTCACTTTCTATGTTCAAAGATCTTCCCAGATGCTTTTACCTCCTGGGTTTCTCTTTTGGGATGTTATCTCTGGCCTTGAATGTCACTTCCATCAAATACTTCCTGGTGCCATTCCTGCCTGGTTAATATGTTTCAGGTGTTCACATTGTCTTCTTTCAAATTCTTTCTTGAAAAGCATTTTCTAAAACTCTTACTGGAAACATGCAACCAAGAAAGCTGTTGGTTTGTACTGGACATCTCTTATCTTGCTGGCCAGTACTGCTTCCTCTGTTTGTCCTGTTATTGTCGAGTGCCGAGGCTGCCTTTTTTATTGTCTGCTCATGTAGCATAAAGAACAATAGGCTTACCTGGTAGTATGTAAATAATACCTAGTAATGTCTGTGCATTTTCAGGTGGCATCCTGAGTAAAATAGTAAAGAAACCAGCACAAAATTGAACATATTTTATAGAAATTAAATTTAAAAAATACATAAATTCACATCATATGCTAAGGGACAACAATAATGAAAAAGAAAAAAAAAAAAGAGCTTTATAGACATAAGGGTCCACTTACGGGCTGATGAAAAAATCTTGCCCTATATCTCTCCAGCTGAGAAATGGCAGAGGCTCTGTTGTCACACATCATGAAGGCTTACCCTGTAGCTGCTGTAGAAATTCCTGCACCACCCCACTTTTGCACTTGATATATATTTAAATCCTAGTAATCCTGGCTCTCAGCTGAGTATCAGTCCTGAAGAGGTTTAGGATAGGGTAAGCCAAGGGTTGTGAGTCCATAGCTATGCAAATTCCAGATTCACTGGGGAAACACAGCAAGGACTCCTAGAGATTATGAGATGGAACAGAGTTCAGAGCTTCTGGTTTCGAGGCAGATCACCAGTCTGAAATGCAAATTGCTGCATTTGGTTTTCCTTTTTTAGTTATTACTCTTTTCTGTGTCTGATCTGGAGGGAAACTTGCAGCTAATAGTAGTAAAACATTCATGTTGACATGTACAGACAGGGACACCCGGTCAATGCTGCAAGTAATTTCCATAAAAAGAACTAGGGAGTGAAGCTGCTTTGCCTGGGAAGAGTGTTAAACTGGGCAAATATCCACTGACACTACCAGATGAAATATGTTCGGCCACCACAATCTCTCAAAAAAAAATGCAAAGTGAGGTTGTCTGACTCAAATTCTTGTAAAGTGTTTCAAAACACTAGTTTCGACACTTTACTATGTCTTTTCTTTTTTTTTTTTCTTAAGACCAGCAAAAAGTTGGTGTATGCTTACAGAGTAGTTTACAGAAGGAAATAAGAAAGGAAGATAAGGTTTTGGTTTATTTTTTATGGTGGAGACTCGCATACCATAGTGATGACCAGCCTTATAAAATTCTAGATAGTCATAACAGACCACAAAGGAATCACAAAGTCATTATAGTCAATGTATTAATAATCCTCATACTGTAATAAGGAGTGTCCAAATAGCCTATGACATCAGAGAACTTTATAGCTCCAGAGGAAATATTATATTTTATCTTCTCAAGTATCCTTAGATTAAAGAGACCTCGACGAGACCCTGACACAATAAAACATAATGATTTCAAAATAGTTGCTATGTTCTATTGTGTCAATAATTTACATACTAAGGAGCCCCTGTGGTACCATAGTCCTTGATGTTACAGAACATGGACGTGGTACATACTGAGTAGCATTTACATTACCAGACAATCCATACACGGGAATTGTTGAATATTTTATCTGAAAAAGGAAAGAAACTTCACTTGAGTTTTAATTAAGAAAATGAACACAAGATGTACTGTGTTATTTCTTAAGCCCATAAAGATATGAAACATGAGGACAAACTAACTTCTCATGTAATCCTGAAGGCTAGATTTTCATATAGTTGCATGAGAGTAATTCCTCTAACCTCATTTATGAGGATACTATCCTTAGTCTTTGTACTCAGTCACAGCATCACAAATGTCTTGGTGTTATATGTTGGCTTATGTAACCCACAGACCAATATGTTTTCCTGCAAAAGCATGAATTAAGGAACAAGCAGGTGCTTTAACACTGAATCTCTCTTGCTTTTTTTGTGCGTGTCTGGGTATGTGACATCCTTAACCTGACTTTAACAGTGTGTATGCGAATATTTCTCTGTAGGTGCAAAGTTCCCTCTATGTGAATAGTTTTATGTGTGCTGGAGAAGAATTAATGTCTCTATGTAAGATAAGAGAAAGAGAATCAACCATGACTGTTGGAGGGAGCTTCACTCTAGATAGTGGGAAGATTTTTTTTACTCTGCTGAGCACAAGTCCTGCTGTTAATAATTGAAGGTTGCTTTGTGGAGAAAGGACTGCCCATATCCATCATTTTGAAGATGAAATTTTTCAGGTTCTCTCTGTTTTATGCCATATCAAACAATCCTACAGCACACAATTCACAAGTCGCATGACCAGCTCCAAGTTTCTGGCCTTTGAAAAGTTTGCTATTTTGACTTAAATATTGAGATACTTCTTTTCTATTACAAAGAAGATGCATCTTTTGAGGATTCAAAGAAGCAAAAAAGAATATCCTCATTTTCCTTGACAGAATGCTTGCTGTGTTCTCCATGTTGAAGATAGGCAAATATGAACAGACAGGTTTACCCTTTTATCCCTTCTTATTACCCAATGTGGCTTTTAGGTCTTTCTCCAAACGAAGCACTCTGCAAGACATCCAGAGATAAAAGAGAAGGAGAATGAACTCACCTACATAGAGCTTATGAAGGCTTTAACAGTTTGATTGATAATGCTTCTGTGTCTGTGGCACATATTTTAAAACCTTTCTAAAACTGTGAGTGAAAATACTTTTATGAACACTCATAGTGTCTGCATATGTGTGTATAAAAATTGCAGAACAGAAAAGATTTTTAAGTTAGAGAATAGGCACATTATGTTATTGATTGTTGTTATGCAAGACTTGTAAGACTTCTATGATGGAATGGTGGTAGCAGGAAGCCTTAAAAAGCGATGTGGTCGTTGCATGAGTTTCGCCTAAATTTATCAATTTGCTGAATTTTTTTTGCTTGCTATTCCAAGAAAGAAATTAACACCTTGTCAGCATGGCAGAGGAGAGAAACACAGTAAGTCTTCATAGATCATTGACAACTACTGATCTCTTGTGCACTGTAGGCAGATTGCTCTAAACAGGAGACCTAAATTTATCTCTAGCTAATAGATAGGCAAAGAAAATCAAAGCCCTGATATGTACTTACTGCAGAGGGGAGAACTTCTGCATCCCTAATCCCGTGGGATCTTCCTTGTGTATGAATAATCCTCTATAAATATATATATTTAAGTTATTTCTAATACAAACAAATTTCGGCTAATCACAAAATGGATCACTGAATTTACTGCTCTCCAAAGCATTTGGCAATGAGTGAAAATGACTGCAACTGAAGTTTGAAGAAAAGTACCTGTGCAAAAAGTGGGAAAATTCTGGTCAATGCTTCTTTGAAAGAGTGAAAGAACTTATGCAGTATGCGCACATCCGCAGAGACCAAGTGGATGCACTTGTTTTATTGTTCGAGATAATCTAGTTGGGTTTTTGCATGTTTTGCACAGTGTTATTTCAAGAAGGGCTTGATCTTTTTCCCTTCACAAAGCACTGACCTTGCTATCACTGTTGTTACTGCGTGCTAATGCTATCATACTCTGATTATTTTCTCTGAGTATGTGTTTGTTGCTTTCTATGCAGTGTATAACTTTTTTTTCATGTAAAAGCTGGAGCAGCAGTCCCCTTTTAATACAAACCCCATTAAAAGCTGCCATTCTTAAATTAGCTCAGCAAAAAAAGTGCATTTTATAGTCAAGCAAGCAGTAATTGGACACTGTGGCTATGAGTGGCCCTTGTGGTGTTTGGACCAAGTCCAAATGTACCTTCTGTCTGTCTCTGACACAGCAGACAATAGTAGTATTATTTACTGTGCTGGCTCTGTGTAATTCGACAGGCCAGCTGCAAGAACAAAGAACCACTAACATTTTGCCCAGCCCTATTCCCAATTGAAGGCCCATCTACATTTCATAAATAATTTCCTAAAATACTGGATTCTCTTTCTCTTCTATAGGCTTTACTGTGCTAATGTAGAGAATAAAAGTTAGTCTTTCAAACAGTATCCTCTTCCTGTGTTGTCATTCATGTGTTTTCAGGTTTTGGATACCATCCCTATATTGACCCCAGAGTAATTATTGTATATGGCTTGTCTCCTTATCTGTGCCTAGGAGAAGGGAGCTAGCCTGTTACTGTCATGATTCTAAAGTTAACCAAAGGGTTTGGGGATGGGTCATTTTACTGCATCTAATAAATGGCTGACCTCTTGTGATGTTATTAAAATATAAAAGTTCAAAAGATGTTTAGGAAGAACACCGCTTCTATGTAGTCATAATCAACATATGAATGAACACAAGATGGACTGTTAGGTAATATTTAATACTAGAGGGACCGGTAGTTTTGACTTTGTTTTTGCATCCTTAGGCAGCTTTTCAAAATTTAACCTGTCAAGAAGAATGAGACAGCATGTGAACAACCACACCTTCAATTTCCATCCATTGTGTCTGCATTTCCAACCAAAGAAAAGATAAGAAGAGCTGTTACCTGTGGCTTTTTGAATATAACCTCATGCTTCCTGAAAGTTCAGGCAACTGAACTACATTTCTAAAATGGGTATATTGGCATCTCATTACGGACATTCTTTTCCTTCCATGAAAGTGTTTTTCCTCTGAGTGTTTTTTCTTGAGCTGGCATGAGCATTTGGAGTCCTGATTCTTTAAATGCAAAATATGTCCTTTCTTGCCATTACTGTCTCCTGTTTTCCTATCTGTTTCCACTGGTAGCCTCTTCACCATCTTTTCTGCCATTTCCCGCAGGGGATGCCAGGTATGTATGTGAGAACATCCACAGGTGAGCAGCAGGCAGTGGGAACAGACTGGGAGCCCAGTCCTCTGGTATCTGTGTACTGGGCAGGCAGGTTGGCAGAAAGTGGGTGGAGGAGGCAAATTAATTGCAATCAGTAAGGAAGTAAAACAAATGACTCCCTTAGGAGACAGAGAGGAGATGGGAATTCTCTGACTCACTGTGCCATCACCATTCCTCCAGGGCTTCTCCTAGAGCACTGCTGCTACGCGCTAGCCTTTACACGAGGCTGAAACAAAAGACTGTCTCTCTCCTTCACAGTATGCAGTTTCCATGAGGCATGGACACGCTGCACTCATTCACAGATGCATAAGAATATAGCACACCTGCCCACAGCGTTCTGTAAATAATAATCATAATACTTTCAGAGTTGTGTTGAATTCTGTCCAGTAGAGACTAAGAGATTCTCAGTGTTGAATTATTATGCCAAACTGCATCTGGCCATGTGAAACACATACAGTGACACTGTTCTTTGAATTTTTAAACATGATCCTAGGAATCCCTTAAACAATTTGTTAGGTGTTTATCAGAAATCTCTTTGCCTACTGTTTAGTTGGGATTTATAGACAATTATCTCCCCGATAAAGAAATGCTTTCCAAGTGTCACAGTGTAAGGGTAAACACTGACCAGCACCCTCAGAAAACATGCTGCAAGATGAAATGATAGAAGCACAAAAGCAGACTATGTGGTTGCTAATCAGCCAACTGGGGCATGCTGGCAGCAAGGCCTGGTTTCTTTTAACTACCCCGGCCCCTGGGAATACACTGCTGTCTGAAACCACTTTGACTGCTCTCAGTGTTGAGCATAGGTGTTCAGTGCATACTGCTTCAGTGCATAGGCTTCAGTGCATACTGCTTTAGTTTGTTTTGATGGACTTGCAGAGAGCCTCGATTTATGTCAGAAATTCCCTAGAATGAGCCTCAGTGGTATCTAAAATGGATGAGCTAATTTTCTCATAAGTAGAAATTGCCTTGATTTCTCCAAAATCTGTGCATCCAGCACATTCAGACACAGAGAAAGATCACCTGATAAATTAAACAACTCTAAGCCAGGCAGACAGGATTTATTTATTTATATACTTATTTATTTTGCAATGTGCATTCACCCAAATATGGGTCAGCCAAATTTAAGAGTTCAAAATAAATTAAAACACCTAGCTTGATAAGAGCTAAGACAGATGACAAATTACTGGAGAAAGCTGAAATGCAGGTGCTGATGTAGAGATTTCATTGCCTGCACAGTGAGAAAACATGCCCCTCTTCAGGATATGCACATGGTCTTCAAAAAGACTAGTTTGGTGTTAAGATAAGCCTCTACTGGGAGAAACATGCTAAAGATGACTAGAAAACTGGAATTTCATGTTGGGAAAATTTATTTTGCTTTGGTCCTTCATCAGAATGAAAAATTAAAGCATTTGTAGAATTTTTCTGAAATTGTAATTTCACCTTCTGACTCCATCTGTCTGAGCAAAGGATCTCTACATGGGGCACACACTCAAGATGCAGGAGATCCTCAGCAGGAGAGTTTATGAGTTGTTTGATTTGGAATTCAAAACCATGTCTTTATGCAAGGTGAAAGATCTATTCCTACATTTTTGTAGGACACATTTTACAGTTTCATTTTTGGTCCTGCAAAGACTTTTTTGGTGAAAGATCTACTGAACCTGTTAAACTACTGAGAAAGCTTGAGTGTTTTGTAAATTGGTATTTTCCAGTAAAAAGCATTTTGTCAAAAAAAATCTAAAAGATGATAAGCTGTAGATTGGCTGCACATTTCTAATTCTCTATTTCTGATTTATTCCTTTGCTGCAGAGAGTTGATAGTGTGCTAAGAAATCATGGTATTGGAAATCATTGTATTGGATCGTATTTTCATATTTTTCATATTTTGTCCAGATTGTTCCTTTTACAAAACAAGGACAGTGATATTTTCACAAATATTGTTTTTAACCATAGGAATCATTTGCTTCTTTAATAGCTGGTTTTGCTGTTGTTTTTGAGGAAATCTCACCAGAAATTGCTTTGGAGTGTGTAAATACAGTCTGGTTGGTGCTTCAGCTGACCCATCTGACCACAAACCACAATGATAAGGCTTTAGCCAAGCCTATCATAGAGTTCCTTTTAAAAACAGCCACAAATGATGGGGATAAGTATGATCTTCTGGCCACAGAATAATAGTCCTTAACCATGATTAACCTTTCTACATAACACTGTCTCACTATTGAGTCTATTAGAACTGTAATTCCTCATCTTATCATATTGTGCTTAGCAATACTTTTTTTTTTTCTTTTCTATTATTTGTAATAGTACAAAACAGGACTTTTGTGCTTACAGTAAGAGATGGTCTATTGAGAAAGCCTGGTCTACAAGTGATAGTCCTCTGAGAATTGCCAGAACTGTAAGTCCATCTAGTCACAGACTGTACCTTGCTGAAGCAAGTGTGAATAAAATGGCAGTTCTGTAATTCACCCACTTAAGCAGCCAAACAAAAACACTTATTACGCTGTTACACATAATTTTATTTTGGATAGGATAGATATGCTTTAAAATAATCATAATAATAATTCCTTTACAGTGTAAGAATATGTAGTATAGTAATAAAAGAACTTAAATGCATTTTGGTTCGAGACAGGTATCAGACAAATCTGCAAACAATTTTCCTGTATCTTACCATCATTTTTTAATTTTAAAACAGTGTAAAAAGTTGTATTTTGACCAGAAGACAAAAAGAAACAGGCAATGCTTTTTAAAGCCTCACTGCAGAAAACTTTGTATTTAAAAAAAACATTCTATGTCTGTATGTGTCTTAGTATCTTCTACGGCTCTTTCAGCACTGACACGCCATTCCTTAGGCTTATGATCTTTTATTAATGTTTGCTGTGTGTCAGAAGTTGATAATTATTAGTAAAGATCATCTGTCTCACAGGCACCTTACAATTTGTCAGTAGCCTATTACACAATTTGACCTCGTCCATAAAAGGCCACATTAAACACTGTAAGAGGAAGAGTGCCCTGAGAGAGTAAAATTATCAGTCAGTAAAATCTACTCAATGTCTACTCTTGTATTGCATATGATGCTGATGTATTTGTATGTGCAAAAATGTGTTTATGTGTATTTGTAAACAGAAACATACACCCTTATTCATATTTTTGTACCACATATTTCAATGCCCATCTAAATGCTCTGAACAGTTTTGTAACTTAGAGTGCACCATACCGCAGTGAAGAGTGCCTATAAATATGCACCAAAGATCACTGGAGAATCAAATATGAATTTAATTAAAAGAAATTAATACTAAGGTATTTCATCTGATAAGAGGCAGTATCAGTTAGGGACTTACTAAGGTATATTTTGTAGTCACCGGGGCTTTGGCTTATCTTGCTTCTTCCTGTTTTTCTCAAACCACTGTGTGTGGGATATGTGCACTGAGGATTGGAGCAGCTAAAAGCTACAGGCAACATTCTGCTTTCTGTTACCCCAGAACAACCTTTTTGATTTCTAAGAGGGTGCAGCCAGGTAAGTAAGCTCTAAAATGCAAACAGCTGCTGTATCCCACCCCAGATGTGAGGCAACTTTCTTGGTGGTCAGAGTGATTTCTGCCTGTGGAAAACTTTTGAGATAAAAGAACTTCAATATGCAGGACTCAGATTTACCATCCTCCATATGTACAAACTGTAACTATAAGAAATGATGAAAGGTATTCCAGGGCAGAATTTATCCCTTCATCTGTTGTATGTCAGAGTTATTATTTTTGTAAACATGCTGAGTCTGCCTCTGATGAAAGTATGAAAACTACTTCTTTCAGTAGGGTGAGAGGTGAGACTGGACCTTAACCACTGTGATGACTGATGAGAATACAGATCTTTCAAAGGACAGGTATAATTAGTACAGATGTTGCACTTTACCTGGACCTGTACATGTTCACAATGACATTGTCAGCCAATTGCAGAAATGTTCTCAGCTGCTCCCTGTTTGCTAATGAAAAAACAACTAAATTGAAGTTTGATTCTATTTAAAGGTCAACGTCAGTGACTAATTCTAAATTATGTAATTATGCTAAGAAAGCAGAATTAAGAAGCTGCTAACCTGCATCATACCAAGCCAACTGTGAAAAATCTAATACTGTTTTTTTGAAAAACTTCTGTTAAATGAGCATCAAGCTACTGTTACCATTGTGGTAATGAGATGGTGTTATTAACAGGATGTGGCATACATGAAATCTATAAAAAAACCTTGCACTTTTGAGGGATGTTAAATAACAAAATGACTGCCTGGAAATTACTTAAGGTCACTCATTTTCAGGAGCGTTCTTGTCCCCTGCCCAGAAGACACAACCACATACATGCACAGCCTGCCTTCCCCTCTTCCCTCACAGCTCTTGGAAAACAGCTTCCCTCTCAAGCTAGTAACATTGGCTTCTGAAGCAGATGAACCACTTCCAAAGCAGTCAATGCAATACATGACAGGATCAAATAAGCAGATAACTGTAATATTACAGGTATTTTATTGATATCTTTTTCCAGAATAGATTATCATGATTCATTTTTTACTGAAGCAGCTCCAAAAAGCCTGATTCATGGATCAAAACTGTGTTGATGTTAAGCACTGGGAACACATGGAGTAGCAATACAGACCTTGCCTTCCTGGAAACAGCACTGGGTTGAATTGCTACCTCCCTGATATTTTGCTATTCTCTTTCTCTTGAGCTATGTGATTTGAAACTAATCCTTCCTGCTGTTCCTGGATGGGTCATCACACTTCCCCTAAACTTAATGAGTTCAAACTGTCCTGAGAAAAGTCTGGTTCAGTTCAGCTCTCTGCCTAGCCTTTTCCAAACAATTGCTCCTACTGCTACTGTGCCGAACAGCCTTACCACAGGCCTGTGTTTAAGAGGCTGGCTTTTTGTGTGTTTCATTTATAAATCCTGTTGGTGGAAACATTTCTGTAACTGGACCCAGTAGGAGTCTGACACTCTCATTGTGACTAGCTGTTTATTGTGCAAGCTGCTGACTAACTCACAGTAACTAAAATATAATTTTCCAAAATAGACACAGATGACAAACAGATAATCACTGGGAAGAGCCAATACAACTAAGGAGTACACTCAAGGGTCTTTTAGGTGTACTTCACAGGCTCATTATAATCAGCAAACGGATCTTAACTCAGGCTGTCACCTACTCAAAACTATTCCTTATTTTGAAGGCTATATCTCATCGTGCCGCTTCAGATAAAGTAAAGGGGGTCCAGTCATGTGTTCTGATACCACTTAGCTTTCAGGTGGCATCCAAACACCATTTCTTTCTTCCCCCTAAATCCCTGTGACTCATTCATCCTGTCTTCCCAGCTCTCACTCTGCCTGAGGTGCTGCATTGCTAGGGACAGGGCAAGCAGGCTTCATGCCCATTGGGGCTTCAGGAGCTGCTCAGCCCTTTCAATCCAGGGTAACGAGCCACTTCTTTCCTGTTCTCAGATTTTCCTGCAACCAACTTTATGTTTACATTAGTGTAAAACACTTAGTGTGTCGGTCAACATGGCTACTCCTTACGGCCTTGTAGCCATTATTTCCTGACAGAGATAGCAGGAAGACAGTCATACTGCAGGAAGATTTGGAGAAAAAGACCTAAGATGGTGGAGATATTAAAAAGTATTCAGCTGATACACAAGCAAACAAAGGAAAGCAAACACCTTGACTTAACTGAGAGGGCACAGGGCAAAGATATCGCCAAAGAATTCAGTTATCCTTGACTAAAATAAATAAATAAATCCCTTGAGAATGGGACCCTGGGCACTTAAGCAACAGTAAAATAAATTAAAATCCTGTGCCTGATAATAAAAAACAACGTAGCTTCAGTGTAAGACTTCTTGCTGCCTTAAGGAAGCTGTTTCTACAGAGGCCTCTGGTGTTCATCTATCTCATTAAATAAAACCTATAAGAGAAAGAAACATTCAAACACATTTTAAAAAAATATATTTTGAAAAGTATCTAGGCTGAAGATTTTCCATTAAGTTTAGGATTCTATGGCCAATGTCTAAACTCCGGGTGTGGAGATGTTGTGGCTCTTTCTGTGGTGACCTGAACCTGATGGTGCTCATGAAAGTGCTGCAGAGGCACCAGCCTGGACTGTTGGGGTCATGGCCACATCCACAGCTCTGTGCCCTTGCCTCAGCACCTAGCCTGGTATGTGCACTTGGTGCTGTCAATAAAGCCACTGCAAATCCTAGAGAAAATCTCTGGCCTTGAGATTTTCATCACAGGTTTTAAAAGGGATAATTTTTTGCCAAATGTGGAATGAAAAGAAATCCTAATAGCTGGGGGAGAGGCATTATCTATCTATCTATCTATCTATCTATCTATCTATCTATCTATCTATCTATCCTCTATATATATACCAATAACTCTTATGTCTCCTATTAAATGAAATAATGCTTTTTGGCCTGACATAATTGGAAGCTGTGGTAATGTCTGTCATAGGAATCATATCACTAATATTAATCATTTAAAAACAAAGTTATAGCAAAAACTCTGGCAACAATGTTGCTTGCAGTTTTTCACATTTCATGGAGTTTTTTTTAGCTTCAGTTTCATAGAAACTCCAATTATCAACTGCTTTCCACAGGCAGTCTAAAAAAGTTTTGACATTAGGGATGTCAGTGGCAGTCGGAGGTGGTGTCAGAGCACCCGGCGCGGAGTGCAGCAGGCTGTGTGCCCCAGTGCAAGGGGCCATGTGACACATCTCTTCAGAAAGGCACAGTATCTTTTTCATTTCGACTTTTCCCTCTCAGATTAGGCTGACTTGTTAACTCATCCTCCCTGGTATCTTTCTGTTAATGCCTCTACTTTGTAAGCTATTTTTCACTCTCTTATCAGTCTAGGACCAGATTTGGGATTGAGCTGTGTAAAAGAGATATTCAGGCTCAGGAGATATTTAGACATTTTATGTCCACATGCATAGCATGCAATTTTCTATTACTATAAATGAAAAGGGGAAAGAGGAATGAAAAAAAAGGAAGGAAGGAAGGAAGGAAGGAAGGAAGGAAGGGAGGAAGGGAGGAAGGGAGGAAGGAAGGAAGGAAGGAAGGAAGGAAGGAAGGAAGGAAGGAAGGAAGGAAGGAAGGAAGGAAGGAAGGAAGGAAGGAAGGAAGGAAGGAAGGAAGGAAGGAAGGAAGGAAGGAAGGAAGGAAGGAAGGAAAAAGAAAGAGAAAGAAAGAAAGAGAAAGAAAGAGAGAGAGAGAGAGAGAAAGAGAGAAAGAAAGAAAGAAAGAAAGAAAGAAAGAAAGAAAGAAAGAAAGAAAGAAAGAAAGAAAGAAAGAAAGAAAGAAAGAAAGAAAGAAAGAAAGAAAGAAAGAAAGAAAGAAAAAGAAAGAAAGAAAGAAAGAAAGAAAGAAAGAAAGAAAGAGGAAGAAAAGAGCCCTTCCACTTTTTTGCGTGTAATGCTTCTCTATTGCAGAGAATAGCAGACAATAAAAACTTATTTGAATATACTGTGTTCCATGAAAGACTACAGACAGCTAATTTTCAATCTCTGTAAGCAAAAAGAGAGAGATTTTGCTACACAGGCTGACCTTAGTAGAATTGCTCAAATTTAGCAATGAAACTGATAGATTTACATGATGCATATGCAGCAATGATCTTCATCTTCATGTCTTTGTGCTCATTATAAAGGCATGGATGCAGAGCATGGTTTATAGAGTGATGATAAAATATACCATGGCACCTGGGCTTCCTGCAGAACTCTAAAGATTTATCTGTCTTTAGATGAGGTACTGTACAGGCATGGCTCACTCCCATCGTCTTACTGGTGAACTTAAAACTAGACTTGAAAGGATCACTCATCTGATAAGAATAATTTAGTCTTTACCCATTCCAGAGTCCTCCTATGTACGTATTTTAATAAAAGACATCAGTTTACACAGTTGTGCTGAACTGTGTTTTTTGGTTGTGTGATTTAAACTATGTGCACTAGGATGTCTAATGGTAGTTTTATCTCTGCAGAAGCCCTGCTTGATTTGAACAGAGCATGTCCGTTCCTTGTACTAATGCACATGGAAGAAGACCTTGAAGAAGGGTGTGTGGCAAAACCAAAATGTAATCAGAACAGTAAATCCATGACACTAAAGTATTTTCTAAGCTTTAGCTTGATACATTACAGTATTAGTTATGTTTGTGGGAAAACTAGAAATATAGAATCTTTCCCTGTTCTGTGTTTACTATAGGCACAATATATATTAAATTTATATTTAATATAAATATATAAATACAATACATATAAAATATATAAATATAATACAGATATATTTATATAAAAATATTTATATTTTAAATGGAAGAAACTTCATCAAGCTATGCTTTTGAAATTACTTTATTACTGCAATCAACAGTCATTCTTCTAGTCATCCAGAAACCCAAATTCCAGTCTTCTTTATAATAGGTGTAGAACTGATAAAAAATGAACCTATTCTTTTTTTATGTGATGTGATTTTCTGAAGCTAACAGGCAGATTATAGAAGAGGAGTTTTAATATTTATTAACTTTTGCAAGCAATACGATGGTCTGAAGACTATTTAAAATGTGAACACAGTTAAATTTTATTTAGTCAGACATTTATCCTCATCTGGCAGGGGGTTTGGAACTAGTTGATCTTTAAGGTGCCTTCCGACTAAAACCATTCTGATTCTATGATTCTATGATCTGCTCATGATATGGGAAGGTAAGATTGTCTCAAATTAGATGCAGACTTTCTTTTTATAACCTTTGAGATGATACACATAATAACAGAAAAATCTGACATTAAGAAACTGTTGATTGAAAGAGGTGACACAACATATACCTTACTACTAGGATTTACAGTACATCATGCATGCTTACTATTGAGAAAAAGTATCAAACTGCCTTAAGTTCCACTGTGACATTACTTGTGCAATCAGAAGAGCTTTAGTAAGAATTCTAAAGGGAGTAAAAAGAAAATGCTTCAGAACTTTTTGGGGTCAGATCCTCCCAAGTCCTGTGCCATAGAGGGATCTATAATGCAGTCTAAGGTTTAAGTTTGGTCAGTGATCTTCAAGGAGCATAAAACAGGGAAGAATACATCTATGCTTGTAACTTTAGATTAAGAAGAAAAACAAATGGAGAAATCTTTCTTCGGGGCCCTGCCAAGACACATGTTATTTATAGTTCTAAAACCAGTTTCAGATCTATTTTGAAATATTTCCGTCATTTCTAACGGCAAGACTAAAAATTGTTGCGATGGCTTGCCTGTGTTAATGAGCACCTGTACCATTTCTGGGTATCTGGGAGTGCCATTCTCCCTCTGTGCTGTCTCATCACATTCCCCGGCGCTACTGCATAGGATATTTCTCCACTTGTCCAGTCCTCTTTATCCTGGTAGTACAGGGAATCTGGTCTTTAAACTTGAACAGCATTGTGGGAGTCTGAGAGACACTTGCTCACAGCTGGACTTCCATACCTATAAACCACATTTCTTTGTGGTTGCTTGCTTGTGAAAGAGAATGAAAGCAGAGTAAGTCAGGGTTCTTTTTATTGTACAAAAAGCCTGACATCTGGCAAGCATCTGGCTGGGGACTCATCAGGAAGGATGGTGGTTAGCACATTTTACGGGTATAGGACCTTGAATCTGCAAGATGGGGTCAGAGCTGATTAGGCATTATCAAATGGGTTGGTTTTTACCAAAGGAAGAAGATGGCTTAACAAGTAGAGGCAGCCAGAGATCTTCTTTTTCTGTGGGAACTCTTCTAACTACATTAGGATGATCCAGTACTGTGCTGCCAGCGATAATGGCAGTCACAATGACTCAACAAAAGAGCGCAGCTCTCCAGTTAGTATGTTTCTGCTTGACAGAGACACTGAAGATGAGAGCTGGTCATGGTTTTGCCTTCTGGATTTCAAATCTGAAAGTAAACTGCTTTATATGTTGTGTTGGCTTCAGGATACAGGTTTCCTTTAGTGGGAAAAAAACAAAGACTATGTTTGAAGTGAACATGTCTCTTCAAACCTCCACTGGAAGAGTGGAGGAATACAGCCACACTTGAACATATAAGCATTTCAATATTACACAGCATTTCAATTGCTTTTGCTATTGTAAAACTACAGAAAAGCAGAACATCAGTGCAATGGGAAGGCATTTCTTCTGCTTCTTTAGTGATGCCAATTTCAGGAAAGGAAAAGTAAACCATGCTGTAGGATGATTACTAACCTTTAGGGAAAAATTGTATCCTGTTCTAATACTGCTTGTGGCAGGAGCAAAACTGCAATGCCATTCTGCATCATCTCAGGCAATGGTGGTATGTGCTAAAAGCTTAAGGGATTGTGGGCCAAAATGTTTATTCCTGAAGCAGAAATGTTCTTGCAGATATGTCTCTTGCAGGTACAGGCAGAAGTGGGCATGAAAAGGATACCTGATGATGGCAAAATAAACATATGCTGTTTGAAAATTTAGGAACTGCTTCCTGTAACTAGGTTCTCATTCTCCTAATAATTTCATTTTGACTGGGAGAAGCCATTAGCAACTTTAGCTATGGACTATTCTTTGACCTTAAAGTCTGCTACTTAGATTATTTTGCCTTCAGGAAAATAGGGAGGTGTTTCTGTCCTTTTTTTTTTTTTTTTTTTTTTTGCTTTCTTTCTGTGCAGGATCTATGCTTTGCCAAGCAGCATTTACTCCTAAATAATGGAATATCTCAGAGGCTAGAAGGAGAGGAAAACATTTTGTCTGGAAGGGATGACTTATCAACCCAAAGGCCTTTCCAGAGGAGGACAGGTGTGTAGGCAACAAACACACTGATTCCAATTTTTATTTTGTGTCATAAAGGTGAATTTGCAGAGGCAATAACAGATTGTTGTTGGTTTTTATTTCATTGTCTCACCCAGGGTCATGACTGCCTGAAAAAACCCACTGAATGTATTATAAGGTGGACACACCTTTGAGGTTTTATGTCTCAGCCAAACAGTGTTTGAAAGACTGTTATACTCTTTGTTCATGAAGACAGGAAATTAAATTTCAGTAGTAACAGTTCATCTACAAAGTGGTGGATAAGCATGTAGTTCCTAGTCCATTGCAGTCTATTGCTCTGCTATTACTTGTTAGGATGAAAGCTGGGAAAATGAGTGTGGCAAATAAATTTGTGACTACTTATCTGGCAGAAGCAAGTAAAGGTAAATGTTTAGTTGATCAGCTATGCATCTTTTGTAAGGAGTGGATCTGAAGTGAACATAAAAAGAATACTTCTGTGGACAGCTTGTAAAAAGAGTGTCAAAGTTAAATCCAGGACTAAAATATTCCTGGGCTTGTTGATAAAGTGATGCTAAACCTCTAGTGTTTTGCTGCATGAGTTTAGTGGGACTGACTGTCAGGCAGTTCTGTTAATCTGGGGGTCAGGTCAGTATTTGCTTCCTCAGTCATAATCTTTGGTGAAGTGAATATCTGAGAGTTTTAAAAACATGCTTTATTTCTGGCCTCAATAATCTAACTACAATGTTCAGCTTTTAGATCATTTTACATCTTTTGGGGGGTGTGTGTGTTTAGATTAATTTGTTATTTTTTTTTCCCATGCAAGACAATGACCGATTGTGAACAAATGACCTCTTAACCTTTTCTAATTGTAACAGACAGAGCTTCTTGAATTTTTCACTGTAGGACCTACTTTTTAATTCTTTAAACATTACTTCAGCTTTTCACTAAACCTCTCCAACTTATCTAAAGTGCACCTAACTAGCCACCTAGCCCAGTCCATGGCTATTTCAAGAAACTATGTAAAATAACTAAATATAAGCCCATCCAACTGCAGAAATTGAGAGTGATTGTGAGTTTCTACTGTACTTTGTGTGATATGTAGAGATCTGAGCTCTAAAAAAGAGTTGCCTGAGGAAAATTTTTTCTGAAAATGTGGTTATAGAACTAGGTTTTCTTTTCCCCACCCAGATGTCCACAATGACAAATGATTTGTAAGACACAGCACTTACTAATTTGGCTTTGCAATTTCCTTATAAAAGCTATTCGAACATCAAAACCAAACCTGTGAAAAAGACAAGCCCCAGGAAGAACAGAAACTCAGACTTAGGAGTGTAAGTTTGCAAACAGGTCTTGTCCTCACAGAGGCACAAATGAAAACCTAAGCATTGGGGTAAAATAGAAATCCAATTTCTATCAACATAGAAAAATGTTCAGATGCACTGCTGCGAATATGGAAGGCTAACTTTGTGAGCAGCTGAACAACTGAAACCTGTTTTCCTATGAATTCATGTCCTTTGACAGGAGGTATAATAGCTGAATTCTACCCATCTTTTCTTCACTAGAGGCATTTCTTCTTGTGTGTTTCCACTAGCTATTTACCAACTTTCGGAAAAGTTGCAGAAACTTAATTGCCCTTCAAGTTTTACTCTTTCAAATCTGTTTGAAATTCTCTATAGATTAAAGAAAGGTTATTGTGAAGGAACTGACAGACAGGTTCATCATACTGGTCACATCACCTTTAGAAAGCAATCCTAAAAGGATAAATAAAGTAAGTTTAATGCAAAGAAACCTGAAGCAAATCCCTTTAGTTTTCCTCTTTCACTTTGTCTCATTTGCCATTTACACCTTGTCTTGAGTTTGAGGTTCACTCAGTTTTAATATAATTACATTTTTAAGATGAGCAGTAAATTAAAGTTTTAATACATGTTAACTGATGACTAGCACTTCATACATTTTTCACTCGAGATCACATTATTTCTTAGGGTTGTTTACAAGAAAGAAATCTAAAATGGGTTAAATCCTTCTGTTACTTTCTGTTCCAGGTGTCAGTATTTCACTAGACACCGGTATGCACAGTTCACTAAATGTTAAATATTCTGTATTGTTAAATGCTTTGTGGAATGGAAATTCTAAAATGAACTACCAAAGCATTATATCTAAGCACTGAAAAGATTAAGGAAGTGCTGTTGATAATAGATTTGAGAAAAGAAAATCAAGATCATTTGACCATCAATGCAGACCTTTCTGAGAAAGAGAGGCTTTATATAATGTTTTTTCTTTGTTGAATTCATCAGAATTATCAAGCTTTCAGCAAAGACCTAGCAAAATTGGATCTGACTGCCATGTGGTTTAGAGCATGTTCTACTTACGGCTTTCAAAAATGAATGAAGAAAGAAAATCATGATTGTGGGCAGATTCTTCCGAAATGTTTTAGCTACTCTTTATTTCATCTCACTCTTCAGCTGCCCAAATCCGAATAGGAAGATCAAACACCCAGAGAACAGCATAGAAAGATGCATCACAGGGAGAAGGGGACATCCATTTAGACTGATGTAATCACCCAAATGCCTCCCTAGCTCAGCTCTAATTGAGGTTGTCATGACTTGGCAGAGCAAAAGCAAATTTTGTTGATGAAATTTTCATCACTGTTAAGTGAGAGAATCAGCCTTGTGTAAGATCACTGAGCGGGTAGCAGAAATGAGGAAGTTATGCTCTTATCTAAGCACCTTATCTTGCACCTATACAAATAAAAAATTCTGTCCTGACTCCCTTTCTAGGGGCTTCTCTTACAGAGCTCTTGCAGGACTGCACAGGAAACTGCCTGGTTGAAACAGATGTTTGGCTTCACTCACACACAGGCAGCAGATCCCACTCAGCTGCTCCTGCATTTTCATCAGAGGAGGATGGGGACACACTTGGGGCATCCGAGAAACTCTACCCCTCACTGAGTAGCAGGGTTTCTGGTGTCATTTACTACACATGTCAGTGGTAACTGGGGGATACTAGCAGACAGCTTTGCTTTGTGGAAGAGATTTTTTGTTTGTATTGCTTTAAAAGCTGGATGGAAAAAGATGAAATAGTACAGGGGGTGTCAAAGTACAGATCTGGATCTCTAACAAGCTAGGTCTCTTCTTTTTTCTTGTATTTTCTTCTTTAATTTTCTTTTTTTTTCACTAATTTTATTTTTTGTTTCAACCTACTTCTAATAAACCAGAATTAATCCCTAATTGGAAGGAACAGGGTTCTAGGTTTTTTTCCTTCTCCTTTGTTTATGAAATTCCTGTTGAGCATGGCACTCCGGCATAAAGCTTCCTTCACGGCAGCAGTAAGGAATTCTTTTCACTTCTAGAGTCCGTGAGTTTGGTAAAAGTCCCTTCCTTACCCTGAGGTCACTGATGTCTGTAGTTTAATTTAATGCATTAGAGAGAAACAATTAGTTTGCCTGGTGCCTAAACTGCTGCTGAATAAACAACTGCAGAAGCTGAATCTTTAAAAAACTCCTCATGACTTTATTTATCTGGACTCTCAGTTGCCATCCAGATGCAAGAAATTACTTTAGTTCATTTTAATTCTTGCCATTTTCTGAGCATTGTGCTACTTTAGGAGGCAAATAAATGCAGTAAGAAGATACCTGTAGATGTGTTCAGCAGCTGGAGGGTTTACGATCTAACCTAAAAAATGCAAGTTAGTTCTCTTGCAGTAATTAATACCAGCAACGTTTCTACTAAATGCTTCTGTGTGTCTTGTAGTGATCTTCATATCTCAGCAGTTGGTTGAAGCTCTGAGGGGCACAGTTTCACTCACCAGCCATGACTTTTGCTGAAAGGCTTTGCAAACCTCAGTGAACACTCACAAAACTCAGTCCCAGGCTTCACAACAACTCCTAATTTAAATTCTACAGCAATCAATGTAACCCACTCTTTTTATCAGATATAAAATTTATTTTACAGAAACAAAAAGACTCTAACCCTTTTAGCTAATAGGATTTTCAGCCTTAAACTGTGGTTAAACGCTCTTGTCCTAAATGCGAAGATCCCTGCCCTATTACAAATAGTATCATGGTGGGGTTTTTTTTAACACATTCTAAAGGTAAAATCAGCACATGATTGAGAATGGTCATTTTGAAGAAAATAAATACCTGTTAGCTTGGAGAGGGTACTTGAGGCTTTCCTTCGTTAATAAATTTTTTTTTACTGTGGACCATGTAGAGCTATCTGGAAAACCTAGTATTAACGAGAAAAGTAGCAAAGGGAGAGACGATCCAGACTGCCTTCCAATAAACACCAGGGATGTACTCGAGAATTTAGATGTGCCTGTAACTGTAAAAACAGTGTATTCTTGTAAACAATCCAAACTCATTTCAATCACTTGAGGCCTAGGAGAAAAGTGATAGAGTTTCTGTCAAGCCTACACTTGGTGTTATGTTTTGCAGTATTTCAGGAAGAGGCACAGTGCTTACTGTTATGCAAAAGAGAAAAAGTACATTTATTTTCATTATAAGGTGAACTTTACATCATTTCCCAACTTCTGCAAAGTAACAAAAACCTACAGTATATATCTGTTTTCTGAGCTACTATCCTGCTGCTGCTGATAGATAATAATATTGTGATTTGTTTGGATTAAAACCAGTTAAAAAAAAAAAAAAGGCACAAAAGAATTCTGTATCATCTGCCATACAGATGAAGCTAAGATTTTCCCACAAAAGCATACATAGGGTCTAAATAATTTGAGGATGGAGTTGAGAGAGATAATGGGAAAAAAGATTGACAATATGTATTCCAGAGGCTTCCAGCTGGACATGAAATGAAAATAATGACTGTTAGGATGTCAATCTGCTCTTTGATAAATCTCATAATTATTATCAGATCCATATCTGATAACAGCCAGCTACGAGAGAGAAATCAAGCTACTTTTATCAAATCACTTTGTCCATTGTCTTCTTGACCTCAGGCTTCTGGAAAATTTTTATTTAAAATTTTTAATTTTTATAAATGTTATTTATTTGGCCTTTCTCACAGATCTTTTCAGTTTGTGGGTATACTTGCTGTAATGAGAAAACTGTTTGTTGAATTTTAAAATTTCTATGGCTGATTTCAAAACCATGAACATCTAACCTGTACAGGAAAGAGATCTGTTTTTTATTTGAGTCTAACCTAAAATACAATGTGTTAATAGAAAAAAAAATGCTAATTTCTTTTCACTAATCCTGTTCTACTTGAATATCTTCTTCAGCTTGACAAAGCTAAGCTGTGCATCACTGTTAAATTAAGGAGAGGCAAAATTAGGCCCTTTCACATGTTTTTCTGGTTTAAGTCATGTAAGCTAAACTGGTGATAACACACTGTTTATCCCAGCTAGGTTCAGGCAGAGCAATTGTGCAAACGAGAGGAACTCTCAGTTTTAACTTCAAATTCATGTAGTTTTTACCAGAATGGAAGCTCATTGTTTTTATTTTTCACACTTATTGTAAAAAATCAATCAAGAGGAACATTTGATTTTTAGAAGCCACTTTTATATTTCTTATCTCCAGGTTCCTTTCATTTTCAATTCACATGTGCTCTATTAAAAAAAAAATCTCTATAAACTACTTCACAATTTAGGAGATCATAACACCCTGAATGTACAAACTTCCAAATTCAGGTACTCGTGAAATTGTACTCCCTCTCACAACTATAGATGCTCTGATAAAGGACAAACATCTGTTATTTCCTCTAGGCACAACTGAAATATTTAAGGCCTCTGACAAAGAAACTGTGCTCACACTTTCAAGATGCTTTGATAAACTAAATAGAAAGTTCTGAGTAAAAATATAAATTTTAGGCTAAAAATCTTCTTTACTTTTCAAATTGCTATATTTTTGCAAAATCACATTTGATTCAGTAAACAAAACCAGCAGAATTTTACTTGCCAGTTATTTATCAAAATAGGCATACTTTTTTGATTATAAATACAAAGAGAGATAATAATACAGAATTGAAAGTAATTACAATGCAATTTACTAGTAAATAGGCTTCTCTTTTTTTTTTTGTTTTTAAATCATAGACGCTTTAATATGAGTAAGCTGAGCCTTTGCTTGGCTGTTTAGTTCACATAATCCCTACTGTATTCTTTTTATCCTTCTGGTATGAGTAGATGGAAAACAGGAATCTTGAATTACTATCCTCTGGTTTTTACTTAGTCTTAATCCACGTGGACTTCTTTAATTATTTGATTGTCTTGTTCAGTACTTCACTGTCTCATCATCAGTGAATGCAGCATTATAAAATAGGGTTCTGAAACTACTATTGGACCTATCATTGCATAAAAGAAAATTCCTTTTTGGACAGTTTGGTATATAAACATGTATGTATTAAAATCCATGGGTGATATTTTAGGAAGTTAGATGGCAATATAGGCAATATAGGTGAAACTGTGTTCCCACCCAGTGTTCCCATCAAATCTGCTGGAGGACTGCAGATTGTTCACTCTCAAAGTCTTCCAGCAGTGATTTTCCTTTCTGAACTTTCCCTCACTCAATGAGTAATGTTTTGCTTTCCTGAATGCTCCAGGAGTAGGCTGAGAAAGGAGGTAGTGAACTGCAGCGAGTCATTCCCAGGCCACTCACAGTGCAGGCTAAACTGAGGTCTATCATACCAAAGGCTAAGAAAAAAAAAGCACAGCTTTTCTTTCTGTTTAGACTGCAAAATTAATTCTGTTGCTGTACTTAAGTAAAGTTTTATCGATCATTAAAATGGGCCAACAGATTGTAGATAGTTATGTGCCTGTGCCAACAAGGGTCTATCTCCTTCTGTCCCTTCACCTCCTTCAGGTTCACCTTTCCTAGCAGCCTTCCCACCTTTCAGAACACAAGAATCTGCTTTGTCTCTTTTCCCTTCCCCTTGTCACCCCTCACAGCTACATAGCTCTGCTGCTCTGCAAGCATCCTCTTCAACATTCTTCTCCCCATTACAACTCACTTATTTGCACCTCTTCCAACATGAAACTCCATTCTGGCTGCTCCCTTGTCTCCAACCTCTGGCACCCCCTGAGAAGAGCACTGTAGGGATGAGGCAGCGATGCTCCAGCAGAGCCATCCTCTGGCTTTTTACATGTGGGAAGTGGAAAAGCAAATGTTTTGCCTATATTTAAAGCTTACACTGGTAATATGTTGTTTTGGTGCTTATTGCATTACAAAGTACTCAGTCTTATTCCATTCAGTATCTTTCTGGGCTCCAAATTACATTGCATTTGGTGTTCCACATTTAAACAATAGTCAGCTTTGAGAAAATCTGTGTGCATACAAAGAGGATTGTCTGACAAAGATATTTACTGGGTGAATAGTCTGCAGCAAAATGTGTAAAACTGAGCTCAGGAAGTGATGTAACTACAGGATGTTTCTTTTTTGACTTGACAGAGGTTGGTGGCTGGCTAAAATTTACTCAAATCATGTCTCATAGTTTTGGATTTCTCAAATAGGGATATGATGGTTCTGGATACACCTCAAAAAATCACACCTTCTGAGACAGTTACTGTAACTAAATAGAATAGCTAGAAATTTCAAAATATTGGATTAAAAAGATTATTCTAAGTTTTATTTAAAATATGATTATCTTATACATATTTTTATGTACAATATAGTGGCATAGAATAAAAAACTAGTAAAATTTAACTCATATTTTAATGTCAATTACTACAAAAGCTGAAGTTTTCTGAAATTTGAAAAATTTCTGAAAGTGTGATTAAAATGTAAATGTAGATAAAAAGTATGACATTATTTTTTTGAAAAATTATTAAAAAAGATTCTATTTTCACCCACTGCTGCAACTATGTTACTGCATTTGTGTATCTAAAATTCTATTTAAGATATTGAAAAATCATTTAAGCTCAAAACTTCTATGATATTTACAAGAAATTAAAAAAAAAAAAAAAACAGCAAACATGCAAAAAATCCTGTGTCTACCCTTAAAATGAGAATTATGGAAAAATTATTATTTTCACACTGCCAAATTATTCAGTTATTGTAGTTATAATTATGCCCCATTGATATTAAATAAATATACTTACATCAACAGTGCCATCCAGATATCCACATTTCATCATTAAACATGAGTAAACTAGTATTGAATTTCTCATTAGAATCAAAAACCATCCAACTGATAAACAAATCAACAATTAAATTAGATCAAATTATTCAATGAGGAAGCCTATAAATAAAAAATCCAACTATTGAAAAATTACAGCTGTAAATAGAAACTCTATTTTGCAGTTTAGTTCATGTTCACTGTTACTCATCCAGGGAATCAATGGTTTTAAGGGGGGCTTTATCCAGGATATAGAAGAGGGTGAGTTATTAAAGGAGTATGAAAATTTTCAGAATTAATGAAAATTCCAAGAATTAGGATTCACTTGAAGCCTAGACAAGAAAAACATATAAATATGTTGCCTCCAAAGACAGGAAATTTCAAGCCAGACTGTAAAACTGAAATAAAAAATATTTCATCTGAATACTGGAAAAATTGAATCATGCATGTTGTCTGCATGATTTGCGTTTGATTCATTATCTTCTCAACTTTTTACTCTATTCTCTTTCTTACACACACAAAAATCTGCAAATTCATCCTAGTTAGAGAAGGAACATTTTTAAACATCTTTGACAAAACAAAATCTTATAGGGAGAAAAGAAGACATGAAATAGCCAATGCCAGAATTGTCATGTAAGTAGTTTTCCCTTCAACCCTGTGTGAACGTAAATGCTAGGTCTGGAAGGAGAAACACAGATCCATTTGCTATTAAAATTTCACTCCAGACCATTGTCATCAATCTTTCCTGAGATAAAGACTCAAAAGCTACAATGATGATCCACAAAACAGGTTAAAATCCAATGAAATATGGACACTAACATTTCTATAGAATTAGAAAATGCTTTAACGAGTTTAACATGGAATTAATGAAGATGGAAAAAATGGGAATCCTTAATTTAGTGTATGAAAACAGAGATCTATAGCCTCGTTTGTCTTTAAAACTTGTTGAAGTATTATGATGATGCAGTGAATTATTGTTGCTGTGCTTTCCACACTAAATGTGCAGTTGAAGCTCACTTGCTTCCAGGAATATAACTGACAATGAATGTGGTCGGACAGCATGACATAGAGAAGCTTTGAGTCAGTTCTTTATTAATAGGAAGAACAGTTTCGTCATCAGGGACCTTAACTCTTTTGGTTGTGCCTAGTGGAAAGCAGAGATGTTTGTCCTTCATATTATAAGAACACCCACAGTTCTGAGAGGGAGTGCAATTTCATGAGTACCTAAGAGTTTGGGAGTTTGTACATTCAGGGGGTTATGATCTCCTAAATTCTGAAGTAGCTTAGAGAGAGATTTATAAAGGCTCTTTGGTGTTAAAAGACGCAGGAGGTGTTCAGTAGGATTTACAAAGTAGAAAAGTATCTAAAGATCCTAAATTTCACATTGGCAATTTCAATAGACATGTACAGGTACTTAAATGTCTCAGTTTCTCAAAAAATGTGTTTCTTTATTCTGCTCATTACTAGAACATTCAAATTTTTATATGCTTACAGCCATGGAATAACAGAGCACCTAATCACTCTAAATGAGAATTAACTGAGAGTTAGGTCCTTCATCTTCCCAGTGTGGGTTGCAGGGGCATGTCTGTATAAGTCAGGTTTAGTAGAATGCGCAGTAGGCATCCTGAAAAATAGCTGCTGTTGGTGACTCCTGAAGGCTATTCGGGAAACTCAGATAAGCATGGAAATTTCTGGATCCACTCCCAGATACACTGTTTAAGGGTCATTTGCTAGTAATCATGTCTTGATCGCATCATTGCAAATGGTCACTTAGTGATCTTGCCCTACGGTATTTGCCTCCAAATCCATACTGCAACAGAATGGCCACTACCAAAGAAGCAGGGAACACAGGCTGCAAAGCTGCAAACCTACTTTAAGACATGTGAACAAAATGAATGTGAAGTGTAAATAGTCACATTTGCACAAATAGCTGACTTTCTGATTAACTAGTCTCATCATTTGCTTGCTTTTGACCCATATATTTGCACCTGGGCTGATGCACCATATCTTTTCCTCTATCTGTATTTTGAACCTTGTTGTTGAGCTCCGTTCTAACAGGAACGCCCTGCCCTGCATGCTGGCTGTCGTGGTGTGAGCAAACCATTTCCTGTTTGGATTAAATATGATTATTTTCAGCTGATGTAAGCAGTGCGAAGGGAAACATCCAGCAGCAGGTCTAGCACGGCTCCTTGCGGTATGGCTGTGATGGGGTGTTTTCGATACTTGCCAATGCATGCCAGGATGTCTTGAAACATGAGGACCCATGCGTGTCTTCGACCCCAGTGCAGCTGAAGAAGGTGGCAGTGATGGCAGAGGATAAACCAACAGATCATTCCAGTATCCCACCTTCCATCAGCTAACTGCACTATGTAGTCACAAACACGACATCTATTTTTGTATGTGTGTATGTGTGTGTGTACCTTAGTGGCACACTTAGCTGATCTGTTGGAAGCTACTTAACTGTCCAGTTTTCAGATATATGTAGATTTTATTTGGACAGCATAGTTTTTCTTTGGCTGTTTTACACTGAAAAGGGCAGGAAACTGCTTGAAAATTAAAAAAAAAGAAAAAAAAAAGAGAAAGAACGAGAGGGAGAATCGTTTTAAGTTTGCATGTTCCTGAATTACTGCACATTTAATACCTCACCCATCTATTAATCCAGCCTTTGCACTTGATGCATTTTTCTCTTAATACAAATGTCTATTCCAACACTCTAAAATGACAGCACAAGGTAAGGTGGGGTAGTTTTGCTGAAACCTAAATATTTGAACACAAGGGATGCCTGAGATTACAGTGGGAAGTTGCTCTTCTGTCTCTGCAATAATCTCTGAGAAATCAGATGCAGGTGCAATGACAATTATTTGCACACTATTATTAAATGAGATTGTGTTTTTTGCGGGTTTGCAGCGGGGACAGAAGTCCACCAGGAAACAGATTGAAAACCCAAGATATTCTCTCCTAAACTTGATTCCTTTCTCATTGCCTTCTGCACCAAGCTAAAGCCATCTTCAAGAGGCTAAGGTTGGTCCATATAGTTTTGTTTAAAGAAATACATGAATAATTTTAGACATTTGCCTGCTTCGGGTGGATCAGTCACTTCCTAGCTTTTATTAGAGCTCACTTCCTCTGCAACCACGCTTACGCACCTTACACAGAGTATTTGTAGTTTCTCATGTGCCTTAAAATAGGGTGCTTCTGTAAAAATCTGATGTTATTAAACACTGGATAACACACTGTCAGGTAGAAACACAGGTACATAAATAACATGCAAACAGCAAACCATGTTTCTTGAAGAGTGACAGTAAGGAGGATGATTTGGGTGCTTTTCCCTTCTTTTTCCCATCTGTTCTCAATTATAAGAAACTCCTCCCACTAGTTTAAAGGAAAAATGTACACCCTGCAAAGCCTCTCATCTCTGTACAATATGTGACATCTGTATGTAACAGATGGGCTTTCAGGTTTCTTCGTCACTAGCTTTATTTCTCAGGGTCTATGACTGCAGCACCTAAGATCCTATTCTCAAGATGCAGAAGCAAACTCAAAATAAAAAGGCCTCACACTTGCTGTCCCTGTTCCTGAGCTCACATCAGGTGGACAATACAATATCATCTATCATTAAAGTCTTTATTTCCAACCATGCAATACCTGAGAGTTGGGAGAGAAAATTAATTTTCTTTTCAACTACTGGAAGGAAATTGCTAGTGAAGGCTGATTTTTCCTTCTGTGAGTTTTCTTTCTTTAACAACAAGATCTCTATAAATGTTCTTGTGGCCACTGTAGTTGGCCCATGCTCGAGGCAGAAAGCTTCTGCCTCAAAGTGAAAAAGTGGTATTACTCATTTCACACTGGGACTTGTGCATGTGAGAAGAAGATCCAACACTCCTCACTTGTGTCAATGCTCATCCTGTTCCGAGTCAGACCGACAAGTGCAATGCATGCTCCGCGCATGGGGAAAACATAGCTGCCTACCTTCCTATGGGCCTTGCCCCAATGTCAAGCCTCATAGGACACAGCAATGTCTTGACTGGCCACAGTTTTAAAAAGTACCTAGTGCTTTTGAGTACCTTTTCTTAATACCTGCATAGCCAATTTTATTTGCCTAAAAGGGATACTATTCCATAGTGCACCTGTGGTCTGAACTTAGAATCCAACAAGGCTACCCTAAGCTTTTTTTGGGTCTAAAAATGCAAACAGACTGACATTGTAGTCATCTCTCTGTCAGTTTCTTTAAATGGCCTAGAAAATCTGAGGGCTGTGATCCCCATACTCTTCTTTCATCTCATCTCTTCCACCTTCCTGCTTTCTGGTTATTTCTTTTCCTGTGTCTAAATCTGTCGCTCAGTTCCTCCTTCCAAGACTTCTCAAATTTTAGTGCTGCCCCTCTTGGCACCCTGCGTTTTCCATAAACCATCCAAGCGCTTTGTCTGCCAGTGCACTCATCCTGGCAACGTACTTCCCTGCAGTCCAGCGGCATTTTTCTTGGCAGCAGCTAACTTTCATCTACTGCTGCTGTGACTGACAGAAATGCTGCTGCTGAGAGGGAGCTGCAGACCTATTGGAAAAGGACAATCTACTGCTTCCTGTTGTCACACAGTCTCAGGACACTGGCAATCTCTCAGTGGAAGCTGGAAGTCAGGAATGTTCTGTGGGCATGTATGAGTGAGAAGGCATTTAATGCTGTAAGGTGTGAAGAAAAATTCAAATGAGGATGGGAAATGGCCTTTCTTGTGCAACTTACAAAAAGGAGATATTTGTCTAAATAATATGAGGGGCTTTTCAGCCCACAAGACACAGAAAGCGGAGGAGACTTAAGCTGGAGAAAGGAAGAAAGAATGGATAAACAGTGGCTATTGAGAAGTGGTTATTGATCAAAGAACAGCAGTTCAAATGATTTTGAAATAAATGGGCAAAACTGATTAGCTCACAAGCTTACACAGTATGTACAATGACGGTAACCTCAAAGCAAACCAAAGCACCAGTGGATCCTGGACTGAGTAATAGTTTTGGGCAGTGCTATAGAATTCCTGCCTATAATAAATATCTCTAACACTATGGGAGGGCAGAACACAGTGAATGCTGATGTCCATTAAATATTACTTGCTGTGAATCCTATATACAACCATATAGAACACAGAGACTGATGGAAGTATCAACACATTGACCATTTCTTCCCCTTCTTGAATGAAAATAAACATCTGGAATGGCTATTCTTTTCTACAAACAAAAGTAAAAGTAATACAACATTTTCTCTGACTTAAAGTATTCATCAGAAAACAGCAGCTTGCTACTTGCTAGAAATTTTTTTCCAGGCTATGTTAACTTTAAAAAAATCCTTCCCTTCCCTTCCCTTCCCTTCCCTTCCCTTCCCTTCCCTTCCCTTCCCTTCCCTTCCCTTCCCTTCCCTTCCCTTCCCTTCCCTTCCCTTCCCTTCCCTTCCCTTCCCTTCCCTTCCCTTCCCTTCCCTTCCCTTCCCTTCCCTTTTCCGTCTTACAGCAATTGAAGCCTTACAACTTTGTCAAGTAGCAGGGAAAAAAGCAGGTGAGAGTATGGAGCAGATCGTTGGCTGAGGTGATGGTTGTGCAGCAGTATCATTCTCATACACATTTCAGCACCTGGTGATCGTCTTTCCTCTGGGTATTAATAGGAAAATAAACTGGCCATTTCTTATAAGACACCATAATAATGGGGGACACTTATTCTCCCTAAAGCAATTTCTATTCAGCAGCCCTTATTTTCAGCAGATCTAGTACCTTTATCTCTTTTGCAAAACAAGCTAATCCCTTTCTCCTGTGGAATATGTGAATTTAAAGAACAGATCTTTTTAATTTTGTTTGTAACCTTAGACCATCATGTTGACAATGGTACTAGTACAACAGATGATATTAATTTTTCATGCTGAAGACACTTTTTACTTATTGTCCTTTTAAGGACAGAGGAGGACATCTTAACAATGTTCAGTTTAGCCAAAGAAAAAGTGAAGTGTTAATCAGAATTTCCATTATTTTCCAACCAGTGAGTGCAACTGCAGACCAGGAAAATATAAAGTAAGGTGCTTGCTGACTATTATTCTGTACTTATATTAGTGGCTTAATGGATTTCATGTTTATTTGAGAGTTTGTGTTGGCAATTGTTTATCGAGGATTCAGCCTCTTTCATTGTGGGCTTCACTACGCACTTCAAACAAGAACATGCCTGTGAAAAACACAGTGCATACTATCTTTTCTGAGTTATTCGGGCAGATGTACAAGTGGTATTATTTATGCTTTAAGTTAACACATATATACCACATTTGCAGTGAGACAGTGTTGCAAGACTGCAAGATTATAAATGGTTTTCATAGCTCACCATTTCCCAGAGGGTTTGCTTGCACCTGCTTTTTACCACAAAAAGGACGTTAAACTTTCTGATATGTGACCAAGTAGTAAATGAAAGATCTTTAAGATAAAAAGTGATATGATTGACTTAAAATGTCAAAATTTAATATTTTCGTCTGTCAGTTTATGGTGTGATAATTTCACAGGAACATCAAAGACACTGCGTGACCTCCCAGCACATATTTCTCACCTTGAGTAGCTTGTGGCTCTCCTCAAATTTCATGGTCCATCAGCGCACACTTCAGCTGTGCTCCTTTAATAACAGCATAGCAGGTTAACAGAGCATTTATCTTCCTTGATACTTGACTTGCTGGGGTGTAGTTTTTACAGCCAGTATTAGGGAATGTTGTGCTGCTCTGCCCATTGCCCTCAGGAAAGAGGCAGGGGGGCTTTAAAACAGCACAGGATTAATTTTGAAGCTTTTCCAACAGATCAGTCAGTTGAGGAATTGCTGTTAACTTGTGTAAATTAGCAGGCAGGACTTAACTCTTGAGTGTCAGGAGCCTGATTTGAGACCAAAACCCAACAAATTCACTAGATTTCCAAGAGGAGCTATGCAGCACTTCATTTTTCAGCTGTAAAATGACTCAGTGTCATTCACATCTCATCCAAGCAATCTTCTTTCATATGCAAAAATATAGTTGGAGAAGTGAGATTAGGAACTGCATCTAAAAAACCTAGTATAAAGTGCTGAGATCTTCCTCCTGTAACCCAACAGGAAGGAAATGGGGTAAGTCCTGAATCATCCATGCTGCATTATGATCCCCATATGGTGGTCTTTTAAGTTGGAAGAGGGAGACCTGGATGAGATGATCCTGTTCATTGTTGGGTCTTCAGTACTATTACAGAAGAACAGAAGTGTGTCTGCAAGGATCTAGGCAATCATGTACTGCTTTTCTTCAAGCAGCCTCCTTTCCTCATCTCGTGGTTCTCCATTTCTAAAACACTGTGTCCAAAACATCAGCATGCATCTTCAAACACATACTTACAGGGCTAGCAGGAGTGTGAATAAAGACAACTTCGGTATTTGGGAGGTACAGTCAGGGAGAATGCCGTAGAAGAGTATTCCTGGAGTTAAACAGGAAGGGCTGTACATACAATCATGTACATGGCAGGTGATGTGAAAACATGCACCATGGAGTCCAGAGCTTTTAGGAAGGAGTGAGAGGGCTGAGGAAAGAAGATAACACAATATGTCTTAGTCTCTTCACCAGCTGCCCAGATCACACATCCACCTACCCATCACTCTGCCTAACTATTCTCATCCAGATATACCCATGTTCTTCTCAGTACCTCTAGTCCAGTTCTATTACTCCTCTTTTCCTCTCACCCTCACCCCTTATTATGGGAGCACAAAATATAACCAAGGTGAAATACACTGTAGGAAAATGACCTTCCCACCTCCCCCCAGTTTTCTTTATTTTAAAAAATGTTAGAACAGTAGCAAGAATAATGATGGATTTGCTATCTATCATCTGCTACATTGTAAGTGTCCTGATCCTGTAACAATCTTCACTTGGGGAGATTTGCTGGTTTGCGGTCTAAGGGGAAAAAATTCCAGGTTAAGAGAAGATTTTGTATCCCTGTAATACAATAGTGGAAACTCATCCAGTGATTAATCCAGGATATGATACAACTTGGTTTTGATATGTTAGGGAGCAAGAGAGGGGGCCAGCATAGGGAGAAGAGAAGCATTTAAACATGTGTAGTCTCTATTTTTCATAAGGATTTTTATAATGCTTTTACACAATAGGCAGAAATTGCTCCTAAAGAGTCATTCTAGTCTACTGGGTAATTAATATGCATATTAAAAAATTCTAAATATATATTTAATCAACTGGCTACATAAAATGCCTGAAGCACTGAATGCATACGAACCCAGTAGACCAGAACCGCTGAAAAAAAACTTGTTCTAGGCTCTGGGGGTACATTCCATAGAGTTTGCTTTTAAAATAGATCTAAGAACCTAGAAAGGACTTGAAGAAGCTGAAACAGTTTTAGAGAAAGGTCCTTTCCTTTCAGGTCATGGACATAATCTGAATTGAGGCAACAGGAGGAAATGGGAAGGTTTGTCTGGAAGGGTACTCTAATAATTAAGATAGTGGCCCAGGACTTGACTCCTTTAGGTGCCCTTCTAGCAAAGTGCAGCTGTGAACCTCATCTAGCCCATTAGCTTCAATTGCTCCTCAGTTTCCCCTTTTCTAAAATGGGAATAACAACATTTAACTTTTTCACATCCTTGTGAGATGTGTTAAAGAGAAATCATAGAATCATAGGATCATAGAATAGTAAGGGTTGGAAAGGACCTTAAGATCATCTAGTTACAACCCCCCTGCCGTGGGCAGGGACACCTTGCCCTAAACCACGTGGTTCAAGGCTCTGTCCAACCTGGCCTTGAACACCGCCAGGGATGGAGCATCCACAACCTCCCAGGGCAACCCATTCCAGTGCTTCACCACCCTCACTGTAAAGAACTTCTTCCTTATATCTAATCTAAACTTCCCCTGTTTAAGTTTGAACCCATTACCCCTTGTCCTACCACTACAGTCCCTAAGGAAGAGTCCTTCCCCAGCATCCTTGTAGACCCCCTTCAGATACTGGAAGGCTGCTATGAGGTCTCCACGCAGCCTTCTCTTCTCCAGGCTGAACAGCCCCAACTCTCTCAGCCTGTCTTCATACGGGAGGTGCTCCAACCCTCTTATCATCCTCGTGGCCCTCCTCTGGACTCGCTCCAACAGCTCCATGTCCTTTTTATGTTGAGGACACCAGAACTGTACGCAGTACTCCAAGTGAGGTCTCACGAGAGCAGAGTAGAGGGGCAGGATCACCTCCTTCGACCTGCTGGTCATGCTTCTTTTGATGCAGCCCAGGATACGGTTGGCTTTCTGGGCTGCAAGCGCACACTGCCAGCTCATGTTAAGCTTCTCGTCAACCAACACCCCCAAGTCCTTTTCTGCAGGGCTGCTCTGAATCTCTTCTCCGCCCAACCTGTAGCTGTAGCTGTGCCTGGGATTGCCCTGACCCAGGTGTAGGACCTTACACTTGGCTTGGTTATACTTCATAAGGTTGGCATTGGCCCACCTCACAAGCATGTCAAGGTCCCTCTGAATGGCATCCCTTCCCTCCAGCGTATCAACCGAACCACACAGCTTGGTGTTGTCAGCAAACTTGCTGAGGGCGCACTCAATCCCACTGTCCATGTCGCCGGCAAAGATGTTGAACAGGACCGGTCCCAACACCGACCCCTGAGGGACACCACCCGTTACAGGTTTCCAACTGGACATCGAGCCATTTACCACAACTCTTTGCGTGTGGCCATCGAGCCAGTTTTTTATCCACCGAGTGGTCCATCTATCAAATTGATGTCTCTCCAATTTAGAGACAAGGATGTCGTGCGGGACAGTGTCGAACGCTTTGCACAAGTCCAGGTAGATGACGTCAACTGCTCTGCCCCTGTCCATCAGTTCCATGGCTCCATCATAGAAAGCCACCAAATTGGTCAGGCAGGATTTCCCCTTAGTGAAGCCATGTTGGCTGTCACCAACCACCTCGTTGTTTTTCATGTGCCTTAGCATGTTTTCCAGGAGAAACTGTTCCAAGATTTTGCCAGGCACAGAGGTGAGACTGACTGATCTGTAGTTCCCTGGGTCTTCCATCTTCCCCTTCTTGAAAATGGGGGTTATATTACCCTTCTTCCAGTCATCGGGAACTTCACCTGACTGCCACGATTTTTCGAATATGATGGACAGTGGTTTAGCAACTTCATTCACCAGCTCCTTCAGGACCCATGGATGGATTTCATCAGGTCCCATGGACTTGTGCACGTTCAGGTTCTTAAGATGGTCTCAAACGTGATCCTCTCCTACAGTGGGACTAAGGTCCTCATTCTCACAGTCCCTGCATTTGCTTTCCAAGACTTGGGTGGTGTGGTCAGAGCATTTGCTGGTGAAGACTGAGGCAAAGAAGTCATTAAGAACCTCAGCCTTCTCCAAATCCATGGTAGCCAGTTCTCCTGATAGCTTCTGGAGAGGGCCTACATTGTCCCTAGTCTGTCTTTTATTTGCTACGTATCTGTAGAATCCTTTCCTGTTATCTTTTACATCCCTTGCCAAACTTAATTCTAGCTGGGCCTTACCTTTCCTAACCTGGTCCCTAGCTTCTCAGGCAATGCTCCTATATTCTTCCCAGGCCACCTGTCCTCGCTTCCACCTTCTATAAGCTTCTTTTTTCCCTCTAAGTTTCCTCAGCAGCTCCTTGTCCATCCATGGAGGTCTCCTGGCCCTCCTGCTGCACTTTCTTCTAGTCGGGATGCAACACTCTTGAGCACGTAGCAGGTGATCCTTGAATACCGACCAGCAGTCTTGTGCCCCCCTGCCCTCTAGGACTGTATCCCATGAAACCTTACTAAGGAGGTTCCTGAAGAGGCCAAAGTCTGCTTTCTTGAAGTCCTGGGCAGTGAGCTTGCTGCATGTTCTTCTCACTGTCCTGAGGATCTCAAACTCAACCATCTCGTGATCACTAGAGCCAAGGCTGCCCTGGAGCATTACATTTCCAACCAGTCCTTCCCCGTTGGTGAGCACAAGGTCCAGCATGGCACCTCTCCTCGTCGGCTCCTCTATTGCTTGAAAGAGGAAGTTGTCTTCCACACAATCGAGGAACCTCCTGGATTGCTTGTGCTGGGCCGTACCGTCCCTCCAACAGATGTCAGGATGGTTGAAGTCACCCATGAGGACCAGGGCCTGCGAGCGTGAGGCTGCTCCTATCTGTTTGTAGAGCGCTTCATCCACAGAGTCCTCTTGCTCAGGCGGCCTGTAACAGATCCCCACCGTAATGTCCCCTGTTGCTGTTTTCCCTTTGATCCTGACCCACAAACACTCTGTTACCTCATCACCCGTCCCCAGACAGAGTTCCATACTCTCTAGCCTATCACTGACATAGATGGCAATGCCCCCTCCCCGTCTGCCTGGCCTGTCTTTTCTAAACAGCCTGTAACCTTCCATTCCGACATTCCAGTCATAGAAGCCATCCCACCATGTTTCTGTGATACCAATGACATCATATTCCCATAGCCTTGCACACATCTCTAATTCCTCTTGTTTGTTCCCCATACTACGGGCGTTTGTATAGAGGCACCTTAGCCGAGCTCCAAATGCAGCCGACTCTATGGCTGGGGCAGCTGGAACATCTCTACATCGCTCCAAGCACTTATTACAGGTGCTGGCAACTGACCAGGAATGTTGGGATGGATCAATGCTCCCTTTCCCCAACACATCTAGTTTAAAGCTTTCCTGACCAGCCTGGCAAGCCTCCTACCAAAACAGCTCTTCCCCTTCTTTGACAGACCAGCTCCACCAGCCTCCAGTAGACCTGGCCTCCCAAATGGAGACCCATGTTTTAAATAGCCAAACCCCTGACTATGGCACCACCATTCTAACCATTTATTAACCTGCCAAACACGCCTAGCTTTTTTAAGGTCCTCCCCTTTGTCCTGGAGAATCGATGAAAAAACTATCTGAGCTCCAGAGCCCCTAACCACCTCTCCCAGGGCTCTGTAGTCCTTCTTAATGTTTTCCAGGCTACTGCTATCTATATCTCTAGCACCTACATGGACCACTAGAAGGGGGTAATAGTCAGCAGGACTTACTAGAGCAGGCAGCCTCTCAGCAACATCCCTGATCCGAGCCCCTGGCAGGCAACACACCTTCCTCGAGACTGGATCAGGCCAGCAGATGAGTGCCTCTGTGCCTTTCAAAGTAGAGTCCCCTACTACTATGACCCTCCACTTTTTCCTGGAGGCACCAGTAGCGATCCTCTTTACTGGTGCATCAGCAGGATGCTCATTAGGTGTGGTGGGTGCTTTCTCATTAGCACCCTGCAGAACCGCGAAGCGGTTCTGTGTGGGGATATCAGATTTAGGAGGAAGCCCCTTGTCGTTAATTGTCCTCTTCCTCCTTTTTTTGTTCGTTTTTCTCATGACTAATTCCCAGCTTCCTGGGTTGCTGCCCTCCTTCTTTCCTATGTGAGCAGTGCTAGACGTTTGCGGCCCCTGCACAGTTTGGGCCTGGAGCAAGCAGCCCAGCTTCCTCTCAGCTTCCCTGGCATCTTTTAGCTCTCCAACAGCCTCCCGCAGCTCAGCCACCTGCTGCAGGAGGACCTCCACCAGGGCGCACCGAGTGCAGCCCTGTCCATTGTGCGCCCTCGCCTCAAGAGACCAGTCGAGGCACTTTCTACACTCCGAGGTCTGTGCCGCAGCCTCCCCTCTCATCGGCTCTGTCTGGGTGCCTACGCTGGCCACCGCCGGGGCAGAGCTCCCAGAGCGGGCCCTGCTCCTGAGGCGAGTGCTCACCATCCCGCTCGCTGCCCACTCACCCTGCCTGCGCGAACTGCCGCGCAAACTGCCGCGCCACGCCCTGACTGACGTGCCACGCCCTGTTTGCCCGCCCTGGTCACCGCATACTTTTATTTTCAAAGCTATAAAAGTGAAAGATAAATTCTCAGGTCTCATTCATTGAAAACCAGGTGAAGGAGTCATTGTAAGTGCCCTTCATGGCCTTGAAAATCTCACCTTTATTTTATTGATGGCTATAACGCATTTTGAGACCTTTGTAGGAAAGGTGTTATAGATGTGCAAAGCTGCTAAGGAAGATGGAGTAAAAATTGTCTAAAAAGCCAACTTCAGAAACAAAAGAACATAATATGAGTGTAACCTATGGCAAACACCCAGAAGGCTACACCTGGGAACGTGGGAGTATGAAGTCAAATTATGCCTTTAGATAATTCTGAGTCAAAGATGGTATTCTGCAAATATAAGAGCAGAAGAGGTGACCTACGGCATCTCAGGAGGCCAGAAACTGGTCATTCATTCTCCACACAATCCATATGTAAAAAGTTTCTCTGACCACTCTAATGTGGATCATTAATGTGGATCATAAGTAACAAGTAACCTAACATGAGTTCAAAGTGGGGAAAAAGGTGTTTGATTATTTTCCTTTGTAATTGTGCAGGAACATTTGTATAATTAAAGCATTAGTATAAAAACAACCTGAAAGGGCTGGTTATAAAAAGAGAGGAACATGTTTAGGTAAAGCCTTAAAGACAAGGACACAATGTTTACATTTAAAGTAGTGTTGGAGGGAAAACAGAATTTGGTTTAAAGGATGGAGTTGACCTAGGTAGACCTTTAGGTGAGAGAGACAGTGTAAGCATAGTATTAAGGCTTTACATGTGACGGAGTCAGGAGCTGGTGCAAAGTGCTTCCACTGAATGACATGTTAACTCACTAGACAGAGAAAATTCCTGGAGTCTAGTACATGACCTAGAATAGTGTATTACAGATAGATTCTGTATGGACAGACTTCAATAGTCAAGGGAACTACAGTTTACATGCCTCAACTCTTCCAGGATAAATTAGGACAAAATAAGAAACACATATACAATCAGAGGCACTTTCTCATTCTACTACTTGCTCAGCTGTAATGGAATGTGAAACTGGGTAGAAGTGATCTTGTATGACTGTGAATTCAGAATTCATTCAGCAAATTTGTTCAGTGCAGTTACTACTAATTCTAAAGCAGTAAAAATAGCTCTGGGAATATCTTCATCTTGTTTCCTCCTGAATTAAGAATGCTGATATTTGTAAAAAGCAATCAAAGAGGGAGGTGGTTCTTTTGAGGGTTTACAATTATATTATAAAACAATTATTGAGGGGAAAAAAACGTTTTTCTTGAATTCAGGTAATAATATCAAGTCGGGTACAAATCATCAATAGTCAATGAAAAAAAAAAAAAAGCCAAAAATATACCCCACACAACAAAATACCCAAACGAAAAAAACCCAATCCCAAACCAACACCAACATTAAATTTAAACCATTGAACAAAGTCCAGGAAATGGAATTTAAGGATCCTTTTATTTTCAGCTGACATTGCTGAACTAGGAGGAAAAGTTAAATGAAGATCCCTAGAAAGTTTGGGTAAACATTCAAGAGCTTAAATTCTTCTGTGGAGCAAGTTGATCTCAGAGGTTCCTTGTACGTTTGTTCATGGAGAAGGTTACACAGATCTCTTGGCTAGATGCATGGTCGCTGTAGGGGAGGATAAGGACTCTCATACTGGTAAGTCAGAAAACGGGTTGGCCAGACAAACACTGACATAACCTGGGCCTCATAAATCTGTCATATTCTACGCTGTGTTGGTTTGTTTATATTCCTGGAGTTTAAAAGTGGTAAAATATTTTCTTTTACAGCTGGGCGGAGGAAAAGGAAATTCACTTTTTGAACAAGACCTAGATAGCAGTGGTAAAACCTGAGCATATTTCTGAGGCCACACTGAAAATGACTCCCTGAAAATGGGGGGTTGCAATGGGAGTGCTGACACAATCTGATTCCTACCTATCACTTTGCAAGCTGTGCTATCATAATAAGAAGAAAAGGTTGTGCCTTTGGTGGAAAAGTTAGTAATGCTGGGTGAAAATATGCAGCTCATTTAAAGGAGAAGAAACAGTAACAAAGTAAATGAATCACATAAAAAGTTAAAAAAAAAAAAAAGAAAAAGAAAAAAGGCAGCTACGCCAGAAATGAAAGACATATAAAATATAAGAGAAGGAGAATTTTTTCCCCCATTCAGCATACCCTGGGAACCTGATTGTCATCCAATTAGAGGCTGATAGAGGGTTTGATTAATCTATCACAAGCAAAAGGGCCTGGCTCCAGTCACTAATCGGGGAGATATGAAAACTGTGTGGGTCCCTAGAGGTTTCTTCAGCTTCTGTGTCCACAGAAGCTATGCAGGTGTTCCTGCATAGTTAGTTCCAGGACAACTGTCTCCTCAATTATTACAGTTTATTGTAAATAAGACCATACAAGCCAAGGAGTTTGTATCCTGCTTGCTCAATAGGGGCTTGCCCTAAAATAAGAGCATAGCCTCCTCTGAAACCTCTGCCTCTTTCCTTTTTAAAGTTAGGTACAAGAGCTGCTAGCCCCATATGTTATGCAGTTGACTGTTTTTAAACAGGACCCCTGAGCCAGTTTGAATAGCCTGAGTGATAAGTGTCTCCACAGCAGGCTATAAGGGAAAAACAAAAATCTTTCCCTTGAGCAGTGGATTGACTGCAAAGACATTCAGAGAAGGCTACTGCAACACGAGGCAGTCTGAGGGCTCAACACAGTGATGGCAGATCCACACAATCTGCCTTCATCTACTTCCCACCCAACACCCCCGTCTGCAGCGATAAAAGCCTCAGCAAGCAGCACAACCTCTGCAGGAGCCAGATGCTTCTGACCCACCTCTCTAGGGGCAACCTTTTGAATGTGGCTGCCTGAGGTACCTGCCTGGGGTACAGGACTTGTTATTGAAGCCTATCTCTGGAAGGATTTGATTCAGTTTTCTATGCATTGGCATCAAGTATTCCTTGACACATCCGAAGGCATCCACATACAGCTGCCAGAAACAATGCCGCACCTATGCGGGACCTGCGTCTTTCTGAGTGGCAGCTGAGGCCAAGCAGGAATGTTCTAGGGCATCTCAAATGACACTAAGTGTCTGCAATGCTCAATGCCAGTAGAAGTGAGCCTTAAGCGTCTATCTGGCTTTGTTTCTATAAGAAAAGGAGTAGAAGACAGCAAAGCACAGTCAATATATAAAGAATATACTATAATTTGGTTGCTTGAAAGCCATCAAGCAACCTTGATGGGTAGTGGGAGGTAGAATTCAGAGCACATGGGGAACTATTGCTCTGTTAGATGGTCTGATACTGCCACATTGAATATATTTGAAAATCACTGTCAAATCATTCTGTGTTCATGACTTCCAGTTTTACTCTGCTGTGGCTACAGAGGTGATAAATAAACCCACATGGAATACAGTGGATACTCTTGGAAATCTTCTGGTCTAGACAGCATTGGTCATATGGACCTACATCTCAGAGTGTTTTAGTGTTTTCAAGCTTCGGGAGCATGAAAGCCTCTCAATCCTGCCTGCAGGCCTTCTGTATATACCAGGCGCTGTTATACCAAAACCTAGCTACTTGCCATTTGGATAGGCAAGAATTCCTCCAGTCACCATTATCACAATGGGTAAATAACTTACCTTCTGTCATTTGAAATGGGTCACCTTTGTTCTTCTATTATTGCTTCTTTGGTTTATATAAACATATAATTTTCTTTCTAGAATAGGATGGTCACATGACTCTTAAATAAGTCCTAGTTGGATCTTCCCCCACTATCTCTATGAAACATATATATTAAAATGCATGTAGCACTGAGATTATTTTATATAGACTTAATACATGTATGTATATATACATATGTGCATCTTCATACGCATATATGAATATATATATTTATATATTTCTAGCCACATTAATATATATGTAAATATATACGTAAATTTAAGAAATCTACAAGGCGTTATCTCTGGTTTTGTGCAGATACTGATATAATTTTATAAACATAATTGTTTCATGATAATTGTCTTTAATATTCTCAATGGAAGTATCAGTCAGTTTTTTAAAAAAAAAAAGTAAATTTTGAAAAAATTATTCTAAAAAGTGTGAGGCAAAAAAGATGGCACATGTTCAGTCTGTGTCACATTGCAGACTGCAGTATGAATTAAAATGTGAGGCAAATGGTTTCCATTTTAAGCATATCTGACCACAGGATTCTGTGATTCTATTCTGTGATTCTGTGATTGCCTGCATATAAATTAAAATCAAATGGATATTTCCTCAGATATTTCTGGCAACACTGTTTGACCATAGGTTTAAAAAAAAATTAAATAAACTTGATGTTACAAATATGTGTGTGATTGCCACTTATAATGAAAATGTTGTAAATAACTAAATCAGAAACATTCAGTGCTGAGGGAGGAATCTTAGGACTTACTGCTTCAAAACCACAGACTTCTAGCATATAAACTAAAGAAGAATCTCCACTAACATGTAGTAGTATTTATAAAAACAGAAACGTACTTCAAGAGGTGTAATTATATGAGACATTTTATCTTCTTGGGTGGCTGGCTTTTGAGCTGATTTTTTTTTTTTTTTTTTTTGCCATAATATGAGGTATAGGCATAATTGGTATAACTACACTGTTTTTCAGTCTACAGCCTTGTAAAAAAGGATGCTAGCCTAATTCTTTAATTAGGCCCATATTGTGGACCAAAACTACATGGCCATGCTAAGGCATGAGGAGGAGTGTTCTCTCTCCCAGTTCCCTTATCTCTCCATCTCTAAGCTGTAGGTATGGGAGGAGTACTCTATACATTTTCTCTTATCCCAGAATGTGACAATAGAGGTGGTCTAGCAATAAGGAAATATGAGCTCCACCCCCCCACAGTCAGGAAAATAACCTCCTATTGGCAAAGGTTTGTAAACTAAATGCTATTTTCCATCAGAAGGAGAAGAGTACGATGCTTGGAATTTGCCTGGGGATCCAGTTTGATTCATTGCCTTCACAGGATCTTGAGCAAGTCAGATAGATCCAGATACTTAGAGAAATTAGGTAACCTTATTGCTATTTAACTTGATCAGAATTAGCTTCCAAAAGCATGATATGGGCATGCAGATCCTGAGGTTCTAGACTTCAATCTCACTATACCTTACTTGACTACTGTGTCCTTTAAATGAAGAAAAGAAATCTCTTACTTCCGAAGTTTGTTATGAAAATAGATACATGAGACAATACTTTGGGATGTCCCAGGTACACTGGCAATATGAAATGGTACTTAATATCTTACTTCTAAAAATGGAAGAGGCTTTTTTTTGAGGCACAAACTGTCCTTTCTGTTTGTTAGGAGTCCATGGAAATGCATAGGAACAATTTTAATCTAATAAGACAAAAGACGCTATAGTGTGGTTTAAACAGTACACTACTAAATGTTTTCTTTACCAAGCTCTGAGCAATGGATTCATCATTGGTGCTGGCTGTTAGATATGGTGTCAGGCTTTTTCAAAATATCAATGATCATAATGCAGTAGAGCTCTTGGGCTTGTTGACAATTTTACACTAACTTTGCATTATTTCTACGATTTTATCTTAAATTGGCGTCATTTTATTGCATTGATAACTAAAAGCAGCAAATCAGAAATTAGAAAGAAAGCTGACACTGATTGATGTCCAAGTTTTTCTCCTGATTTGCTGATTAAACTCATCAATCTATATGCAGAAGAGATGTCCAATGCAAATGGAACCAACCAGCCTTAATGAAGTTGTGTTGTCAGCATATTAAAGGGAAAATGGGATCCTCTTGGCAGATAGGGAAAACAAAACTAAACCAGAGACTGTCTGTTACAAACAACATTTATTTTAAGCAATGGTAAATCACCATTTAAAATACATTCTAAACATGACAGTAAATCTTGCTGGCTATACTAGATTAGATTGTGGTGTATAGATTGCACAGAGAAAAAAAAAAATCAGACTAGTTTGTAGGCCCTCTGGGCTGTGAGAATACTGCTCTCAGTGCCCTGTCTAAACTTAGCAATCTCCCAGCTTGTTTGGAGGATGAATATTAGTGGCACTAGCTAATGTATCCCACTCCCCAGACACACTCCAGTTTTCTCAGATTGCTCTATTATCTTCTTTTTCTGCTTACACAGGGGTGCTATAGTCTGATTCTTTGTAAATGAGAGATCATCAAAATTAAGCTGCACCCTAATTTTCATTAAATTCAGAGTTTTTATAAGGATTCACTGTATTTACATTATTTTCATGTAGATCAGAACAATTTGAGGTACAAAATAACCAAGAAAATTGCCCAGAAGCAGAAATGTTCTTTTTAAAAAAAAAAATCGGCTTTCTCAACGTCTTTGGTAAATGGTGCAAACCCATAAATGCATGGAATAAACAGATTTTTGTATCTAGACTTGGCTGAACCGAAAGAAGATCAAAACAAATAAATATGCAAAAATTTTATGGAAACCCTACTGAAAATCTTTGACCAGGGTGATGTCAATCAGTTCAAAAGAGAATGGGTACAATAAGAATTTCCTTCCAATGTTTTAATTAGAGATAGTTGAGCAAAAAACATTTTTTTTAGAGAATGATATGACTTTTCTTGTCTTAATGGGAGAGGGAAGGGTTTGCTAGTAATATTTTCACTTCTTACATTTTTATTTTCTGTAGTTACTATTGCTAGTGCAGTCACATGTTGTGTCATTTCTTGCTTATGATGTGACTTCTGAAGTTCCTTGACCTATAATTCTCTTATTACCAATGAATTGTCAAGAATTAGGTAAAGACTTAGATTGGTGTTGGACTCTGCAGAAAAAAAAAAAAAAGGAAAATAAAATAATAAAATGTGTTAAAATGTGTTCAGACTGTTTCAGTGCCTCTAAATTTAAAGTAGCTATTTTACAAAGTCATTGTGTTTTATAAATCAGTGGTTGCCAAGCCCCTGCTCAGCGTGCTACCTGAAAGCCTCTGTGATGTTAATTACAGCCACAAGAACCTAAAAAGTCAAACGTGAGGTCACCACTGCTAGACTTTTGGTTGACCGCAACAGTGAAGAGCAACACTTCCTCAGGGTGCTTTTTGCTCTCTGCTCTCTGTGGTTGCCAGTGGGCAGTGATCTGTATCAGCTGAAGACATGGATACAGATCTCAACATAAACCCAAGTCTTCTCCCTGATATTTTGAAATGCTACATTTCATATAAAAGTATACTCTCTTTATTATGTCCCTCCTGAATGTACACTAACTACGATCCTACAACTCATCAGAAGTTTATTTCAGTGAACATAAAGGAAAAAAAATAATTGTGGTATAAATCAGTCTATCATTCTTCCTTCACCTTTAAGCTCCCACCTCCAAATAATTTCTTAAAATAACTGTAAAAATAAAAAATATTTTAATGGAACTTTTCTTTCCAGCCCTGACATAAAATTAATACCCCATTTCAAATTTATTCTTAAAAGAATATTCTTGAAAAAAATTCTAAAAAAATATGGAAATTAATAGATCCCCTTAGTAAGATGCAATAGTAAGATGCAATAGGCTTAATTAGGACACAGAACATTCAGACATTATGAAATGTCTTCTAACAGAAAACCTAGGGAACATTAGGAAAAGAGTGTCTGGAGGCTCTGAAATCTCCATCATTAGCAGATGAGACAGCAACTGTCAGGTATGACATAGGTATAGCTGGTTTTGCCTTAGGGCAGAGGGACGGACTAGCTGACCTCTTGAGGCCATTTTCAGCCTGATGATTCTGTGAATGAAAACATGCATCCAGTCCTAACTGCAATATAATCTGTCCTCGCTCAACACCATTTCCTTTCAGTGTCATGCATTCAACCTTTACTTTGTCCTTCGTTTTGCTCTATTTAAGAAAATATGCCCTCAGATATATTGTCTTGACATAATGCAATATTTATTAAGTTTTTACAAAAGTATTTACAAAGTTTTCTACATTTTTTTACTCCATTGTATTCCACAATGGAGTAAAAACTATAATAAATAATAAAACTGGGGTGATAGGTCTTGGTTATATCTACTTCTTTAGTAAATATGATGCTTATTTGTAGATCTTGCAAAGTATCTTTATAGCATTGTGTGTGTATATTTATACGCATATGTATTTACATATATATGTGTTTGTGGTTATAATTATGAGGTCATATTACAAGTAAGAATTGGATGTAGGAAAAAAAATTTGTAACCTAGCAATGTGTCACTTTATCATTGGCACTTTTTTTTTTTTTTTTTTATGTTAGAGGATAATATGGGGATCAGTAGAATTAAATAAAATTCTTAATTGGTGAATTCTTATAAGAAGGAGAGTCAACTTTTCCAGGTTCTTGCTGATTCTCCAGTCAAGACTTAGAACTGCTCTAGGCTGAGCTTTCTCTTACACAGTTATGTCTTCTTCATAAACTTGTTCTGATAAATATCTGATCAATTATTGTCTGCCTTATGCCACTAAAAATTTCTAGCAAGCTCTTTGTAGACACCCAGGTATTTACAAAGCTGGCATCATTTTCTATGTACAATCAGATCAAATCAGAATTAAAAATTGTGCTCATCTCATCAGCATAATCAGTCCCATACTTGAAGTCTTGTCTTCCTGACTCTTAATTGTTTTCCTGCTTCCTTTAATTCTCCTTTTCATCTCTTCTCTGGTCCATTGTTTCACACTCACTTTCAGCTTACGGTAGTACCACTTGTCTTGCTCTTTGATATTCTTCTTTTCCTCTAAATCACAGGTCTTGGTCATTTCTTTCATTTCGAGAGATGTAACCATCATCTTGCATTTACTTGGCTTTATACACCTAAAAGAAAACAATTCTCTGCTTTTTCTTCTTTTTCATCAAATTCATCATCATCTTGCATGTCACTCAGGCTTGAAATCTGGCTCATCTCTGACACCCTTATTCCTCACATCCAGATACTCTCCACAAAATTTAACTGAGACACAACCTTTCTTATCTATTTGCTGTTAAAACTACTGTCAACTTGCATGGTATCCTATCCCTATTTCTACAACTGGGCTTCTACAGTTTTTTAAAATGTGCATTTTTATAGCCCATAACAAACCATGATTTGCAAAGTTATTCCTACCTATTTATTATCTTCCACTTTAATGACATTTACCAACTTTTAGGACCACTGCTTTTCAAACATTAATACTGTAATGTGCAATGACTGAAGGATAGCACATTGACTACTAATGACTCATTGTTTTCTTGATTCCCCCTTACTTATATGACCATTATTGTTATCTGTGACTTGTAACTCTGTACAATGTTTTACTCTCTGTTTGCACAGTGCCTAGTACAATAGCAGTTTGTGTTCGTGATAAGAATCTTAATGCTTCCTAGTACTAATTCCCTGAAATTATAACAGAGCTACCAGGCTTTAAGAAAGATCAGAATTAGTCCTGCTCCATCTGTTTATATTTGTGTGGTTTAGATTTGTCACTGTTCATGGAGGAGAGAAGGGACATGCTTTCAATTGCTCAGTTGTGCCTTTAATCCTAAAGCGTGGGTAGGGAAAATATCGGTAACCCATCATTTCCTACAGTGAATCAGAAGAAGATAGTCAGTTACAGAAGAATATTAAAGCACTTCCAAAAAAGAAAAGTTTCTTGCTTGGAATATGAAGTTAATCACTATAGAAGGGTCTTGATGCATTCATTTTCAATGTAATAACACTCACTAGCTTTGAAAGGTATGCCCCCATCTTTTTATTCCTTTGGAGGGACTGAGAAGGGTAATAACTGATGACAAACTACTGAAAACAGTGTGCCATACTTCTAAATTCCTGCTTTACCTTAGTCCTGAAACATTTCAACAATAGCAAAAAAGAATATTATAAAACTGTGACATTCATTAGCTGTGGCTAAGCCAAGTTAAAGCATTTTTATTATTTAACAAACCTACTAAAATAAGAACAGATAGTGTCTAGCTAGTATCTGCCCACTTTGCCCAAGGGCAAGTAGCATAACTAATCATGCTGGATGGTCAGACAATTTTTCTGTCTCAGTCACCCTTGGACTGACCTAACCCCTCACACTGTGAAGTGGCCACGGTAGTGGAAGACTATGTTTTAGCCACGTTTTAGCCACTGAACAGCTGCTTCTCAACCAGAAAGCCTGTTTCTGGGACCACACTATCACTGAATGCAACAGGGACATGTTACAAACACAACTGTGTTTATGTTGTAGGAGAAGATAATAGTAATGAAACTGGATGTTTAAGCCCAATGCAATTCTCCACTCTATACCTGAACACAGAATCCCTATGTTGTGGTGAATGATATCTATACAGGTTCCTCAACTACAAAATTTGTGCCTTTGCTAATCCCCTAATATTTGCTCTAGTTCATGATCTCTGAAGGCCAAATACTCTTAGGAAGGAATCTAATTTTTTCTGCACTGCTGCCTTTTCCTTTTAAATGTCTAAAAATTGCTGACGCATCTGTTCCTCTCACCTGGAGAGAGATGGTTACCCTTTCTCAAAAGCATACCTTGATTGGATGATGCTGATTGCTGTTGGTAACTGAAGTAAGCAGTAAGCCATGCAACAGAAGAGTTATTGCTCCTTAGCTCACTTCACTGATGCATTTAAAAAGTTAATATCTTTTTTCTTTTTTTTTTTGAACTTTTCTGTTCCTGACTTCTTATGCATGGCTTCTCAGCTTCTCCCAATTACTTGTCCAACTTGTGGATACTCTGAAACATCACCCTGTTTTAGACTTGCATGTATCCCTTGAATATACTTTTCCTCCACACTTCCTTTCCACTTTAATTCCTTAGACTTCTCTATTATTAACACTGATAACTATTTTTCAGAAAACAACTTATTTCTGACAATGTATTATTTCAATGGTCAGACTTAGAAAAATACAAGAGAAATACACCAAAAGAGAAACTCTCATCAGAATTACTTTTTCTCCTAATAGTTTATTTTTTTCTTCCAGTTATAGCCCCCCAGACAATATAAAGGAGTTTTTAATGAAAAGAAACTTGAAAATCAGCTTTTAGAAATACTTTCTTGCATGGAAATTTTAGCTGGTCAAACGTGAAGCCTAATATTGATGTATGTGGTAGACATGTGAACAGTGATTCTGAGTTCTGAACTTTTGATAATTACTCAATTTTTCCTCTGCAGTTTCCCCCTCTGTATAATAATAATGTCAGTTCCTGTTATTAATTCTGCTCTAACAATGAGAAGGACAATATGACATTTCAACAGGATTTTTGAAGATGAAATCACTGTATCAGGGTCATACATAAAATGCATTAATATTTACCAGGAGAAGACATCAAAGTATTTGTAACTTTTATGTGCATTGTTGTAAATCGGGTTTCACAATTACTAAGTTCTGTGAAAACAATTTAAGGAGAAAAATGCTTTGTATGAATTCATTCAGAGGTGTGAAAGATAGTCTTAGCTGGTTTTGCTAGTGCTACATACATAATTTTTTATTCTTTCTTTTAAATGATTATGTTTCCAGAAGCTTCTGAACAAAGTTAAACTTTCAAAACAAGTGTATTTAAAAACTGAGACTCTGCTAATAAAGTCTAAAGAAATACAAATCTATTTCAGAGAGGTTCAGTAGGCTGGCTGCGTATTCTGATGATAGCAGTGTGAATTACAGATAGCACACAAGCAACGTAGCAGGGCCACACAGCACCTTGCAATTTAGAATTTGTCAACATTCTGCAGTTTCCCATGTGAGCCACCACTTGGTTGATGTTTCCCATTTATTGTTTACATAGGCGTAAGCTTTGGAACATCCATGCAAAATAACACATTCAAACTTTAAATCAGTCACACATAATGAGAAATCTCAAATCATTCTTAGGAATTCATTTAATATTTTATAAGGAAAATACAACTTGAGTTGTGCAGTTAAATTTGCAAGAAGATCAGGAAGGACAGCAAGAGCAGCCACCCATACATTATTGGTGGTAAAATGGAGAGAAACTAAAAAACTGTGAGATTGCATATCTGAAGTCTGCAACAGCTGTACTCATACTTAATGTGTAGGTTTCATTCATTAAATATATGTAAGATATAAATATGTTAATCTGGAGCCTCTGTCAGTCTGCAGAGAGGATAAGAAGGGTAGAAAACATAATTAAAAAGTGTGTAGGTGTTTCTGTTAAAATAAATTTGCCAGTAGTGTGAAATCTGAATTTCTAGCTTGCCTTATTTTAATTTTGTGATGTCGGGGCCTGAAGTATCAAAAGAAGGGATTTCCCTCAATTCCCCAAGCCAGGCAGAGCCATATATTGTGACAAACACTGAGACTCCCAAGGTAATAGTCAAAATGCCACCGGAGTAGAAATAGAAAGAATGTAAAGAAATTCCATTCCTAGCTCTTTACCACACATAGTCTGATCTTTCTTCCTTTTTCTGTCTGAAGCTGTGCAACATGGCTCCACAACTGGTTGCTACAAAGCAGTACATTCTCCGCTCACACCGTCAAGGCATTAATCAGGAAACAGGAGCAGCCTTGGGTTTGGGTTTTGTTTTTTTTTTCTGGGAGATGTCTCTTTTTTTTTTTTTTGGACCATGGCTAAATATATCCAGAGTGCTCTAAAAATCTGGAAAAGGAAATGAAAATTTTGAGCAAATCTGTCTACAGTGATCTTAGGTCTTGATTGTGGATTTCATCCTGATAGTGTTGATTTTAGGGACTACTACATCAAAGCATGAATGGTTAGCTGCAAGATCGTGTTTACTACTTCATACAACACACTTGTTTCCCTGAAAGCCAATTCTGATTCAAATCAATTTAATTAAGTAACAAAGCTGGTTGTCATGGAAACAACGTTACTAATTTGTCACAGCAAATACTCTGTGAGATTGGCCAGTTGCTAAGCAACAGCCAATGGGCTTGAAGACAGAAGATGACAAATTCTATCTGGTGCAGATGTTGTGATCCAGTCTTGAATTAGGCCTCTGTTCAGAGTGGATTCCCAAGAGAGCGTCACCTGGATGGTTTAATAGCAACACAGGGAGTAGCATGCCACAACAAATTACATTGTTTTGCACTTTTAAAAATGTGTTTGAGGGAGAAGCTAGTAAAATAAGTTAATTTGATGCTCCCTGTCATCTTTTTATTTTCCTGTTAAAGAATATATGGAGATGATTCAATCTTACTGTACTTGGCTTTGCATATGAATATTTATGCCACAGAAATAGTCTTTTATCCATCTTTGTACATGTGATACATAAAATTTAGGCATGCAAGCACAAAACAAGTGGATTATGGCTAAATCACCTCAAAAAAATCTGTTTGGAGTAATGTGCATAATTCACTCACAACAATGGGGAACAATTTATTTTTATTTTATTATTCTTTCTCTCAGGATAGCCTCCTACTTCACAGTTTAAACTTGATTTACTTTTATTTGTGAGAATAAATTCATTATTCGTCTCACAGAAAGCCCTACAAATATTTCAGGCTGTTGGTATCTTCCTACCTGTGCCTGCTTTTGATGCACACAGAAATCAAACTAAGTGTAAAGTAATGCCATTTTGTTAATGAATGACTTCCTTAAATTCATTGTACTGGCTAATTTACCCTGAAATCCTAGTCTCACTGTCTTCCAACTGAAAAGAAAACAAACCCCAAACCCCAAACCAAAACACTTTAATTGGGAAATGATTAAAGTATTCTCTTTGCTTCTCTGTTTACGCCTAATTCTAAAACCTATTTGTTAAGCTTAGTACCTTGTGCGCAAAATGAACCAAATTGGCAACTGATAATGAAGAATACAGAAATTTGTGAGAGTAAGACTAGAGTCACTTAGAGATGGACTTACAGTTCAGTGGAAAATATTGCTATCGAAACAGAAATGCTCTGTGAAATGGGATTGATATCTCTAGGATTTTGCTTGCGATTGTAAGGAAAATTTCTGACAGTTTTGAAATTGCTTTTTTTTACATTATATTAGACATTTCATTTTTTCATGGAAACTGACTTTTCAATTAGAAATAATTTGTCAAATTATAATCATAACAGAATGACAAGTGCTCTAATTTAACAAAGACTCAAACATTGAAATCAAAACAAATCCTTCTAATTTTCTGAAGCAAGCTATCTATCTGAGTGACTCAAAGGTCCCCTCTTTGCTCTACCATAATTTCTTTTCTGTGAAATCACTCCTGCTAGCAGGCAAATTTTAAAATTCCCGAAAAGACTTTATACCGCAGATATTCCAGACTGCACACATTTCTAACGTGGATAGTACATCAGTGTCTTACTAGATTCATTACATCTAATGGATTGCTGACAGGAAGATCCAGCCAAGAATCTAATATTATAGTCTACAATATCCACTTGAATATACAGCAATGATTTAGTAGTCTAAATAAAATTGTATCTAGAACCAAATCAGGGATTTGTTTGATCAGTTTCACTGCAAATGGAGTAATTGTAATAGAAATTAAATAAAACCATGATCTCCTATTGTATTGTGAGAGGGTTAAAATAAACTAGATGAAGAATCCAGTTAAATTTTAGTTTTATAAAACTAACGTCAGCCTTTTTTTTTTTTTTTTTTTTTTAATTAGGATTTCAATGTTAATATAAAAATAGAATCATATCCATCAAGTTTGGTTAAAAGGGTATTCTGCAGAAAATTAGCCAGGTGTCTTTCCTACAAATTAACAGAAAATACAAAAGCAACAGCAACATGCAACTTAAATATCGTCCTCTCACTATTTCAAACTTGTTAGACTAGTATTTTTTTGTATTATATTGTGTTGGGTGTCTCTGGCAAGGGTTTGGTAGTATGAGCGCTGCAGGGGTGGCCTCTGTGGGCAGACGTGAAGGAGGAAAGGTGGTGTTTTAATGTTTGTCTTTTGTTTCTCACTATCCAAATTTATTTTAATTGGCAGAAAAAGTAAACCACTTTTCCTCAAATTGAGTCTGTTTTGCCAGTGACAGTAGCTGGTTAGCAGTCTCACTGCCTTAGTCTCAATTCATGAAGTTTCTCATCCTATTTTCTCCCCCTGTCCTGCTAAGCAGAGGGAGTGAGTGGCTGGGTGGGAGCCTGGCTGTTTGCACAGGCTAACCCACCATGTGAATACTGTCCAGTCACTGGAGAAAGTTACATGTAGCAAGTGCATAGCCCAATGGAGACAAGGCTTCCTGTTCAATAGTAGCACCTCCCTGTTTTCATAGTGTGAAATGTATTTTAACACTGGAAAGGTAATATATTTTTGCCTTTTTGAAAGCTGCAAATAAAATCCTAATGTCCTACCAGGAGAAAGAAGAAAATAAACAAAAAAATCTTTAAAATCTGACAGGTAAGTGACAACATTTCATACAAGAATACTCAGAAGACCTTGTATACATTTGCATTTGGCCCTGAAACTGGCATTTAGGTACTCTAACAGTACCTTTTGTGAGCCTTCAGTGCCAATTTGGGCATACGAATTTATGCAATCTTTTTTGTTTATGAAACTCATAGGCAGTTACGTATTTTTAATTTTCTTTTGATGAAGCTGACAATTCAGAGATAATTTAAACTCAGCAGTGAAGAGAACAGTTATGACCCTATCTGTTTCTTGCATCAGGCCTGCTGGTAAGAGAGAACATATCTTTTCAAAGTTTTTCGTTTTGAGTTAAACACCGAGAATTGGAGAAGCCACGAAATCCTTAAATGAATTATTCCACTGGTTAATCATCAGCTCCTCACTCTTTGTGGCCACAGATCTGGGGATTGATAGTTGCTCCCTTAGCTTCCTGATCATATGTTTTGCAACATCATATTAATCCCCTGAAATTTCCAACTCTTTCTGATACTCCTTTCCAAAATGAGTTTCTCTTTCAGAAAGCAATTATGCAGTCTTGATTCCTAGATATGTAATACTGCTGCTAGAAAAGTTAAAATAAATAAAATAAAATAAAAAAAAATTCCTCAAGCAAGTCCAGTTCATTATAATATCTAAGCTGTTTGTCAGATATATCTTTCTCATTTTTTACCATACCGTTGTTTTCGTGTATGCAAATAATTTTGCACATCATTGATCAGGTTGTGACTTGAATCAGGCCAGAAAGTCAATAGGAAAAAACAGATGGATTATTTTTTCATTAGAATTCCTCTGTAAAAACTACGAGTTAGAAAGGTTTTAATGAATTCACTATCTAGTATTTTTAAATCCTAATGAAATCAGATGTCTTACAGAAATCTTTGCCAATGAAATCATAAACTCAATCAAAAAGAGCAAGTTTATTTTACAATTTTTTTCATCAATATGTGTTGATTGACAGCATGTATATTGCCATTATTTTAATTCTTCATTGACTTCATCTTCCATCACCTTCACTTAGTTGCTTTATATCCATTTAACCAGCTGAGAGTATACTGAAGCATTTGTCCTTCTTAAACAGTGGCACAACAGCCATTTTCTTCCAGAGACCTGACCTTTTTCATTCTTCCAAGATTTATCCATCAGTCTGAAATTCCTTTGAAGGTTTTTTGCAACTTATCATGTATGAAGTACTTCATCATAGTTAAAGTTTGCTTATTTTTTTCTTAAAACCGTGATTTCGTTCCCTTCCTCTCAGTACTACTGTAACAAAACCTGTTTCATTGTTGCTGTGAACATCAGCCTTCTTTCTAAGAACAGCTGCAAAGTATACACTGGGGAATTCTTCCTTTGCTACAGCATTGCTGACATTTATATGGTCCCTATTTGGTAAACTTGCGCCAGAACCTGCCCCCAGGGCAGACTTGTTGGGAGTGGAGAGAGGTGGAAAGTCCAGGGGAGGGAATTAAGAAAACTGCAGCCATTTAATCACTTCTTTTGGTACAGGGCACATACCACAGTTTGTATGATGGACCAAGGCTTGTAGGTAGTATCTTCTTTACTCTCTTTCACACTTATGTTGCAACTGCCCCTGCATCATCCAGTCCATCACCAGGACCCTTTTTGGCATCTATGCAACAGTAACAGCAATGTTAAATTTTCTTTTTTCTGTTAACTGCTGACTTCCCTGATCTCAACAACTACCAAATGTCTGAAACTGGCACAGAGTTCAAAAAACTCTTTTACCTTTTTTTTTTCTTAATTGATCTGACACTTCACAGCATTTGCTTCAAAAGGTTAAAATCTGTTACAATAACTAATCTTATCTTCTCTATAGCCCCTTTTCTCTAGTGAATGGCTGGTCTGGCCTCTAGCTGACTCTCTGTCTTCACAAATTTCTCTAAAATTCACTATCCTCCCACCTTTCATTTCAGATAGGGTCCTTGGGAAGACTCCTACGAATCCATCACTGAAAATGGCAACCAGGGAGAGCAGCCATTTCCCTCTCCTTCAGAAGTAAACAGTTCTGACACATTCTTTTAAAGTATATTCTCTTCCCAAGGCAAGCACAGAGCTCCCATCAACACTAATGCACACACAGAGGTGAATATTCCCATTTGTGAGGGACTGTAATTGAATTACCATTAGCTTCAGCTCCTGGCGTTGTTCAGAATGAGTCGAGTCCTATTGCTTCGTGTTGCTAGAATGCAATAAACAAGCGTTAAACTATTTAAAGGCAGCTTTGTTCATCTGTCAGACACCTGCTGAATGTTTGTTTAAAATATAACAGCTCTGAAAGGTATTAGAATCTGGCAAAGACAAAGGCCTGTATTAACCTGAACTATAGAGTGGCTATCAATGCCTCTGTCTCAAGCACTTCAAAATCCCATTTTCAGGTATATATGGAGCAGTTACATTACTAATCCAAATTTACCTCTAAGCTATGTGAATGCACATTTTCCTAGTGTTTAAGCAGGGCAAGCTGTAAGGAAGTAAGATTGTTACTTCACTTCTAACTTTTTCACAGATAGCGGTGATACAAGAATACTCCATGAAGTAAGTGGTTGTTGTTTGATTTTTTTTTTCTTTCCAGAAAATAGAGCCTTCCTGAGAAAACTTTACAGATACACACACACACACATACAAAAAAAAAAAAAAAGTACTTTTATGAAAGCTATCCATCAAATGTCAAGGATAATAATCAATTTTTTGTCACAATGAACTGATAAAAGCTTTCAGTAATAATGTCATGGGGAAAAAAATTTGTGTTGGAACTCGTAACACTCAGCCCTGATATCAAACAAATTCATAAAAGCTCAATACCACTGTAGCCCTCGGAGGCATGACAAAACACAATTTCTCATCCACAGGATATGGAATAATTCACTCTTTTTATTTTTTTTTATTTTTTTTTCACAGAGAAGCAAAAGCAAAAAATATGAATTTCAAAAAAAAAAAAAAAAATTACACAATCCTGCTTATGCAGGTGAACATTAGTGATAATTTTGGTTGCCGATATCACAAACCGTTATGGTGATTTCTCTCACATCATGCAAATGGCTGCATAATGTCTACTCCTCTTGGAATGTAAAATCAAATCAGCATTCTAATGATACAAGCCTGTGATGAGCTTGGAAATAAATATGCAGAAGCGCATAAAAAAAAAACCAAGGCAATCAAGGAGAGCCAGCGTCCTAGCTTGGACTATAAATCTTTGTCTGTTTCAATCGTAAAGCTGGCCGAATCAGTGTAAAATTCGAGCAAGGATGTCATCAATTTCTGTTAACCTCTCTATTCTTCTTTGTGTTGGCGGTGCAGTGATGGATTGGTTTTGTCACTTGTGCTCAGTTCACAGTATGTTAACATGGAAGGGTGCAGTCAGGTTATGAAGAAGGGTTATTACTGTCCCAGCTCTGACCTGGACTTACTATCTTTTCTAGTATCACAAAACCTTACTGTCTTTGGGACTGAGAAGCAGAATCCTTGGAGCTGCCTAAACCAAGCAGCCACTTTTTTTTTTTTTTTCCTCCAGTTGCTTTGTTGTAGTTCTTTCCAGTTGTTTGCTCCAACTCATAGGCTTATTCTTTCCTACCATTTTTTAATTAATAAATGAATGCAGGAGGTGCTTATTTATCCAGCTACCAGTGTAGGAAGAAAAGTAATGAATGACTGGATTACATTAAGAGGAATCTATGATTTGCAAACACAAAAAGATTCATAATTTTACAGTCTCCGAATAATAAAGCACTGCTAATAAAGCAGAGGTAATAACATAAACTTACTGGCATGTAGTGAACACATAAATGTTTCAAGGAGTGGACTAAATTATTCTTTCATGTTGGCTTTATCATGTGTTTGCTAAGGGTGTTTAAATTGTGCTACCTAATTTTGGCAGTGTATTTGATGAGTTAGGGTGTTCTTCAGTTCTTGTTTTCTGCTTCTCTAGGCTGTGTCAGTGGTCTTGCTGTGATCTGTACTGCACAGCATTAAGACACCTGGCTCTATTTCAAAAACTTGCAAGCTCAACTTTAAGCAACTTCAAGCTCTATTAATGTCAATGGAACTGCTCAAGTGCTTAACTTAAGCATGATCTTAAATACATTGATGGAAGATTGTAATAAATCCTAATCCAACGCCCAATGAAATCTTTAGGAGTCTTTATATTGACTTCAGTGGGCATTGTATCAGGCTAATAGAGCTCAACACTTTGCAGAACTGAGCCCTTGAACAGTTGGCTCATTTCACGACATAAGTGGTTGTTTTAGTGGTGGATGAAGTGATCCCTGTGTGTAGTATTTAATATAGTGTGTTTCAGCTTGTTAAGTTAGTAAAGTGCTTTGGGATCACTTGAGATGAAAGGTACAATACGAATGCAAGTTATTACTGTTACACTGCCAGAAGCTCCATTTTTTTTGTCAGTAAAACCTTGCATTAAAATAAATGCTTTAAAATGAAGGAAATAAATAGAACATTGTTCTACAAAGAAATCTGTATCTACTTATTTCTGTGAAGAAAAGCCAAACACTCTGGCAATAGGTAGTCCAGGTTCTGCAAAAATGCTGAACAATTGAGGGTCAATAGCATTTTGTAAGTGATGCTTTTGCTCTTGACAAATTGGACCCAGGATATAGGAGTAAATCTGGTCACAAATGTCTGCCACTTCTCAGAGCTGTGTTGGCTGCTCAAAAGCAATTAAGTGAAGTGGATACTCAAGTCCCATTGAATGTCCCAATTAACAATTAGCAGGACTTGTGCTCTTAAGGGTTTTTTGAGATCTTACACAATACAGCACTGAGAAAGTCACATGAAGGAGACCTCAGTTTCCATATTCTTTCTATAGGAGCTATTTTTAAAGTGGTATGAAAAAAGCCTGAATTAAATATAGTAGAGAACCAAGAAAGAAGCATTCTTATGTCATAGGTCATATTGCTATTCATCATCGAGTTCAGAAATGTAGAAGGAGCCTAGATAGACATCAGACTAGGCAATGTGACCAAATCCAAACAGATAGAAGCTTTACAAGGAATTTTTTCCATTAAAAATGTATTCCTACATCCTGATATCTTTAAGATGTCTTGGGATACAAAACCACTGTATATTAACAACAAAACCATAGATAAGACTGGCATGATAACTTTCTTCACATGGCCAGTTTAGCTTGTTTTTTCACCCGAGTTTGTTTATTTATCTCCTGTCATGAATTTAAAACAACATGTTTAGTGCCAACTACAGCAATGGCAGTAAAACTAGTCAAGAAAGGATCCCAAAGTCATGCAGTCCTTGCTGATAAATTCCACCTGAGAAAGACCTGCAAGCAGTACTGAACCCAAGAGGAACTCTACATTTCCTCATGCTGCCCCTGTCCCATGAAAAGGAATTGTCACTCTTGAAGTGAATGTTTCTGGACTTCCCATCAGCTCACATGTACCCTCACCCATCAAGTGCCCCCCGCTTACACATATAAACAGAGCAAATGCAGTCTGCCACAAAAAGGCCTGAGATAGTCTCCAGAGATATGAATCCCATTAAATTAGTTATTGTATTGCAAATATATGTAGCAGGGTGCCCATTTCCTGCTGTATTTGCCTTAAAGGTTTATGTTCTCAATTACCTAATGATGTACAAATTAAATGCAATTTCAAATTTAAACCTGTACAAGTGTCAGTAATCAAGTTCCCCTGTTAGCCCCATGAGGCTGCCCACAGCATTGCTGGAAAGTGCACTACTGTGCAAACATTACATTACTCACTCTAAGAAACTTCTGTTGAAGGAATAAATGCTAATTAGTCTTATTCGTTACTGATATTGCAGAGTCCAGTGAGCTCTGAAAATTTGGCCTAGTTTAATGGAGCCTGTGCCAAAATAAAGAACTATCAGGGCTGCATGACTCTGCAAATTTTTAAGGAGTGATGTAACAATTTCTGTCATCTAGACTGACGTGCAAAGCAATGAATCCCACTCTGCTGCATTATCCTGTAGGACCTACAGGAGAAGCAAGTTTAGGTTTTCCTGAACTTCATGAAACTTCGATTAGTGGAAACAGCAGTTTATGTAATCAATACAGATCAATCTAGATCAAGCGAAATAATGTTCAATGTACCTTGTTAATAAAATAATATAATTCTATCAATTCGTGAAAAGAGAATTAGGAGCCTGGTCAAAATAATTCCATTAAAACCCCCTAAGAATCTTTTAGAAAATACTTCTCTACTTTTCTAGGCTTTGTTTAATTTCTAAAATTGTTTGCCAGGAAGTATTTTGATGAAATCCTTGACACGTTGAAGAGCTGTTTTGCATAAGCTAAACCGATGGAGGTTTGTTATTTTCTAAGATACGATCCTGAGAAGCCTGCAGAGGGTCTGGATGTTTGGCTTGAAAATTTATCAGCATATAGTTGGACTATGGGATTTTGAATTTTGGGCCCACATTCAGCTCAAATAAGGACTAATTTCAAATGAGAGCTAATTAGTAAATTATCACTTTGCAATCTTCCTCAAATTTATATAAATCAACCCTCCCCAAAAGGAGAAACAAAATGCATAGATACCAGTGAGCATAGACACAAACACTGACACACAAATTCAAACATACACAGAATGTCTAGAGAAAGAAAAGTTTCTTCCTAATAACACAGAGTAACTTTAAAATACAGTTTAATGCATGTTGAATTCCACCCTCACCCTTCAGTTTCCCTGTTCTGTTT